>NC_084731.1:13674971-13994971 GCF_033978785.1 Entelurus aequoreus | reverse complement strand
TTGGTCTTGAAATATGGAGGTGGAGTCAACTTTCCCCTGAACCTCAGCGGAGGAGCCTCCGGGCGTTGTTGAAATAAACGAGCGGGGCAGGACTCTCTCCTTGCAGGAGCCAACATTTGCTCTCTATTAGGCCATCACTGAGAAAGAGAGATGGTTCCTTTCTCTCTGGTGTATTTAATTAGTAACATCTATGTTTGGCAGTATTTTTCTTGATACTGTATGTTGAAATTAAATCTGGCTCTGCTGGTGGTGTTCAAGCCAAATACAACTCTTTAAAAAACTGTTCTGGGCTACAGTACCACACACACCACAAATTGCTTTCTCCTTCTGATCAGTTTCATCCCTCTTATTTGGATTTGGAAAAAAGCATGAATCTTCAAACGTCCAAAAACAGCATTCCATACAGTTGAAATCTCCAAAGTTGAAGAAGTCGTTTAGAAACTTTCAGGAAAAACGAGTCCCTAAAACTGTAGACCACAAGGTCATGTTAGCACGTCAATTCAGTGAGGATCCTTCTCAATTATTCCACAACAAGGACCGGCCTCAACAAGGTGTGTGAGGGAAGAAGAACAGGACTAGAGAAGTGGGAGATTATTTCATTTCACCTATTTGGGGTAAAAATATTTTTTGCAAATTAGTAATTATAGTCTGCAAATGATGTGTTGTTGTTGACTGTCGGTGCTGTCTAGAGCTCGGTAGTGTAACCGTGTAATACTCTTCCATATCAGTAGGTGGCAGCAGGTAGCTAATTGCTTTGTAGATGTCGGAAACAGCGGGAGGCAGTGTGCAGGTAAAAAGGTGTCTAAAGCTTAAACCAAAAATAAACAAAAGGTGAGTGCCCCTAAGAAAAGGCATTTAAGCTTATGGAGGGCTATGCAGAACGAAACTAAAACTGAACTGGCTACAAAGTAAACAAAAACAGAATGCTGGACGACAGCAAAGACTTACTGCGGAGCAAAGACGGCGTCCACAAAGTACATCCGAACATGACTTGACAATCAACAATGTCCACACAAAGAAGGATAAAAAACAACTGAAATATTCTTGACTGCTAAAACAAAGTAGATGCGGGAAATATCACTCAAAGGAAGACATGAAACTGCTACAGGAAAATACAGAAAAAAGCCACCAAAATAGGAGCGCAAGACAAGAACTAAAACACTGCAATCAATCAATCAATCAATGTTTACTTATATAGCCCTAAATCACGAGTGTCTCAAAGGGCTGCACAAGCCACAACGACATCCTGTGCTCAGATCCCACATCAGGGCAAGGAAAAACTCAACCCAATGGGATGACAATGAGAAAGCCTAGTTGTGGGCATAAAACAACGCTCACCTAAATCCCTGCTTTCTCCCTTCAGCTGCATCATGTTGCACCCAGCAGTGACACCGGGCCTCCTCTGCACCATGTTGTGCACGTGGCTCCTGTGCGGCGCCCAAACGGAGTCCGGCACCGCGTCCATACAGCTACGCCTGGTCGGGGTGAAGCATAAAAAACACGAGGGGCGAGTGGAGGTTCTCTACAAAGGCCAGTGGGGCACCGTCTGTGACGACGACTTCTCCATCTACGCTGCCCAGGTGGTGTGCCGGGAGCTGGGCTTCGTGGATGCCGTGTCGTGGTCGCCCTCCTCCAAGTACGGCAGAGGAGAAGGTAAGATTGCAGATGTTCCCACGTGACCGTGACTTCATGTTATCCACACAAAAAACCTTTCGAGTCAATGATATCTTTGTAACATGGCGGAAATTAATTTATGCCTTCTTATCCTGTTCCAAGTGTTGGGACTGGTCAAAAATAAATAATGATATAAACTAGGGCTGGGCGATATGGTCTTTTTTCAATATCTAGATATTTTTAGGCCATGTCACGATACACCATATATATCTGGATATTTTGCCTTAGCCTTGGATGAACACTTGATGCATATAATCACAGCAGTATGATGATTCTATGTGTCTACATTAAAACATTCTTCTTCATACTGCATTAATATATGAGACTTTTAAACTTTCATGCAGAGAGGGAAATCACAACTACAACTAAGTCCATCCATCCATCCATCCATTTTCTACCACTTGTCCCTTTTGGGGTCGCGGGGGGTGCTGGAGCCTACTCAGCTGCATTCGGGCGGAAGGCGGGGTACAGCCTGGACAAGTCGCCACCTCATCACAGGGCCAACACAGATAGACAGACAACATTCACACACTAGGGCCAATTTAGTGTTGCCAATCAACCTATCCCCAGGTGCATGTCTTTGGAGGTGGGAGGGGCCTATCCCCAGGTGCATGTCTTTGGAGGTGGGAGGAAGCCGGAGTACCCGGAGGGAACTCCGGCTTCCTACAAAAAGTATCTTAATTTGGGTGTATTATTTAAACTACAAAAAGTATCTTTATTTTGTGTATTATTTAAACTACAAAAAGTATCTTTATTTTGTGTATTATCCTTTAAACTACAAAAAGTATCTTTACTCGGGTGTATTATCATATTAAACCACAAAAAGTATCTTTATATCGGTGTAGTATCATATTAAACCACAAAAAGTATCATTATATCGGTGTATTATCATATTAAACCACAAAACGTATCTTTATATCGGTGTATTATCATATTAAACCACAAAAAGTATCTTTATATCTGTGTATTATCATATTAAACCACAAAAAGTATCTTTATATCGGTGTATTATCATATTAAACCACAAAAAGTATCTTTATATCGGTGTATTATCATATTAAACCACAAAAAGTATCTTTATATCGGTGTATTATCATATTAAACCACAAAACGTATCTTTATATCGGTGTATTATCATATTAAACCACAAAAAGTATCTTTATATCGGTGTATTATCATATTAAACCACAAAACGTATCTTTATGTCGGTGTATTATCATATTAAACCACAAAAAGTATCTTTATATCGGTGTATTATCATATTAAACCACAAAAAGTATCTTTATATCGGTGTATTATCATATTAAACCACAAAACGTATCTTTATATCGGTGTATTATCATATTAAACCACAAAAAGTATCTTTATATCGGTGTATTATCATATTAAGCCACAAAAA
Organism: Entelurus aequoreus; assembly: GCF_033978785.1. Lineage (NCBI taxonomy): Eukaryota > Metazoa > Chordata > Actinopteri > Syngnathiformes > Syngnathidae > Entelurus > Entelurus aequoreus. The sequence goes on along the minus strand of NC_084731.1, from coordinate 13,991,898 downwards.
GTATCTTTATATCAGTGTATTATCATATTAAACCACAAAAAGTATCTTTATATCTGTGTATTATCATATTAAACTACAAAAAGTATATTTATATCGGTGTATATTCATATTAAACCACAAAAAGTATCTTTATATCGGTGTATTATCATATTAAACCACAAAAAGTATCTTTATATCGGTGTATTATCATATTAAACCACAAAAAGTATCTTTATATCCGTGTATTATCATATTAAATTACAAAAAGTATTTTTATTTCTGTGTATTATAATAAAGTCAATTTAGCAAAAGTGTATTTATTAAACAGTTATTAAGCAGTGGCACAAACATTCATGTCATTTCAAAAACAGAAAGTGCAAGATTGTCAGAGACATTTTAAAACAAGCTGTTAGTGCACAAAAAGTATCATTATATCGGTGTATTATCATATTAAACCACAAAACGTATCTTTATATCGGTGTATTATCATATTAAACCACAAAAAGTATCTTTATATCTGTGTATTATCATATTAAACCACAAAAAGTATCTTTATATCGGTGTATTATCATATTAAACCACAAAAAGTATCTTTATATCGGTGTATTATCATATTAAACCACAAAAAGTATCTTTATATCGGTGTATTATCATATTAAACCACAAAACGTATCTTTATATCGGTGTATTATCATATTAAACCACAAAAAGTATCTTTATATCGGTGTATTATCATATTAAACCACAAAACGTATCTTTATGTCGGTGTATTATCATATTAAACCACAAAAAGTATCTTTATATCGGTGTATTATCATATTAAACCACAAAAAGTATCTTTATATCGGTGTATTATCATATTAAACCACAAAACGTATCTTTATATCGGTGTATTATCATATTAAACCACAAAAAGTATCTTTATATCGGTGTATTATCATATTAAGCCACAAAAAGTATCTTTATATCGGTGTATTATCATATTAAACCACAAAAAGTATCTTTATATCTGTGTATTATCATATTAAACCACAAAAAGTATATTTATATCGGTGTATATTCATATTAAACCACAAAAAGTATCTTTATATCGGTGTATTATCATATTAAACCACAAAAAGTATCTTTATATCGGTGTATTATCATATTAAACTACAAAAAGTATCTTTATATCCGTGTATTATCATATTAAATTACAAAAAGTATTTTTATTTCCGTGTATTATAATAAAGTCAATTTAGCAAAAGTGTATTTATTAAACAGTTATTAAGCAGTGGCACAAACATTCATGTCATTTCAAAAACAGAAAGTGCAAGATTGTCAGAGACATTTTAAAACAAGCTGTTAGTGCACTTTTGTGCATGATGTCACTAAGATGACATATCAAAACAACACTAAATAAAGTGCACTTTTTGTACAGAACGCCACTACAATAGTTTAAAACAAATAAAGTGCACTTTTGTGCATGATGTCACACACGATATTTCAATAAGTGTCAAATAAAAATGAGCTGCATAATAGGAAATCAAATAGTGTATGTCCTTCGCTATCTGGTAGGTTCCTGCAGACGTTATCTCCTTCATTGCACTCTTCATTCTCTAGCGGGTGACTTTTCTTTTTTTTAAACTTAAATTTTTTTTATTCTGTCACATGCATACATATATCAACAGGGTCAACATCTTACAATATATACATAGTCAATTTATATTCCATATCAAGCATTTGTGGTGTCATTTTCCTGAGTTTTGTATTCAGTCCATTTTGTCCATTTCTCAAGAAATAGTTCCTCCTGTATTCTGAGTCTATGTGTAAATCTTTCCATTACATATAGTTCTTCCACAATGCACAGCCACTGTTCACAGGTCGGTGAGCTGCTACTACGCCACAGTCTTGTAATTGCCTTTTTGCTGGCTGCTAACAAAACCTTGACTAAATAGAAATCATCGAATTGCATATATTCCTGCGTCAAGTTTCCCAAGTATAGTATCATACTTGTTTTTGGAATGTCATATTGTAGTACTTCTTTTATCACTGACCACACGTCATACCAATATTTTTCAATATTGGGACAGTTCCAGAACACATGTTCGTGGTCAGCGTCCATATTTCCACATAGCCTCCAACATGGTTGTTTCTTTGCTGCGACTCTTCCGCTTATTTTTGGAGTTATAAAGTATCTAGTCATGTTTTTCCAGCAAAACTCCCTCCATACCCTAGAACTCGTGGCCGTGCACTGCGTTTTACAAATATTATACCAGTCCTTTTCAGTGATCTGCTCCCCAAATCCTCTTTCCCATTTCTCTTTAATGTACATGGTTGAAGTCCCCTTGCTTGTCATCAATCCCTGGTAAACAGCTGAGATCACTCTACATTTTTTATTATTATAAGCTTGTACCATTATTCTAATTAGCGGGTTCATTGATGCCCTTTTAATTTTTTTAATATAGTAGTCCCTTATCTGTAAATACCGGAAGAACTCATGTTTGTCTAGATCATATGTCGCCCGTAGGTCTTCGAAACTCCTCATCTGCCCATCTTCCAACAGTGTGCACATTGCCGTCAAGCCTTTTCGTTCCCACTGTTTAAACCCATGATCTTCGAACCCAGGCTTGAAATTGGGATCACGTGTCAACCATCCTAGTATCTTTCTTTCATCCTCTAATTTGTATTTTTTTGAGATATTATTCCAAATTCCAATTGTAAATTTAGTAATCGGACTCAGTTCTGCCTCTACTCTCTTTTCTATTGTTTTATTTGCCAACAAGTTTTGGATAAGATCTCTCCCCTGGTCTAATTCAATTCCCTTCCATTTCGCTTCGTATTCTGGTCTACACCAGCATACTAGATACCGAAGTTGGGCTGCATGGAAATATTCTTTCAGATTTGGCAATGCCATTCCCCCTTTTACCTTGGGCAGCTGGAGAGTTTCGAACCTAATTCTGGGTCTTTTACCCCCCCATATGAATCTCGATATATTTTTATCCCACTCATCAAATTGTATTTGTGGTACTGCTACTGGTAGGGATTGAAACAAGTACAAGAGTCTCGGCAACACATTCATCTTGATTATTTCTATTCTTGAGCTTAAGTCCAGACACAGCACTGACCATCTCTCCAGATCCATTTTAAGCCTCAGATTTATCGACCCATAGTTGGCTTCATATAGTTTATCTCTTTCCTTTGTTATATTAACTCCCAAATATTTGACCATTTCCAGGTCCCAATTTAGTTTATACGTCTCTCTAATTTCTAATGAGGGGTTATAGTTTAACAATAATATTTGTGTTTTTGTGACATTTAACTTATACCCCGAATATCGTCCATAATCTTCGAGGGTTCTCATTAATCTAGGGAATGTTTCTTCTGGATCTCGGAGATAGATCAGTACATCGTCTGCAAAAAGCCCCACCTTGTGTTCATTATGTCTAATCTGTATACCTTTAATTTCCTTGTTTTCTCTAATCAGTTGGGCTAATGGTTCTATAAATAATGCGAATAACGTCGGGGATAAACAGCAACCCTGCCTGGTAGACCTCTCCAATTTGAAGCTTTTCGAAAGACTTCCATTTATTTTGACTCTAGCTGATGGTTCTTGGTATAGTGACTTTATTATCTGTACTGATTTTTTGTTAAAGCCTAGTCTTTCCATTACTTTATACAGGTATAACCAATTTACACTGTCGAATGCTTTGTGAGCATCAACACTCACGAGCATAGCACTTGTTTTTGTCTTCTGTATTTCATCAACTAAATGTAAGGCTCTCCTTATGTTATCCTGAGTTTGTCTTTCCCTAATAAATCCAGTTTGGCAGTCCTCTATTAGATCCGACATAAAGTTTTCAAACCTTTTTGAAATAATAGATGTATACAACTTGTAGTCCACATTCAGTAGCGAAATAGGTCTATAATTGTTACAGTCTTCTTTATCTTTACCTTCTTTATGTATTACTGATATAATCGCTTCTTTCCATGAGGGGGGAATTTTTCCTTTTTTAAGGGTGTAATTAAAGGAGGTCTGTAATAAGGGAATCAACTCTTCTTTAAATGTCTTGTAAAATTCGGCACTAAAGCCATCTGTCCCCGGGGATTTGTTATTTTTGGTCCTTTGTATTGCTTCTTCAATTTCCCCAATTGTTATATTAGCGTTTAGCATCTTGTTTTGGCTAACTCCCAATGAAGGCAGGTCCAATGAATTTAAGAGAAGTTCCATTTCCTCCTCTCTTGCCGCAACTGGTTGTGTATATAGTGTTCGATAATAATTTTCAAATACGTTTTCAATCGCTTCTGGATCGTATAGTAGGTTGTTGGTCTTGGGGTCCCTTATTTTGTGAATATTATTTAATGTTTGTTGTTTTTTCAGTCTCCTAGCTAACATCTTTGTTGCTTTAGAGCCTCCCTCGTAGTATGTTTGTTTCACAAACCTGGTCTTTTTTTCGACCTCATCCATAAGCATTTCGTTTACTTTTTTTCTCATGTCTTTAATCTGATCCATTATCTCAGAGGTTCCCACTGTTTTATGTTGTTGTTCCAAATCTTTCAATTTTCCGATTCGTTTTTGATATAATTCTAATCTTGCCTTTTTCATAAAAGATGTTTGAGCTATCAACTTCCCCCTTAAGACCGCCTTCAGAGCATCCCATAAAATTGTCGGCTCCACCTCCCCGTTATCATTCTCTTCTAAATATGAGGTTATATCTTTTTTTGTTGATTCTATCACACTTTCACTATTCAGGATGCCCACATTCAATCTCCATAACGTGTTTTTCTTCCTACTATTTAGATGAATTGTCAAGTATATGGCACTATGGTCTGAGAGATCCGTTACTCCTATGTTGCACTCCTTCACTCTGTGTATTTCTTCTTTGTTCATCAGATACATATCTATTCTACTGTACATTTGATGTGGTGCTGAGTAATGAGTATAGTCCTTCTCCAACGGGTGTAGTTCTCTCCATATGTCTATTATTCCCAATTCCTTCATCATTATGTTCACATATTTGCTAATGTGTTCCTTACTTCTAATCGTGCTTGTCGTGTCTAAGTTATAATTCAAAGTCAGATTAATGTCACCTCCACACAGCCAAACCCCCTCTGCTTCTTTGTTAATAACATCAAATATTTTCTCATACGTGGATTTACCGCTATCTGGGGGGACATAGACATTAATTAACGTTACTGTTTGGTTTTCCAATTTCCCTTTCACTATTATATATCTCCCCTCTTTATCACATATTTCCTTGATTAATTCAAATTTAACTGAGTTCGATATTAATATGGCGACACCCCTCCTATTACTCTGTTTTAAGAATGTACTGTAAAATGTATTGTTGTACCCGAGTTTCCTGAATTTTTCATGTTCCTGTTTAGATAAGTGCGTTTCCTGTAAATATATTACCTGCATCTTTTCCTTTTTGAATTTAGCCAAGACTTTGCTTCTCTTAATCGGATTGTTTAACCCATTAACATTCAATGACACCACCCTTACTTCATTACTTTGCATAAAGGTTTTCCTTTCGTACTTTTTCTGTCTTCCCTGTATCACGTCTGTTGCATGTTTCAGTTAAATTTTTTTGAATAATGAAGAAAATAAAAATAAAAATAAAACAAGAAACAAAAGATGACCCCCAAGGTACAGAGGCTCGCTCGCGTGATCCTCTCCAATCCTCAACCTGGCTAGCTTTAACCATTTCCTATCTCTATCGCACAGCGAGCGACTCTCCTCTACACAGGTCCCTCAACCATAACATTGTGAGTTAGAATAAAAGAAAAGATAAACAAAAACCCCTAAGAGGGTATATAGGAGAAAAGTCAATGTTCCAATAAGAAAACAAAAAGTATCAATATCCACGGTTCATGATTCTATATCAAAGTTAAATCTCTGGGATTATATCTATATCAGGACAGAGAGCATATTCCTAGTTATACTACCTAGTAACCAGTGTTCTTTTTTGAACATGAGAGACAAAAAAAAACAAAACAGAAAAAAACCGGTAATATATATGCGGACCTATATGTGCACATACATGTAAATACATATACGCACTCACCCACAACCACGCATATATTCACTTGAAAAAAGGAATGTGGTAGTATTCATTTCGCATATCAAACTACTTCCATTGCACCAGGGTACGTATAGACCCGTCTCCCGAGCGCCCCAACGGGCGCCACCGCAGCACCACAACACTAAACCGGCTGTCGACCCAGCTACGGCAGCACCCACCACAGCACCCCGGAGACAAGCCCACCGGGAACGAGGACAGGGGAGCCCCTCTACGCTAGCATGTCCAGTGTAAAACAAAGTCAACAACTTATCCATAATATTGATGTATATATAGATCGGTCTCATCCTCAACATATATGCAGTACAACTGAGTAATAAAATAGAAAATAATAAAAAATATAAACAAATAGAAAAATATAGAGGGAGAGAGGGAAATAGGTGGTGAAAGCAGAGACAACAATCGAGCTGAGACGAAGGGGAAATGCCTTCCAAATCCCTCTTTTAGTACACAAGAGTATGAAAAGATATTCAAGTTGAACCCTGTACAGATCAGGTTCCATAATGTTTTGTCGCCTGTATGATATCCAATGTTCAACCAATTTAGTCCCTTAAATATTATACATTCTCCCTTATACCGTCATCTTTCCTCTCTCCCTCCGTGGAAAATATAAATAAAAAAGGTTTACAGTAAAATACATAAAGGGTCATTACAAACATGTAGTGCTTCTAAATGTTTATCAGATACCCACGTAAAATCCCATTCACACATACATATGCATACAAAAACATGCGAACTTGCCCACATTCCCACAAAAGCACCCACACACGATCCATGTCCTGATGTGGATACTCACGCACGCACCCACACACATATGTATGAATGGATACACACACACGCACACACCCACACACACACACACCCACATACACACACACACACACAAACAGAACAAAACAAAAAAAAAGGTTTGTATTCTATCTGATTCCAGATCTAATATCTTATAGAATGAGAGTTCAAACATAGACTAAACCAATAAACCATACCAGCGTTTCCCTTATTTCCCCTGACCATCCCCCTCCCCCCCGTGAGTCCCAAGTTCTTGCAAAAGTCCAAAAGAAAGTAAATCTCTGTCCGTTTCCCATCAGTCTATTCCCTTCAATGTGTCCATTTCCTTGGCAGGCAACCGTGGATGTGTCTATTTACATAAGTGTCAGTTGTAGTGGTGTTCTTACCCCATTTCTCGGATCAATGCTACTCAGTACCGTCATTCTCGTCCAGAGCCCCCATGTTGTCTCCGGACTCGCTGCCGCTGCCGCCGTCTTCTTCTTCGCCGTCGTTCACCTCGTCGTTATATTCTCCTTCCACGCTGATGCCTCCCATCGCCTCGTCCTCTCCTCCCGGACCGTTCTTCCCGTGCGTTCCATCCTCTTCGTTGCCTAGTCCAGCGCCGTTCTCCTCCTCTCTCTCCCGGCCGGTGTCGCCTCTCTCCTGGGTGGTGGCGCGCCCTCTTCTCGCTGGTTTGGTAGTTGTGTTTCTCTCCATGTCCGGGAGTCTGGCTATACGCCGGTCATAGAATCGTTGTGCTTCATCAGCGGTCTTGAATGCATGCGTTTTGTTTTTAAATTCCACCTTTAAAACAGCTGGAAAGACGAGGCGGAATCGGACATTCTTCTTCCACATTTGAGCTTTTACCTTGGTGAATGTGGCACGAAGTTTCACAGTAGCTGGCGCATAATCTGGATAGAGCATAATTTTCTGTCCCTTCCATTGTAGCAGGCTCCTGTCTGCCCGTAGTGCACGCATCTTGTCCTGAAAGTAATGGAAGCGGACAATCATCACTCTAGGCCTCGGGTTGGGCCCCGGATTTTCCTTACCGATCCTGTGCGCTCTGTCTAGTATGGGTGGCTCGGTGAACACGTCCCCAAGTACTGTGGCAAAAAAGTTTTGCATGAATTGAACACAGTCGTTCCTTTCCCCAGGACTCGGTAGTACGTTCGTGACGCGCAGGTTGCAGCGTCTAGACCTGTTAGAGGCGTCTTCCATGCGTTCGTTCAGTGACTCGTTCTGGGTCAAGAGCTGCTCACATATAGCCTCAAGAGCGGTGACTCGTTCAGTTAGCTGCGTTGCGTTTTCTTCCAAGTCGACGATCCTTTTGCCTTGATCCTCCACAATTATCTTCACTTCATCCATGGTCCTCTTCAGCGGAGCTATTATATTCTCCATTGATGCGGTCATGAGTCGGTGTAGGCTCTCCATTTCTGGGGGTAGGCTGGCTGCGGTCATGCTACCAGCATTAGCCTCTTTAGCAGCTACAGAGCTACTAGCTGGAGAGGCTAAGCTAGTCCCACTGTTTGTAGTGGTAGTTTTACTATGCCGAGTAAAGTGCGCCTTTATCCCCTGCTGTGGAGTTTTGCCGCCCCGCGAAGCCATAGTGTGCCTATAATCACTTATGTTCTCCTTTCAACTCGAATTTCCTCACAATATGTGGTTTTTATACAATTTGAGTGTCAAATTCACGGAGAGTCGCTCGGACGCGTCCTCCCTCCTTCACATCTTAACCGGAAGCCCAGCGGGTGACTTTTCAAATGATGCTACATATTAGCAGTAATGCTACTTTTGGTAGCCACGCTTTTGCCCCACACTTGACAAATTACGGTTGTCTGTTCAACATCTTCCCGCTTGAAGCTAAACCACCGCCAGACAAAGATTTTCTTGGGAATTAATTCTTCCTTCATTTGTTACCAGATTCGCACCTTCTTTCTCTCGTATTACCACTCGCACCACAGCTAACGTTACCCATGCCGCTACCTCTCTGCTACCGAGGGCGTATACGTATGTGACGTATGTAAGAAGGTGCGCTTGTTTTATGTCTCTGTGAGAAGGAGAGACAACAAAGAGTGAGAAGAGCCTGTAGTGTAATGCCCGCAGCTAAAAGCAACTGCGTGAGAACGTATACTCCAATATCACCATATAGTCATTTTCTATATCGCACAGAGACAAACCCGCGATATATCGATATATCGCCCAGCCTTAATATAAACGCTTAAAAGTTTTAACTTTTTATACATAATAGATAGATGTGAAATGAGAATTAAAATATATATATATAATTTTAAAAAATGCTTGTAAAGGTGAGTAACAGCAACATACAAGCTGCTTGTATGAATGGCTGGTGGTGGTCTGAGAGGCTGTGGGTGCAAACTGGCAGCCACGTTTCCATCAGGGCAGCTGTGGCTACAAATGTAGCTTACCACAGCCCAAAGTGTGAATGTAGACTGAATAAATGAGGGGTTCTCAGTTCTCACTATAAAGCGCTTTGAGTGTCTAGAAGAGCGCCATATAAATCTAATCCATTATTATTCAATGTTGTATGCGCTTGCATGGAAACTATGCGATTTGACATTGCTGTTGGTGGAGACCCAGGGCCACGGAGGTTATCTACAGCAGTGGTCCCCAACCTTTTTTGCGCCACAAACCAGTTTAATGTAGGCATTCTTTTCACTCGTGCCAGATAAATGCAGCAAAATGAAGTGCATGAAAAATACAACTCACTATAACATTGAATTAGTGGGAGCCCTGGACTTGTTTCTTTGCAATGAGATGCGGATGGCAATCAGCCTTTGGCTACAATCTGTCACATTTATATTTTATATGTCCATTAATGTGCATTGTATCATGTCACAAAGTTATAACAAATACAACAAATGGCCACTTCCTATGAGGAGTGTTATTGTACATCTATAAACAAGCTCACGAATGCAGCTGAGATAGGCTCCAGCACCCCCCCCCACCCCCCCCCCCCCCCCACCCCCCACCCCCCCACCCCCACCCGCGACCCCAAAAGGGACAAGCGGTAGAAAGTGGATGGATGGATGGATGGTGTGTCTAGTGCACAGGTGTCAAACTCAAGGCCCGCGGGCCAGATCTGCCCCATCATGTCATTTTATATGGCCCGCAAAAGCCTGGAAATAATATGTGTCAATAAAATACCTTATATTTTCTTTCTCTACTTTCTTATTTTCTTACTGAAGGTATTAGGTTTTTTTTCTAGTTTGACAGGGGGGGAAAATAGTGTCCAATATTGCAACAAATATTATATTATCTAACTTTGTTGGTCAAAATCCAAATAAATACTTAAATATCTGCTTAACTTATGGTTTCGAAGCAAGTTATCCATCAAATTGTACACTATATTTTTATACCAATAGATTTTACTGTAAAATTTAGGGAGTTTTTTTTTACAGCATATTACTGTAAGATTGAAAAAAAAAACGACCAATGTTTGTTTTTCTACAGTAAAATTGTGTCGACTGAGCTGTCCGTTTTTTTCTGTTACTGTAAAATCCACGGTTGATGATTTGATGGTACCACATTTTATTATGGTAAAAAACTGGCAGCTGAGTTGCCAAAATAAAATTAAACAGCAGTACTGTATTTCTATTTTAAGGTAATATGTTGGAAAAAAAACAGCATATATTTTATAGTAAAAGTCTGGCAACTTTTTTTCTGTAAAAAACTGTGGTAAAATCCAAATATTTTTTTTACTCTTTACGTAAATATTTTACTCTTTACGTAAATATTTAAATTCATAGGCAAATTCGTTCATTATTTACTGTTACAAGCGGCCCTCTAATGACTGTGGCGTGACCCTCAATGAAAACAAGTTTGACATCCCTGGTCGAGTGGGACAGGCCAAAGTTACGTCGGAGAAAATGCAGTCCTTTATAAATTATTTAATGGTTCTCTGCGGCCCGGTAACAAATGCGTCACGGACCAATACCGGTCCAGTGTTTCCCATAAACTGCCAAGATACCTGTGGCGGTGGGGGCGTGGCTATGGGCGTGGTCACCATGACATCATCGAGTAATTTGCATAATTTACTACAATGATATGATTTTCTCTAAAAAGGCTCAAAAAATGTATACTTACTAATTAATAATAACAGTTTTGTTTTAAACGTCCATCCATCCATCCATCCATCCATTTTACAATATAATTACAACACTTTATGTACATATTTATATACAGATTTGAACAATAAGTTATTCAGTGAAATATATTTATTAATTGTGGTTCTTACAAAAAATATATCTTATAAAATATAAAAGCTAAAATGTCTCTTAAAGCTCTGCCCCTTTAATTAGTGCATACTAAATAATTTAACTTTAGCCTACTACTACAACCATATTATTTACCAGCAACATAAAGTGAAACAGAGGCAGAGGTGTCCTGCCACAGTCAGTAACAAATAAACAGAAAACAGTAGTGGTCAAATACAAATAAGGCAACAAGAGAAGTATCCTACACTTCTCTTTTGTAAAGTAAATCTGAACAGCCTATATGGGCATCTACATCAACTATATGATTTGCCTGAGAAGCTGGACAGGACCAAAAAAAAATAAAAATAAAAAATAAATAAAGAAATGTTTTATTTATTTTAAAAAAATTTGTGGCGGACGTAATTCTTTCGTGGCGGGCCGCCACAAATAAATGAATGTGTGGGAAACACTGCGGTCCCCGGACCGGTAGTTGGGGACCACTGATCTACAGTATTCTCTATCCTGTCGTCATGACTAATGCATCAGTGGGAGAATGGAGTCTTAACCAAATGTTACAGATCAGAGACATATCAGTGCATAGACAGTAAAAGGGAATTCTGGTCCTGACCAAGTGTTTTTCTTTCCCCCTGCAGTAATGTTTACAAGCTACCAAGCTGCCAACAATAACACATTTTCAACGTTGACGTGTAAAACAAATGGACGTTTCATTGGAAAAGGCCATTTAAGGATACAACTACAACTAACCAGTTACTGCACAAAATTCAGTTTTCATTCAAACGTTTGAGTGAAAACTGGGTACAGTGCAACTTAAATTCCAATAAAATCTCATCGGCCTGTAAATGCAATTCCCAAAAGACTTTTAAACAATCATTTAAAACAGCAATACAGGTTTATCACAACTGGAAACGTGTTTACTATTTGCAGGGAAAAGCCAGACAGAGTAAGTCCAGACATATTTTGATTCCAGAATAACTTTTTGTACTATTCTAAAAAATGATCCAGGCAGCTACGTAACTGAGCATCTTACACTTGGTCAATTTCTTGGTATGATCAGGATGTTCCTCAAAGGCTTTGGTGGGTTTTCACGGTTACTGGTTAGTTGTTGACTGGGGCTGAGTTTGTACAAGACGAGCATGGTCATGGTGGTAGTTTGAGACTGAAGACATCTTTATGTGAGTCACTTTGCTATTCTGAATTTTAAACTTGTGTACAAAAAATTGACAGTGAGTTCAGATCCAAAAGGTAGAAACATTTGAAGTTTGAAGCTGCATGCTCAAACTTTCACGCGTAGTGTTTTACTGCAAGCTTTAAAGGAGAACGGCATTTTTGGGGGGGAATTTTGCATATTGTTCACAATTATTATGAGAGACAAGAACATATTTGTCTTTAAAAAAAAAAATTTTTTTTAAAGATGATAAAAAAAACGCTTGAAAGATGCGGCTAATGGGAGTCACCGTTGTAGCCTTCAAAGCCCTCCAATAACATTTTATTTACACACTGCACGTCTATACATAGTGTAGTAAGGCAGTGGTCCCCAACCACCGCGGCCGCACAAGAAATTAAAACAATTATTTTTTTTTATTTAAAAAAAAAAATTAAATCAACATAAAAACACAATATATACATTGTATATCAATATAAATCAATACAGTCTGCAGGGATACAGTCCGTAAGCACACATGATTGTATTTCTTTATGACAAAAAAAAACAAAAAACACCCCCCCCGGTCCGTGGGACAAATTTTCAAGCGTTGACAGGTCCGCAAGTACAAAAAGGTTGGGGACCACTGTAGTAAGGGATTGGTTTAATGTATGCATTATTTTCACGGACTGGCTTTCTACGTGTGGCAGATAAATACGATAGACTGACCATACGTCCTCTTTTCACCGGACATGTCCTCTTTTGCGGAGCTGTCAGGGCGGAGTTTCTTAAATGCCTCAAATGTCCGGCATTTTGAGTTAGGGTTGCATGTATTTTCAATGTACATTCAGGGTTAAGAAGGGGTTAAAAACAAAACAAATTGTGCGTGCAGCAGCATTGATGAGGGAGGGGCAGAGACAGAGAGAGAGAGAGAGTTATGATAAACGCGCATGCGTCGCCAGGCTCTGCTTTTTATCCATAGATTTATCACATTTAATTTTTTATTATCTATAGCAGGGGTGTCAAAAGTGTGCCCCGGAGGCCATTTGCGGCCCACAGCTAATGTTTTAAAGGCCCACGGCACATTCTAAAAATACTATTCAAATAAACAAAAACATAACAAAAGTGAAATAAAAAAGCTTAAAGGTTAAATGTAATTTAGAAAAAGTTGCAATGTTGACTAATAAAACAAAGCTGTTTTTTTTCTTTCAAACTGTCATTGCTCAAAACATAATATTGAATCAAAATCAATGTTATTATGAATTATTGACCTATCCAAGGTTCCCATTACTTCACATCAAATATTCCACTAAGAAAAATATTTTTGGTGGAAGATTTTGCAAATTTTGTAAATAAATAACCCAAAAATGTATATTTTGTTGTTTTCTTACTGTACCGAAAATGAACCGAACCGTGACCTCTAAACCGAGGTACGTACTGAAACAAAATTTTTGTTTACCGTTACACCCCTACTTGCCGTAGTTAGCTTTTACTGCTATACCGAAGCACGCCGATGTGTTACTACGCTAGTTCCTCAGCTCTTACAATAATAATGTTGCTACAGTTTTTATACAGGTTACGGAAAGTAAACAAAGTATTGTTGACGGTTTTTGAATGCATTTTTAAAGTGATTTAGAGGTGAAATTGATTGCTCCCATTAGCTGCAATGCCAGCCACCTAGAACGAGCGGATTTGTATATGTTAAAAAGCAGGGAAAAAAAGATAATGATATAATGATTGTGAACAAAAGGCAAAATTCCCCCAAAAAAGTGCAGTTCCCCTTTCATGCGGTCATCTTTTACAGAACCTTCACCATTCTGTAAGATGTTTGTTTGTGTCCAACCCAGGTCCTATTTGGCTGGACAATTTGGACTGCAGTGGCAGAGAGAAGAGCCTTGCCCAGTGTAGGTCCAACGGCTTTGGAGTGACAGACTGCAAACATTCAGAAGATGTCGGGGTGGCGTGCAACCAGCAGCGCATTCCGGGCTTCAAGTTCATCCGGAACCAGGCCAACAGTGAGGAGGTAGGATCCCGCAATGAATCACATGCCAGAATTGTCGAAGAATATCAACAACCGGGCAAAAGATATACAGTATCATTGTCCTTATGCAGTGATCTCACTCATGTAAACATTACTGCTTGATATTTTGACTTCTGAATAAACACTCGAGTTGCATCCAATAAAGGTTGAGCTGCACACAGAAAACAGCTCAGCAGATGTGCAGAGGGCACACACGCTTCATAAAGTGACTATAATATACTGTAGCAATGTGCCTTGCTCAAAGTATTTTCATTGCAACTTTCCAGTGTGAGTTCGATGTATCAATGTGATCACAGCATGGAAATGTATTCACATTGCTGCAATCCTTTTTAAAAGGGAGTTACTAAACATTATAGCTCAAGAAATATTGAAAGGATTCAGTAAAGAAGACGTCCCCACAAATGGATGGGATGAGGTCTGCTATTCCAGTGGCGTGAAGCAGCCTGATCTCACAAATAGGACATCCCTCAAAAAGTCACACATTGTAAGTCATGCAAGGCCCAGGCATTTTTGAGGGCTGCTATGCAGGATTTACATGGCCACAATACATTTCTAGGCTATTTTTACAGCTTTTTAGACCGTGTGTGTGCAGTGAGATTTTTTTTATTTTTTTTGCATTTACACATGTGTAATGAGTGGATGTGTTTGTGGGGAAGGATGAGTTGAACACATTTCTGTAAACAGCACAATTCAACAGCCATTACCTCAAGAAATGTACTTCCCAGCGTTCCTCAGAGGGAGCCATCTGCATCAGGGGTTATCGACCGTGCTGTGGGGGTGCTTTGCGTCAGGGTCCTGGTGGCCATGGTCTGATGACCTCCTGGTGCAGATGGCTCCTGTGATAGTGTTTACTTACAGTCTTTTGATTGATTGATTGAAACTTTTATTCATACTTGCCAACCCTCCCGATTTTTCCGGGAGACTCCCGAATTTCAGTGCCCCTCCCGAAAATCTCCCGGGGCAACCATTCTCCCGAATTTCTCCCGATTTTCACCCGCACAACAATATTAAAGGCGTGCCGTGATGGCACTGCCTTTAGCGTCCGCTTTTTCACCATACAACCAGCGTGCCGGCCCAGTCACGTGTTGTATGCGGCTTCTGCATACACACGAAAGTGACTGCAAGACAAACTTGATCAATAGCCATACAGGTCACACTGAGGGTGACCATATAAACAACTTTAACACTGTTACAAATATGCGCCACACTGTGAACCCACACCAAACAAGAATGACAAACACATTTCGGGAGAACATCCGCACAGTAACACAACATAAACACAACAGAACAAATACCCGGAATTCCTTGCATCCCTAACTCTTCCGGGCTACAATATACACCCCGGCTACCACCAAACCCTGCCCGCCCACCTCAACCCCGCCCCCCCACCGCCCTCCCTTGTGATAGAGTGATTGGAGCACATACTTGTTGGTCACAAAAAATATTTGGTTCTTTTATGAATTTATTATGGGTCTACTGAAAATGTGAGCAAATTTGCTGGGTCAAAAGTATACATACAGCAATGTTAATATATGCTTACATGTCCCTTGGCAAGTTTCACTGCAATAAGGCGCTTTTGGTAGCCATCCACAAGCTCCTGGCAAGCTTCTGCTTGAATTTTTGACCATTCCTCTTGACAAAATTGGTGCAGTTCAGCTAAATTTGTTGGTTTTCTGACATGGACTTGTTTCTTCAGCATTGTCCACACCTTCAAGTCAGGACTTTGGGAAGGCCATTCTAAAACCTTCATTCTAGCTTGATTTAGCCATTCCTTTACCACTTTTGACGTGTGTTTGGGGTCATTGTCCTGTTGGAACACCCAACTGCGCCCAAGACCCAACCTCCGGGCTGATGATTTTAGCTTGTCCTGAAGAATTTGGAGGTAATCCTCCTTTTTCATTGCCCCATTTACTCTCTGTAAAGCACCAGTTCCATTGGCAGCAAAACAGGCCCAGAGTATAATACTACCACCACCATGCTTGACGGTAGGTATGGTGTTCCTGGGATTAAAGGCCTCACCTTTTCTCTTCCAAACATATTGCTGGGTATTGTGGCCAAACATCTCACTTTTTGTTTCCCCTGACATCACATGGACAAAGATAAGACCTTCTGGAGGAAAGTTCTGTGGTCAGATGAAACAAAAATTGAGCTGTTTGGGACAAGGGACATGTAAGCAAATATTAACATGGCTGTATGTATACTTTTGACCCAGCACATTTGCTCACATTTTCAGTAGATAATAAATTCATAAAATAACCAAACTACAAGAATGTTTTTTGTGACCAACAAGTATGTGCTCCAATCACTCTATCACAAAAATATAAGAGTTGTAGAAATGATTGGAAACTCCAGACAGCCATGACATTATGTTCGTTACAAGTGTATGTACACTTTTGACCACGACTGTATATGTGTGTGTTTGTGTTTGGTATTTGTGTGAAATAATGGGGAATCTGGGTCATCGGGGTATTGTTTTTAAGTCTGTAAAGCACTTTGCGTTGCATTTCTTTTATGTATGAAAACCGCTTTATAAATAAAAATTGGCCATTTTGAGGCCAATTCTGAAAGCGAGTTGGCCATCCTCTCTATGCACGGCTCTGTGGAGACTGAAACAACAGCGCCTCTGCTGGTTGACACCAAACACTGTACACCCATTTTTACCCACCGTATGTGTGAGTTGAGTTTAAGACTCATGACTGCACGGAACCATCTCGTGTCATTTTGCACGTGCTGTCAGATTCCCTGCAAGCCAAGTAATGACTTTGCCATGCTGCCTTGGCCTAACGTCACCCCCTACGCAGCCCCCTAGGAGATACTGGACAGGCTTTCCATTCTGCAAGCAGGTGAAGATCTTGTCTGGCTGCAGGCAACACCCCCGTACCAGATGGAAAGTCAGTGGGGGCGTGATAGCAGACGGGAAAGGAAATGTCTGAAAACATTCACCGTGACGCAGGGGGTTCCCATTGCAAGCAGACTAATAGAGATGAAGGCAGTGATCTAACACCTTGCCAGTCATACCAGTAGGAATGTCTGGAAGTGTTGATTTAAAACATTACAGCAAGTGAATAGTATCATGGTCAGAGCCAGTTGGAAGCAGGCACATATTTAAAAGCTTATGAATGCTGCCAGTGGCTGTAATGACATCATTTTTTTTACAGAGGGCTGCATTTGTGTAGCACCCTCTGGTTCTGTTTGTTGTGTGTTTACTGTCCCAGGGTGTTGCAGTAGTTAAGTCCCCCACCCTGTAAATATTTCCCAAGTCTGGGTGAGGTCTTTCAAGTGGAAGGAGAAAGGAATGGGGATAAGGTGGAGCTGTACCTTTTTTTTTGACCACGCTGGAGCATTCATCAGAAACAGGCAGCAACGTTCCTTGGCGGTGTTTACTCACTGCATGAATGGACATTTTGTGCTCTACCTGGAAAGTGGACGTATTTAAGTTAAACCAAAGGGTCAACACGAGCAGGGAAACAGACACTGCAATCTACATCCAGTCAGTACTGTACACCAGCTGTGTGGAAACACTCTCTGCACAAAGATGATTATTTATGCTCTATTTTGATTGATTCAACATCACTGTAAATTACAACTATCAATCATCAATCAAAGTTTATTTATATAGCCATAAAATCATGCTGTTTATCAAAGATGTTAGATGAGCTAGTTGTTAGATGGGATAGTTACAGCTCATTTAAAGCTTTTGTTATTCTGGAAATGCTTGTGTTGCTCAAGGTAATATGATATATATATAGTGCTGGGATACCCATGATTTTAGCCTTTCAAAGTTCCTCTTGGACAACCAATTTTTGACCTCGGTATTTGTCAAATCCTAGTTACGGCCCTGGTCACAACACAGGAAGTATATTAGCCGAGGGGGCGTGGCTACAAATGGGAAACATTTTCTGACTTCTTTGCATGCATGTTATAGAGTTTTAAAAATTAGTTACTAAAAAAAAAAGTAAAATTGTGTGGCACATCAAGGGATGTAACAGTATCAAATCTCACCGTATGATATCATCACAATATTAGGGCCACGGTACGCGATATTATTAAAGTTAAAGTACCAATGATTGTCACACACACACACACTAGGTGTGGCGAAATTATTCTCTGCATTTGACCCATCACCCTTGATCACCCCCTGTGAGGTGAGGGGAGCAGTGAGCAGCAGCGGTGGCCGCGCCCGGGAATCATTTTTGGTGATTTAACCCCCAATTCCAACCCTTGATGCTGAGTGCCAAGCAGGGAGGTAATGGCTCCCATTTTTATAGTCTTTGGTATGACTCGGCCGGGGTTTGAACTCACAACCTACCGATCTCAGGGCGGACACTCTAATTGCGGTATATGTCCAAAAAAAAAATGCTTGATAAAGTTGCCATTGGGTAAAATTAAGTGTCAGGAATCTTTAGGATGAACACACATACTGTAATTGAACACAAACATAATGCTAAAATCTTCTAGTCGTATTTATTACTACAAAGTGCAAACCCAGATTCCGATCTAACAAAGGTCTTAACTCATTCTCCTTCTATGCCACATCAATATGGAATGCACTCCCAACAGGTGTAAAAAAAAAAATCTCTACCCTCCTTCAAAACCGCACTAAAAGAACACCTCCAAGCAACTACAACCCTAGACTAACACCCTCCCCCCTCCACATCCCACCTCCCCGGATTGTTAATAATCAAATGTAAATAATCAAATGTATATACTTGTTCTTATGCTTTCTGAGCTCACTATGTTCACTGCTCGCTGTACATATCCTACCAAGTCAGACCTACACTGTTACAATGTCCATTTCTCAGATGATATAATTGTTGATGACTGAAGTGCTGATTTCCTAAGCAACCTAGCATATAGACAAGTGCCCAATAATATATCATTATTGTAATTCCCCATTCATTCCCATATATTTCCATTAATTCCCATGGACGATGTCCAACTTTGAATAATCAAAACATTTTCAATATTTCCAAACTTCCCGAGCTTAACCTCCCGTGGTAAATTTCCGTAAGATTTCCGTAAATTTACCGGAAACTTTCCACTAGGGATGATGCTCGAACCCGGTTTTCCCGGTTGTTCGATAAGAAAAGAACAGAGTCCTCTGACTCGAATCCCTTTTTGAGAACTGGTACCCGTTATCGAATCCCTGGGAACGAATCCCGTCCCGACACGAAATGCCCCGTGGGACATCACAAGAAATGACGTCACGTAGCTCAGTCATTTGTCACTGTGGGGTGCAGCGGTTCGTTCTCCCGGGACGCAAAACTGACGGCTCCGGACGAAAGCGTGCAGGTAGGAGATGATTTATTTCTCATAAATCATACACATTACAACAGACAAGAACGAAACAAAAGGAAAGTGTGCCGTTCGCACGAGAAGCTAAAGCAAAAACTTACTTAGCACAGGAATACTAGAAGCTAAGGTAACTTAGCACAGGAACCATGAGCTCGAAAACCAGAATGCCAACGTAACTGTTGCAAATGCAAACAATGAAGCCACTACAAGTGACCGGAAAAGGCAGGCTTAAATAGAGTCTCTGATGAGCAACAGGTGCGAAGAATATCTTATTTTCAATAAAGTTGAAAGTATTTCTCATAATTCTTCTTCTTTGTACTTTGTAAGCACTATTCATTTGAACAACCTCTTAAACTGGATCATATCAGTACAATGTTTAACTTCTTTACTTAATCCATTCCATCATTTAATTCCACATCATTTTAGCTGTTTGCAAATTTTACCAAATCATCAAACTTTAATATTTTTGACTCAATAAATAAAGTGTTTGTATGTTCTCTATATCCAACATTATGTGTCAGTCTAATTGATCTTTTTTGTAACACGGTTAACGAATGTAGCGCACATTTGTAGTTATTTCCCCACATTTCTGCACAATAACTCAGATATGGTAATACTATAGTAGCGAGCAGTAGAGAATGTGAAGTGATTTGTTAAACCAAATATTGTGTGTTTTTTTCCATATACAACAACCTATCTGGACTCGATAAGAGAATCGATAAGGAATCGGTTCGATAAGAGGATTCGATAATAGGCTCAAACTCGATAATTTCTTATCAAACATCATCCCTACTTTCCACCCCTTTGCAGCCCTAATTACAACAGATGAAATCTCAGATGGAAGGACGCTAAATGATATTTTCTTGTTCATGTGGGAACGGCAGAGCTCAACTAAAATGTATCTCTCTGCTTCAATTTCTAGTCTTATGCCATATGAGAAACGTTAGATAAGAGCAGGGTTTCCCACACATTCATTTATTTGTGGCGGCCCGCCACGAAAGAATTACGTCCGCCACAAATAAAATAAAATATATATATATATATATATTTATTTATTTTTTTTGTCCTCTCCAGCTTCTCAGGCAAATCATATGGTTGATGTAGATGCCCATATCGGCTGTTCAGATTTACTTTACAAAAGAGAAGTGTAGGATACTTCTCTTGTTGCCTTATTTGTATTTGACTTTATTAAATGTATTTATATTAGAAACACAACATGTGTATATAACAAAGGGTGCAAAGTCTGCAGGCAGTAGGAAACACATGGTTAAGTGTAGGGAGTAAAACTGATGCCAGTCTAAAGTTCAAGATTTTTGGAGCTCTTTGTTCAGTGGATCAGATGTTTGATGAAGCTCTGTGTCTATCTCCCACCACTACTGTTTTCTGTTTATTTGTTACTGACTGTGGCAGGACACCTCTGCCTCTGTTTCACTTTATGTTGCTGGTAAATAATATTGTTGTAGTAGTAGGCTAAAGTTAAATTATTTAGTATGCACTAATTCAAGGGGCAGAGCTTTGAGACATTTTAGCTTTTATATTTTATAAGATATATTTTTTGTAAGAACCACAATTAATAAATATATTTCAGTGAATAACTTATTGTTCAAATCTGTATATAAATATGTACATAAAGTGTTGTAATTATATTGTAAAATGGATGGATGGATGGACGTTTAAAACAAAACTGTTATTATTAATTAGTAAGTATACATTTTTTTAGCCTTTTTAGAGAAAATCAAATCATTGTAGTAAATTATGCAAATTACTCGATGATGTCGTGGTGACCACGCCCATAGCCACGCCCGTAGCCACGCCCCCACCGCCACAGGTATCTTGGCAGTTTATGGGAAACACTGATAAGAGTTATTCTTCTAGAGCTCCTATAACGTTTGCATAACATATCGTCCTCCTGCCAAAAAGGGAAATGTGCCTAGTATTGAGGGTGCCTCTGAAAGTGATAAAAATGTAAGTTCTGATGAGCTCATAGTCCGATACGATGTGGTTGTCCTGACTGGTTAAGAGGAATAAATAGTGTCTGCAGTTTCTAACCACACAACCGATGTGTTTTCCATGCCCGAACACACATCCGCAAGCAACACGGAGACATCAGAAGTCCATAGACATTAATAGAAAGCAGCGTTGAAAGCCTTGTTCCTTTGCACGTCTAAGAAGGTTAAAGGTTGCACTCCTCCGTCAGCTGGAATGGTGTCCGCTTTCAAGAATTCCCGCTCCTCGCATTCTCTGCGATTAAACAAAAACATTTAAACCTGAGTCAAAGCTCGCTTGGCTCCAACAAGTCCAATGTATGCGAGGGCTTGTGAGGAGGAAAGTAATCGAAGGGAGAAAAGGTTGATGCTTGTCACGTTTCTTTTTGATGGATTGCAATGTGGACGTTCCACACATGTTTCCTATTCTGGACTCACTTTATCGGGGCACACCTGCACTTTATGATTTCTTGTGCAATGTACATTTTAAAGTCCTAAAGGGGCTCTATCATGCAAAATCAACTTTTTTTTTTACCAATTGGTACACGCTGTTGTGCATTTTGGATCTGCATAATTGCCGAACATTTTAAATCAAAGCGTGGAGGCATTGCAGAGATATTTATAAAACAATCTTGCCTCAAAGGCTGCCCTTTGTCACAGATTCTGTTCATAACTTTTATGGACATAATTTCTTGGCGCAGTCAGGGCGTTGAGGGGATCCGGTTTGGTGGCTGCAGGATTAGGTCTCTGCTTTTTGCAGATGATGTGGTCCTGATGGCTTCATCCGGCCAGCATCTTCAGCTCTCACTGGATCGGTTCGCAGCCGAGTGGGAAGCGACTGGGATGAGAATCAGCACCTCCAAGTCCGACTCCATGGTTCTCGCCCGGAAAAGGGTGGAGTGCCATCTCCGGGTTGGGGAGGAGACCCTGCCCCAAGTGGAGGAGTTCAAGTACCTCGGAGTCTTGTTCACGAGTGAGGGAAGAGTGGATCGTGAGATCGACAGGCGGATCGGTGCGGCGTCTTCAGTAATGCGGACGCTGTATGGATCCGTTGTGGTGAAGAAGGAGCTGAGCCGGAAGGCAAAACTCAATTTACCGGTCGATCTACGTTCCCATCCTCACCTATGGTCATGAGCTTTGGGTTGTGACCGAAAGGACAAGATCATGGGTACAAGCGGCCCAAATGAGTTTCCTCCGCCGGGTGGCGGGTCTCTCCCTTAGAGATAGGGTGAGAAGATTTAGAGATAGGGTGAGAAGATCTGCCATCTGGGAGGCCTTTAGAAGTCGCTCTAAGTGTGTGCAAAAAAAAGTATTGTTTCAACTACAGACCTTGACAAAAAGATGGATTTTTCAAAAAACTACTTTTAATGGCGGGCTCGATGACTACAATTTATGGCAATGTAGGAGACAATGAAACAGTAAGTAATAACAGTAGGTTAGAAATCTATTAAAGATACTTGAGCAATGTTAGCTCTGTTTGTTGTGTAGCTAGCTTAGCCTTCTAATCTAAGACAACTGTGTCACCGTCCTCTGGCAAAATAATAGTTTTTCCTAAAAATTACTTTTAAAATTTGACCAGTATCTACTGTGTTTGGCAATGGACTGGTAAATTATATAATCTGTTTTTATGTTCCCGATGTCGCATGTAGCATAGATAATAGCCGTTAGCGTCTGTTGTTTACAACTCAGAGCAGTCATGCAGTTGTTTACAGCAGTGTTTTTCAACCTTTTTTGAGCCAAGGCACATTTTTTGCGTTGAAAAAATGTGGAGGCACACCACCAGCAGAAATCATTAAAAAACGAAACTCAGTTGACAGTAAAAAGTCGTTGTCGCAATTGTTGGATATGACTTTAAAGCATAACCAAGCATGCATCACTATAGCTCTTGTCTCAAAGTAGGTGTACTGTCACCACCTGTCACATCACACCCTGAGTTATTTGGACTTTTTTGCTGTTTTCCTGTGTGTAGTGTTTTAGTTCTTGTCTTGCGCTCCTATTTTGGTGGCTTTTTGTCTTTATTTGAGTAATTTTCCTGTAGCAGTTTCATGTCTTCCTTTGAGCGACATTTCCCGCATCTACTTTGTTTTAGCAATCAAGAATATTTCAGTTGTTTTAATCCTTCTTTGTGCGGACAGTGTTGATTGTCATGTCATGTTCGGATGTACATTGTGGACGCCGTCTCTGCTCCACAGTAAGTCTTTGCTGTCGTCCAGCATTCTGTTTTTGTTTACTTTGTAGCCAGTTCAGTTTTAGTTTCGTTCTGCATAGCCTTCCCTAAGCTTCAATGTCTTTTCTTCGGGGCACTCACCTTTTTGTTTATTTTTGGTTTAAGCATTAGACACATTTTTACCTGCACCCTGCCTCCCGCTGTTTCCGACATCTACAAAGCAATTGGCTACCGGCTGCCACTTACTGATATGGAAGAGTATTACACGGTTACTCTGCCGAGCTCTAGACAGCACTGACACTCGACAACACCACATAATTTGCCAAAAAAATATTTTTAACCCAAATAGGTGAATATAGATAATCTCCCACGGCACACCAGACTGTATTAATTGATTGATTGATTGATTGATTGAAACTTTTATTAGTAGATTGCACAGTACAGTACATATTCCGTACAATTGACCACTAAATGGTAACACCCGAATATGTTTTTCAACTTGTTTAAGTCGGGGTCCACGTAAATCAATTCATGGTAACTCAACGGCACAGAGTGGTTGAAAAACACTGATGTAGACCACAATGAACTGTTTGAATGTAGAACAAATCATGATATGACCTCTTAATATAATGTTTATTAGCCTTACAGAAAAACTTAATACATTTTACACATGGGTATTTACAAAAAGGAAAGGGTTGTGAAGAATGTGCTGTAAATCCGGATTAACACTCTACACATTTTTGCTGTGAGTTAGAATACACAGCAGTGCCATGACATCATAGCCAGGCCTAAACATTTCAAATAAGACGTATTGCACGCACGCACATACCAGTCAAGCAAGCTGTGGCCCAGTGAGACCATAAACTGGGCAGTGCAGATGTGAAAATCATCTTTTCATCTGCACTGTTGGAAGATAATGATTCCCACTCACCATGTTTAAGTAAGATGGAGGCAGGAGGGCTGCGTGTTTGGTGGCGGGTCACGTGTGGATAAAACGTGAGGGTTCGGAATAAAGTTGAAGACGTGCAGAGTAGTGGAGGTATTAGTCATAGACTGGCGAGACCACAGTCTCATGTTCACACATCCACATGGGGTGCAGTGCAGGGGGTTTGTGGGAGCACTTAGAAAAACAGGTCTGTTTGGAAACATTTCAGTAATGCCTCCATAGAGCAGCACTGACTGGGTCCAAATAAAGCACGTGTCCAAACTGTGAGGGCATTTTGAAGAGAAAGTTAGTATTTGCGGAATGAATGATTCACTCGCAGTCAGCAAGTTAGACAAATAGCAGAGTCACTGATGCTGCTGACCATATTCAGCAACACATTTCCTATTGATATCATCTGTACTTCCTCATACTCTACATAGTACTTTGATTTCTGATGACATCATTCCATGTTCTTTGCTGTGTTTTGCCCTTCTCTGTCAACTAGAACCTCATTACAACTGGATACTCATACATATTCAACTATATGATTAGGTCATCATTCGCACTATTATGTTAGATCCACTATGGACTGGACTCTCACACTATTATGTTAGATCCACTATGGACTAGACTCTCACAATATTATGTTAGATCCACTATGGACTGGACTCTCACACTATTATGTTAGATCCACTATGGACTAGACTCTCACAATATTATGTTAGATCCACTATGGACTGGACTCTCATACTATTATGTTAGATCCACTATGGACTGGACTCTCACAATATTATGTTAGATCCACTATGGACTGGACTCTCACACTATTATGTTAGATCCACTATGGACTGGACACTCACATTATTATGTTAGATCCACTATGGACTGGACTCTCACACTATTATGTTAGATCCACTATGGACTAGACTCTCACAATATTATGTTAGATCCACTATGGACTGGACTCTCACACTATTATGTTAGATCCACTATGGACTAGACTCTCACAATATTATGTTAGATCCACTATGGACTGGACTCTCACAATATTATGTTAGATCCACTTTGGACTGGACTCTCACAATATTATGTTAGATCCACTATGGACTGGACTCTCACACTATTATGCTAGATCCACTATGGACTGGACTCTCACAATATTATGCTAGATCCACTATGGACTGGACTCTCACACTATTATGTTAGATCCACTATGGACTGGACTCTCACACTATTGTTAGATTCACTATGGACTGAACTCTCACACTATTATGTTAGATCCACTATGGACTGGACTCTCACAATATTATGTCAGATCCACTATGGACTGGACTCTCACACTATTATGTTAGATCCACTATGGACTGGACTCTCACACTATTATGTTAGATCCACTATGGACTGGACTCTCACAATATTATGTTAGATCCACTATGGACTGGACTCTCACAATATTATGTTAGATCCACTATGGACTGGACTCTCAAACTATTATGTTAGATCCACTATGGACTGGACTCTCACACTATTATGTTAGATCCACTATGGACTGGACTCTCACAATATTATGTCAGATCCACTATGGACTGGACTCTCACACTATTATGTTAGATCCACTATGGACTGGACTGTCACACTATTATGTTAGATCCACTATGGACTGGACTCTCACACTATTATGTTAGATCCACTATGGACTGGACTCTCACACTATTATGTTAGATCCACTATGGACTGGACTCTCACAATATTATGTCAGATCCACTATGGACTGGACTCTCACACTATTATGTTAGATCCACTATGGACTGGACTCTCACACTATTATGTTAGATCCACTATGGACTGGACTCCCACAATATTATGTTAGATCCACTATGGACTGGACTCTCACACTATTATGTTAGATCCACTATGGACTGGACTCTCACACTATTATGTTAGATCCACTATGGACTGGACTCTCACAATATTATGTCAGATCCACTATGGACTGGACTCTCACACTATTATGTTAGATCCACTATGGACTGGATTCTCACACTATTATGTTAGATCCACTATGGACTAGACTAACACACTATTATGTTAGATCCACTATGGACTGGACTCTCACTATTATGTTAGATCCACTGTGGACTGGACTCTCACTATTATGTTAGATCCACTATGGACTGGATTCTCACACTATTATGTTAGATCCACTATGGACTAGACTAACACACTATTATGTTAGATCCACTATGGACTGGACTCTCACTATTATGTTAGATCCACTGTGGACTGGACTCTCACTATTATGTTAGATCCACTATGGACTGGGTCCCACATCTGCGGTCCTCTCCAAGGTTTCTCATTGTCCCATTGGGTTGAGTTTTTCCTTGCCCTGATGTGGGATCTGAACCGAGGATGTCGTTGTGGCTTGTGCAGCCCTTTGAGACACTCGTGATTTAGGGCTATATAAATAAACATTGATTGATTGATTGATGATCACAGCACATTTTAGTACTGGGAATGTACTTCAAAACTACCACAATACCCAACATCCACTCTGATTGAACCATTCAAATACTGTAAATAATATTTTCCTTTTCTTGTTTAAATATTTCTAAGTCCATGGCAACTCAAGAGATGCTATCATAAAACAAGGAAATTGAGAACTTAAACGCATGTTAATCATAGAAATCTCCAGAAAGTAATATGCCCCTACCAGGTGTAATGGGTATTATAGGGATGACATCAAAGATTTTATGTTACAATGTTTTTGACCATCATCTCATATTTGATTTCTAAGGTGTGGCTCAACACAATAGCGTTGGTGTGAATGTTTGTCTCTCTGCATTCACACAGAGGGGACTGAAAATGAGCTTTGTGTAAATTCGGGCCTCTGCCAAACAGGATTAGGCTGAGTTTATGTCTGCTAGTCTGGTCCTTTGGGGGGGGGGGGAACGCCTGAACTGAATCCAGCTGTGGGTATATGTCCTCCTCGCTTCCTCTCTTTACTTCACAACCAGTTTTTCTCCCCTCCTGAGCCAAAAGTAACACTGGGAGGACCTCTTTGTGAACACTTATGCTCAACTTGACCAAGATTTTAGTCCTCACACGCAGATGAATGATGAAATGGACTTTGATTTTAGGAGCTACTTCTCTTTATACTGCATGTTATGAAATGGTTGTTTTGTTTTGATCTTCTCCGCACATATGGGGGAAAGGGGGTTGGGGGTTTAGGTTTGGTTGATATCAGCACTTCAGTCATCATCAATTATATAACCTGAGAAATGGACATTGAAACAGTGTAGGTCTGACTTAGTAGGATATGTACAGCGAGCAGTGAACATAGTGAGCTCAGAAAGCATAAGAACAAGTATATACATTTGATTATTTACAATCTGGGGAGGTGGGATGTGGCGGGGGGAAGGTGTAAGTCTAGGATTGTAGTTGCCTGGAGGTGTTCTTTTTGTGCGGTTTTGAAGGAGGATAGAGATGCACTTTCTTTTACACCTGTTGGGAGTGCATTCCAACATTGATGTGGCATAAAAGGAGAATGAGTTAAGACCTTTGTTAGATCGGAATCTGGGTTTAACGTGGTTTGTGGAGCTCCCCCTGGTGTTGTGGTTATGGCGGTCATTTACGTTATGGAAGTAGTTTGACATGTACTTCGGTATCAGGGAGGTGTAACGGATTTTATAGACTAGGCTCAGTGCAAGTTGTTTTACTCTGTCCTCCACCCTGAGCCAGCCCACTTTGGAGAAGTGGGTAGGAGTGAGGTGTGATCTGGGGTGGAGGTCTAGAAGTAACCTGACTAGCTTGTTCTGGGATGTTTGGAGTCTTGATTTAAGGGTTTTGGAGGTGCTAGGGTACCAGGAGGTGCAGGCGTAGTCGAAAAAGGGTTGAATGAGAGTTCCCGCTAGAATCTTCATGGTGCTTTTGTTGACTTGAGAGGAGATTCTGTAGAGAAATCTCGTTTGTTGGTTGATCTTTCTGATTACCTTGGTTGCCATTTTATCACAGGAAAGATTAGCCTCTAGAATGGAACCTAGGTAGGTATCTTTCCTGGTGATAACAATGTCACCCACTTTAATAGTGAAGTCACTGACTTTCTTAAGGTTGATTTGGGACCCAAATAGGATGGATTCCGTTTTACCCAAGTGTATGGATAGCTTATTGTCAGTGTAAGTGTAAGTAATCCTAGCTCAGTGTTTCCCATAAACTGCCAAGATACCTGTGGCGGTCGGGGCGTGACTATGGGCGTGGTCACCATGACATCATCGAGTAATTTGCATAATTTACTACAATGATATGATTTTCTCTAAAAAGGCTAAAAAAATGTATACTTACAAATTAATAATAACAGTTTTGTTTTAAACGTCCATCCATCCATCCATCCATTTTACAATATAATTACAACACTTTGTGTACATATTTATATACAGATTTGAACAATAAGTTATTCACTGAAATATATTTATTATTTGTGGTTCTTACAAAAAATATATCTTATAAAATATAAAAGCTAAAATGTCTCTTAAAGCTCTGCCCCTTTGATTAGTGCATACTAAATAATTTAACTTTAGCCTACTACTACAACCATATTATTTACCAGCAACATAAAGTGAAACAGAGGCAGAGGTGTCCTGCCACAGTCAGTAACAAATAAACAGAAAACAGTAGTGGTCAAATACAAATAAGGCAACAAGAGAAGTATCCTACACTTCTCTTTTGTAAAGTAAATCTGAACAGCCTATATGGGCATCTACATCAACTATATGATTTGCCTGAGAAGCTGGAAAGGACAAAAAAAATTTTTAAAAATGTTTTTATTTTTTATTTGTGGCGGACGTAATTCTTTCGTGGCGGGCCGCCACAAATAAATTAATGTGTGGGAAACACTGCTAGCTGTTGCTAAGTTTTGGCGTTGACAAGAACATCGATTCAACATCCAAATTCAAAGTTCAGAAGGACCATGAGTCCAGAGGCTAACAAACAGAAGTACTATCAATTCTAATGGAAGTAAAGCAAAATGCTGTTTTTTTCCTCAAGAAAACATTTACAAATATTTTTACATTCAAATACACAAACCAAATTTGACATAATGAGGTAACCCCAGTCTATGCATTATTGTTGAGAACATGTTAATATGTGAAAACTGCATAAAACCTCCACTCTAACACTCCAGTCTAGGAGATGCATATTTTTCCACAAATTTTACATTTAATTGAAACATCAGCCTTTACGTTGCAAAGCAGTTGACTCTAAAGCTGAACCTAGCAGCAGTGTAACAACCTTATTTTGCAACATCAACTTGCAGATATGCATGTTGGATCACACTAATTCCAAATTATTTAAAGAGTTTCCTACAATTATTTGATCATTAAATAATGCTTATCCTCAGTGTGGTTTGCAATGGCAACCTCACATCCGTAATAACCTTTTCATCTGGATTCAAAATAGAAAACCTGCGTCAAGCTCCGGTCATCAGGAAACCTCTTTTAAAATAAATGTTTCACCCACTCAAACCACAGCAGTCAGGAGGGTCGGGGGTCACAGTTTGGTTCTATCGGTCTCACACTCCCAACTCGCTAACTTTTACATTTGCGGCCTTCGACATTTCTACAAGCTGACGCCATCTAAGGAAACCACCTTGTGTATTTCTGGGAGACATGCCTGGATGTCGGAGGCTCTTTCTAAGTCAGCCTGTCTCACATTTAGTTAGATCAGCATTTCACAGAGCAGCTAAAAAGTCTCAGCCCTTTTTTTTTTGGCTCCCACAGGTCAACTTCACACTCGGGCAAACACCCCAGTGCAGCTTTCTTTGCTCGAGAAAGGAAATGAACAATGGCAGCGTTATTAGCTTTTTGTTGACCCTGATAGGTTGGGATGTCAAAGGTTGTGGCTTAAATTAGCGGTGTTTACGTGTGATTCTTGTTCCACCAGTTGGCTCTGCTACTCGTTTTGGTTGCCCAGAGACCAGCCCGGACACTCTCCCAAACTCAACACATCCCACAACAGTTCGGTCTTCTCCCAGTCTGTTAGTTGATGGAGTTATCATTGACTGACTATCACAAGTGTTCTTTTGTGTAAAAACATTAAATATACAAACCCCGTTTCCATATGAGTTGGGAAATTGTGTTAGATGTAAATATAAACGGAATACAATGATTTGCAAATCATTTTCAACCCATATTCAGTTGAATATGCTACAAAGACAACATATTTGATGTTCAAACTGATAAACATTTTTTTTGTGTGCAAATAATCATTAACTTTAGAATTTGATGCCAGCAACACGTGACAAAGAAGTTGGGAAAGGTGGCAATAAATACTGATAAAGTTGAGGAATGCTCATCAAACACTTATTTGGAACATCCCACAGGTGAACAGGCAAATTGGGAACAGGTGGGTGCCATGATTGGGTATAAAAGTAGATTCCATGAAATGCTCAGTCATTCACAAACAAGTATGGGGCGAGGGTCACCACTTTGTCAACAAATGCGTGAGCAAATTGTTGAACAGTTTAAGAAAAACCTTTCTCAACCAGCTATTGCAAGGAATTTAGGGATTTCACCATCTACGGTCCGTAATATCATCAAAGGGTTCAGAGAATCTGGAGAAATCACTGCACGTAAGCAGCTAAGCCCGTGACCTTCGATCCCTCAGGCTGTACTGCATCAACAAGCGACTTCAGTGTGTAAAGGATATCACCACATGGGCTCAGGAACACTTCAGAAACCCACTGTCAGTAACTACAGTTAGTCGCTACATCTGTAAGTGCAAGTTAAAACTCTCCTATGCAAGGCGAAAACCGTTTATCAACAACACCCAGAAACGCCGTCGGCTTCGCTGGGCCTGAGCTCATCTAAGATGGACTGATACAAAGTGGAAAAGTGTTCTGTGGTCTGACGAGTCCACATTTCAAATTGTTTTTGGAAACTGTGGACGTCGTGTCCTCCAGACCAAAGAGGAAAAGAACCATCCGGATTGTTATAGGTGCAAAGTTGAAAATCCAGCATCTGTGATGGTATGGGGGTGTATTAGTGCCCAATATATGGGTAACTTACACATCTGTGAAGGCGCCATTAATGCTGAAAGGTACATACAGGTTTTGGAGCAACATATGTTGCCATCCAAGCAACGTTACAATGGACGCCCCTGCTTATTTCAGCAAGACAATGCCAAGCCACGTGTTACATCATCGTGGCTTCATAGTAAAAGAGTGCGGGTACTAGACTGGCCTGCCTGTAGTCCAGACCTGTCTCCCATTGAAAATGTGTGGCGCATTATGAAGCCTAAAATACCACAACGGAGACCCCCGGACTGTTGAACAACTTAAGCTGTACATCAAGCAAGAATGGGAAAGAATTCCACCTGAGAAGCTTCAAAAATGTGTCTCCTCAGTTCCCAAACCTTTACTGAGTGTTGTTAAAAGGAAAGGCCATGTAACACAGTGGTGAACATGCCCTTTCCCAACTACTTTGGCACGTGTTGCAGCCATGAAATTCTAAGTTAATTATTATTTGCAAAAAAAAAATAAAGTTTATGAGTTTGAACATCAAATATCTTGTCTTTGTAGTGCATTCAATTGAATATGGGTTGAAAATGATTTGCAAATCATTGTATTCCGTTCATATTTACATCTAACACAATTTCCCAACTCATATGGAAACGGATTTTGGACAAAACACACAAACCTAAGCCTAATGTAATATGTTATTTATGTACTTTCAGCTAACTTTAAACTATGAATGTTGGGGAAAAAATTCCAGATATTCACCCAGCAGCTAAAGTCACAAAACATGTTTAAGCAAAGACTTCATTCTTCATATTAACAATGAACCTTGACTCATTGTTGTCATACTGAGGCTTACACTTTCAAATGTCCTTCAACATTCACAGACTGATTCCTAGAAAGTTCTTTGCATTCCTAACACACTGTATATATATTGTATAAAGGACTGCAACGCAAGATAAGCATGATTATACGATTGTGGAGGTATTTGGCCAAGTTCACTGACTGTGTTGTGTCATGGTTAGATGTTGAAGGATTGAATGTTTTTCTAATGTACGTTTCAAACAAAGGAAAAAAGTTAAAGCCATAAACAATGACTTTCCGTTGTTAACATTTAGATCGAAAGTAATGCAAAAAATAACTTGATCCGGTTTACATTACTAGCTGTAGATGAGTAAGTATTTCATGACTAATGTCTGGCTAATTTAACATTGTTCTGTTCATCAGGGTGTGCCGGTGCTTGTGGAGGATGTGCGGATCAGGGCCACTTACTCGCACAGGAAAAGGATTCCTATCACGGAGGGCTTTTTGGAAGTGAAAGACGCAGGCAAGTGGAGGCAGATCTGCAATGAGGACTGGACAGAAATGAACAGCAGGGTCATCTGTGGCATGTACGGCTTCCCTTGGGAGAAGCGCTTCAATAATAAGCCCTACAAGTGAGTAATTGCTTATACGTGCCAATATAAATCATTATTTGATAGGGGACAATCACCACATGTTATTATGAACTGCATTTCCTGCACCATAGCAAAAGTAATAGTAGGGCAGGGTGTGTTGATTTCCTGGTGGTCATCACTTAAGCCTTCAAACACTTTCCTCACTGAGATAAAGCAGGCCTCAGTCTGCAGATTGTTGACAAAGAGCCAAAAACGAATTTTGCACAAAGTCGCTCACATGATGTGAAAGATCGTCCCTCCTGAGGGTCCAAAATGTCGCTCCATTTGAGCCTGACTCTTCTAACGATGAACATGTGGTCCACAATCTGTGACAGAATTGTTGCTATTTCAGAACAGATGTGTCCAATCACTTGTATTGTTGTTTTTCCCAAAGAACAAATGCAGATGACTTTAAAATCGATGGATAAATGTCTCCTCCCCTCATTTAACGATGTGAAGAATCACTCAGATTTTCTATTTGCAGTTTGGATGTCAGTAATACCCTGATTGAAATATCTTTTGCCAGGAAAAACTTCAGCTGTAAAGAATCCTTGATTAGCCAACCTCAGAAATGCATAGGGATGATGTTTGATAAAAAATTATCGAGTTTGAGCCTATTATCGAATCCTCTTATCGAACCGATTCCTTATCGATTCTCTTATCGAGTCCAGATAGGTTGTTGTATATGGAAAAAAACCCACAATATTTGGTTTAACAAATCACTTCACATTCTCTACTGCTCGCTACTATAGTATTACCATATCTGAGTTATTGTGCAGAAATGTGGGGAAATAACTACAAATGTGCGCTACATTCGTTAACCGTGTTACAAAAAAAATGAATTAGACTGATGCATAATGTTGGATATAGAGAACATACAAACACTTTATTTATTGAGTCAAAAATATTAAAGTTCGATGATTTGGTAAAATTGCAAACAGCAAAAACGATGTGGAATTAAATGATGGAAAGGATGAAGTAAAGAAGTTAAACATTGTACTGATATGATCCAGTTTAAGAGGTTGTTCAAATGAATAGTGCTTACAAAGTACAAAGAAGAAGAATTATGAGAAATACTTTCAACCTTATTGAAAGTAAGATATTCTTCATCTCAGTATATTAATAATGACTGAATTAATTAATTACATATTACAAAACTGTTGTATATACTAATTCACAGATATTTTATTATAAAGAGGTCAATAAATGATGTATATGATATGAAACTGTGATGTATTATACCGTAAGTGTGTTCATGTTCCAAATAAACTAAAGAAATAAAGAAAGCACTAGTTTATTAGACAGACTTGCAAACTGTCGTGGTGTAGGCTACAAGATAACGTTAACGTTATCAGACACATACAAAAAGGCTCACGTTAACGTTACCGTTAGCCACTGACTATGCTTAGGTAACGTTAGTCTGGCTAACATTACTGCAGTCCTGGTTGACATAAGAGGTAACGTTACTACAAGTGAGCAGATATGGGAATTAACCGGCAACAGTTAACGTTAGTTACTCACCGGCGTCACCGCCACTGTAGCTGGGACTTGGGCAGCTGGCAGAAGAAGAGGGGCGTTCTTCGTCGTCTCTGCCGCTGCTTCAACACGTGTCGAAGACACGACACGCTTGTTGTACTTCCCCCCTTACAGGCAATAATTGCATATTGCCGCTTCCTCGTTTTTTTTTGGTGAAATGAAGCCATGCCTTGGAGCGCTTTTTCCGGTCCATTTTTTTTCTACGTGACGTCATTTCTTGTGATGTCCCACTGGGCATTTCTTGTCGGGACGGGATTCGTTCCCAGGGATTCGGATAAAGAACCAACTCTTTTTCTTTACTATAGTGGTCTCGATAACGGGTACCGGTTCTCAAAAAGGGATTCGAGTCCGAGGCCTCAGTTCTTTTCTTATCGAACAACCGGGAAAACCGGTTTCGAGCATCATCCCTAGAAATGCATTTTATTCTTTAGTGTGTAATAGTTGCTCAACCGTTTTATAAAAGTGAAAGAGCACTTTCACCCTGTTTTTCACCATTAAATCAAGTATTCAGGTCATCGACAGGTGTAAAAGAAAGTGCATCTCTATCCTCCTTCAAAACCGCACTAAAAGAACACCTCCAGGCAGCTACAACCCTAGCCTAACCCCCTGCCCCCACCACATCCCACCTCCCCGGATTGTAAATAATCAAATGTAAACAATCAAATGTATATACTTGTTCTTGTACTTTCTGAGCTCACTATGTTCACCGCTCGCTGTACATATCCTACCAAGTGAGACCTACACTGTTACATTGTCCATTTCTCAGATGATATAATTGTTGATGACCGAAATATGCTGATAGCAACCCAACCTAAAACCCCCCGCCCCAACCCCCTCCACATCCCACCCCCCGGATTGTAAATAATGTAAATAATTCAATTTTTATACTCTGATGATTAACTTGTGTGATGACTGTGTTATGCTGATAGTATATATTTGTACTATGAATTGATTAACGTGGACCCCGACTTATTAAACTTATTTGGGTGTTACCATTTAGTGGTCAATTGTATGGAATAGGGACGGCGTGGCGAAGTTGGTAGAGTGGCTGTGCCAGCAACCGGAGTGTTGCTGGTTACTGGGGTTCAATTCCCACCTTCTACCTTCCTAGTCACGTCCGTTGTGTCCTTGGGCAAGACACTTCACCCTTTGCCTCTGATGGCTGCTGGTTAGCGCCTTGCATGGCAGCTCCCGCCATCAGTGTGTGAATGTGTGTGTGAATGGGTAAATGTGGAAATACTGTCAAAGCGCTTTGAGTACCTTGAAGGTAGAAAAGCGCTATACAAGTATAACCCATTTATTTATCATTTAATATGTACTGTACTGTGCAATCTACTAATAAAAGCTTCAATCAATCAACCAATCAACAAAAGTGTAGCAAACAGACGAAATGTGAAAAACAAAAATATTCAACCAACTCAAAGGCAGATTCTGCTAAAAGCTAAAAATGTACTTTGAGGTCAGCCGCAGTCAGGTTGCTTGATGTTAATGGCTTCCTGTTGACCATGAGGTCATGGGAATGTTAAGGTGCTGACAACAAGACTGCTTTTGTGCTCCTCACAAGTGACGAGTGTCATTGCGACCCTTATTGATGTTGTCTGGGGAGCATTGGTAAAACTTTAGTTTTCTCAAGGAGCTTACACCTGCATCGTTATTGTAATCTACCACTGTCGGTGCGGCGTTTCCTTGCTTTTATGACACGCTCTAACATAAACAACTTGCTTTTTGACATGTTGATTATGTAATGTTACAATCTACACCTTACTGTATACTCTAGCAAACACTGCTTTGTCTGGTTCTGTTTGAGTCCATTCAGGAATGTTCTGCTATACCTTAAAGGTGTTATGTAACTTCCACGTTGGCGTTCTAGTCGACAGGTTGGTACATGAACTAACACCTAAGCCTCACCTTACCATGAATTGATTAACGTCGGACCCCGACTTAAACAAGTTGAAAAACGTATTCGGGTGTTACCATTTAGTGGTCAATTGTACGGAATATGTACTGTACTGTGCAATCAATCAAACCGACAAAAAAATGACATATTTGTGGGAATGATAGTTTGGTCGTAAGTTATTTAATGTGCATATCTCTCTTCCAGAGTACTGGCCAAGCGCCGAAAGAAGAACTTCTGGGGTTTCTCCGTCAACTGCACGGGTAACGAGGCCGACCTGTCTGACTGCAAACTGGGTAGGGAGATCGAGCTGAAGGGCAACAGCACCTGTGCGAAGGGCATGCCTGTAGTGCTCAGCTGTGTTCCTGGACGGGCCTTTGCTCCCAGTCTCAGTACCGGCTTCCGGAAGGCGTACAGGCTGGAGGTTGGTCATCGGCAAGGTTTCTTAAGCAATTCATTGTGCGTGGGCCAAAGAGACCCAGCGCTCATGAAGGCTACATTTGTCACCAGAATGTAGACCATCATTATACCCAGACTACTACTGTACGCACTTTGTATTTATCCATGTCTTTCCATGTCTTTCCTTGTTCCCTATTTCACTCTCGTGGACCAACTGCTCAGCAACCCCTGGTACGACTAAAAGGAGGAGCCATGATAGGGGAGGGTCGAGTAGAGGTGCTGAGGAACGGCGAGTGGGGCACGGTGTGTGACGACAACTGGAACATCCGAGCTGCAACGGTGGTGTGTCGAGAGCTGGGCTTCGGCAGCGCCAAAGAGGCAATGACCGGCGGCAAAATGGGTCAAGGTAGACTCTCTGCTCCAATTCAGTTCTAATGTAAACTTACACGCAATCACTTGTTTTCCCTTAGCCTCTTTATCTTTTTTTACCTATAAGATTTAGATTTAGATTGGATTGGACATGACAGTGACAGCACCGACACATTTACAGGCTTGTCAGACAGGCCGGCTGTTTGGGGTGGCTATAGCTGCAGGGATAAGGCTTTTCCCGAGGCGGGCCCTCCGGAATTTGATGGTTCTGTACCGGCGTCCTGTTGGTAGTGGGATGATGTATTGGTGTTGTGGGTGAGTGATATCCTGGACTATTGTGTTTGCCATTCGAATGATGGACCTGTGGTTTAGATCTGAGATATTGGGTGTGGGTGGGTCGGTGATTTTGATTTTGTGAGTTTGGTCTGGTTGGTTCCAGAAAGCATAGTGAAGAAACCTGTGGAACAGTACAGAAGGATGGGTTGAACAATGCTTTGGTCCAGTACTAACAGGAGGTGAGGTGCAACGTATAATCCTTTAAGTTTACGGATGGCTGACAGTCTTAGTTGACTTCTTTTTTGAATGTCTGTGGTGTGCTGATCGAAGGTGAGTTTATTGTCCAAAGTTACTCCCAGGTATTTAAAAGTGTCAACTGTTTGTGTGTTTATGATGATGGGGTGCTGGGGCGAGGGGGGGGTTGAACCATATTTATTTTGTTTTATTGACATTGATTTCCAGATAACGTGACTCTGTGAAATGTTTGACTGTGTTATGATAGTCCAGGATGGATTGACTGTTGGAGAGGAGTGCAAGAATGGCAGTGTCATCTGAGTATTTTAAGGCTCGAAAGGGTACGTGATTTCGCAATGCATTGTGGGTGCCGGGTAGCTATTTTTGCTGGACGTAGGGTTTTGTTTACCTGGCTGTGCTGTACCCGCAGTTTAAAATGAATCATACGAAATAAAAAATTCCCTGTCGGGCCATTTAAGTGACGGACACATTGTTGTAGACAATAGAATTCCACATGTGTAAACTTCATTACGAAACTTTGTAAGTAGATAAAGTAGTGCATAAAGATATTTAGTTTGTTTTGTATTGAAATTGCTGACTTTGTGATGTATTTTGTGTTTGCGGTTGTTTTTTGTCTAAAATTAACTCTGGGCGATCAGAGCTCGTTTAATACATGTAGAACTCAATCTGACCAGTAGAGGGCGATAACGCTACACCTTAGGTTTAATTGTGATGAGTCACATACACTGTGTGCAATGTTTGATGTCCTGTAGGTGTTGTTTAATTTCTATATGTCGTTGTGTGAATGTATTAACACTAAACCTTCTGCTTTATTCATGTAAAATACACAATATACATTATTTATGTAAAATACAGAATACTTTTGTCATTTTTATTTTATATCTATATTTTCAGTCGTACAATCCTAAATGAAGGAAGAAGTGTAAAGAAATAAAACTGAGGAAGGAAAATATTTCCAAAGAAGGAACGTCAATGTAAACAAAACCCGGAGCTTCTTTTTCTTTATTCGTGTTAACTAACTGCACACGCTGGAATTGAGTAGCGATGGCAGAATAATGCATTTATTGCCAGTGCGGTGTGAAAGTATTTACTTTGTAGAGAAGTAAACAAAGTCTCAAAAGAATACAACCTGCAGAGGCACTACGTGACATTTCTATGTCCCGCCCCCGAGCCTTTGGACTCTTGGAACTGCGACCCTCTTCATGATGTCGTTGAATAGCCCTGCCCTATAGGTTCCTCAATCTAATGCAGTGTTTTTCAACCTTTTCTGAGCCAAGGCACATTTTTTTTCTTGAAAAAATTCTGAGGCACACCACCAGCAGAAAACATCAAAAATGAAACCAGTTGCCGATATTGACAATAAAAAGTCGTTTTCGCAATTGTTGGATATGACTTTAAAGCATAACTAAGCATGCATCGCTATAGCTCTTGTCTCAAAGTAGGTGTACTTTCACCACCTGTCACATCACGCCCTGACTTATTTTGAGTTTTTTGCTGTTTTCCTGTGTGTAGTGTTTTAGTTCTTGTCTTGCGCTCCTATTTTGGTGGCTTTTCCTCTTTTGTTGGTATTTTCCTGTAGCAGTTTCGTGTCTTCCTTTGAACGATATTCCCCACACCTGCTTTGTTTTCGCAATCAAGACTATTTAAGTTGTGCGGACGCTATCCTTTTTTGTGGGGACATTGTTGATTGTCATGTCATGTACGGATGTACTTTGTGGACGCCGTCTGCTCCACACGCTGTAAGTCTTTGCTGTCGTCCAGCAAAGACTTGTTTTTTTGACTTGTTTTTGTTTACTTTGCAGCCAGTTCAGTTTTACTTTCGTTTTGCATAGCCTTCCCTAAGCTTCAATGCCTTTTCTTAGGGGCATTTAGCGGCCCTCGTCGTTTGTTTATTTTTGGTTTAAGTGTAAGATACCTTCTTACCTCCCGCATATTGTGATCACGACAAACCATGTTCCTGACATCTACAAAGCAATTAGCTACCTGCTGCCACCTACTGATATGGAAGAGTATTACACGGTGGCTTTTCCTGTTTTGTTAGTATTTTCCTGTAGCAGTTTCATGTCTTCCTTTGAGCGATATTTCCCGCATCTACTTTGTTTTAGCAATCAAGAATATTTCAGTTGTTTTTATCCTTCTTTGTGGGGACATTGTTGATTGTCATGTCATGTTCGGATGTACATTGTGGACGCCGTCTCCACAGTAAGTCTTTGCTGTTGTCCAGCATTCTGTTTTTGTTTACTTTGTAGCCAGTTCAGTTTTAGTTTCGTTCTGCATAGCCTTCCCTAAGCTTCAATGCCTTTTCTTAGGGACACTCACCTTTTGTTTATTTTTGGTTTAAGCATTAGATACCTTTTTACCAGCACACTGCCTCCCGCTGTTTCCGACATCTACACAGCAATTAGCTACCTGCTGCCACCTACTGATATAGAAGAGTATTACACGGTTACTCCGCCGAGCTCTAGACAGCACCGAACACTCAACAACAACACATCATTTGCAGACTATAATTACTGGTTTGCAAAAAAAAATGTTGACCCAATTAGGTGAAATTACATAATCTCCCACCGCACACCAGACTGTATATCACGGCACAGTGGTTGAAAAACATTGATCTAATACAGACCTGGGCAAATTAAGGCCCGGGGGCCACATGCGGCCCGTTAAGCTTTTCAATCTGGCCCGCCGGACATTCCCAAATATTTTTTTTAGATCTTTAAGATGGAAAGTGTAGCTGCCGTTATGATGTGCAGTGAGGTTTTCTAATTACCATAAGTCTTCAACTATACAAAGTATTTCAATGGTTGGAATCTGCGCTTTTGCATGATAATTTAGTGACTAGTGTTGTACTTTTCGATACTTATGTAAATAAAGGGTACCACAAAAAATTGCATTATTGGCTTTATTTTAACAAAAAATCTTAAGGTGTGGCAGACCGGTACTTTTCAGAGGCGGTATGGTACCGAATATGATTCATTAGTATCGCGGTACTATACTAATACCCGTATACCGTACAACCCTACTAGTTACTATGTTAATTTACGTCACAGCAGGTCAGACGAGGCACCAAGCAGTGTGGGTGGGGAGCGTTTCCACAGAGTGTTTCCAGAGCGGCCAGCCTGAAATGTGGGTGTCAGGGACAGACGCGGAAGGAGATTTTTACAAGAAAGTTCTAAAGCTTAGTGATATATAGGGATGATGTTTGATAAGAAATTATCAAGTTCGAGCCCATTATCGAATCCTCTTATCGAATCGATTCTCTTATCGAATCCAGATAGGTTGTTGTATATGGAAAAAAACACAATATTTGGTTTAACAAAAGCTCACTTTTATTTTATAAGAAAAAAATAAAATAAAATAAATAAATAAATATTGACTTTTACCCCCCTAAAAAAATTAAAAAAAATAAATATTGACTGTTGTTACCCAAAGTATATTAAGTGGGATTTTTCAGAAAAACAAATATATACAGTAACACAAAAACAAGCTGTCTCTGTGATCACTATAGGTGTATATATAATAAAATAGTGTTAAACAAAATCAGTCCCTTGGGCACAAAACTGAAAATAATACAGCTCTCCAAAAAGTGCACTTCTGCTGCTATTGGAACATACTAACTACACACACAGGCAGACAGCTAACAAACAATCCAGGACGTCTAATAAAGTTCCAAAGCAGATTAATCCATTTAGGCTCTTTATTGTTGTTGATCTTGCTTTGTTTTTTCCTATCTTTACTTTTGTCTTGCACTGGACTGTTTTTTTGTTTTTTTTAAACTGAAATACACACAATGACAAATGTATAAGCTATGTGATACAATTAACATACTGAAATGTAATACACAATATGAAAATATTAGCTTCACACAAATATACAGTACTATCATCAAACAAATACTTCTGAGTGTTGAAACTATTTCGATGGTGGAAATACACGACTGGCAGCCATTTTAAGTCCTCAAAACATCCATTGAAACAGTGCACAAAAATCGTTTTTCAATAAACATCTTACTATTAAATGTAACCACTTTCCACCTTAATATTGAGTTACATAAACAAGTTAAACAGTTTACTTACAGACTTATCTTTTCCAAGGCTTGTAAGAGCTAACACAACTTGTCTACTTCTCAATTGTCTCATCAACGGAACTAACATCGTCAACCCGGAAGTGCAGAAACTATTGACGCGTAGTATTTTCATATCGCCACAAGGTGTCAGTAAGAGTCTACAATCAAATGGGCATAACATTGCCCATTTGGGATTCGTTCCCAGGGATTCGAATAAAGAACCAACTCTTTTTCTTTACTATAGTGGCCTCGATAACAGGAACCGGTTCTCAAAAAGGGATTCGAGTCCATGGAATCGGTTCTTTTCTTATCGAACAACCAGGAGAATCGGTTTCGAACATCATCCCTAGTGATATATCAGATATATCAGATTGTAGATGGTTTTTTTTTTTACCCTTCGCGTTCATATTTCGCTGTTTGTTGCATTTCTGTTGCATTTGGTTTGATTGTAAAATATGTCGATTGAGAGGGGGTATGAATCAAATGTTCTCAATATTCAGGGTTTTATCATTCATAGAAAAAAAAATTCCATTTCGTTTTCAAGGCGGTCTGTGATAACATTTTCAGCATTCAATCAGACTTTATTGTGAGGTTTTGTATTAGTTTTCCTAAAAATAGAAATACCGGCCCCCAGACACATTTTTTTCTCTAAATTTGGCCCCCGAGTCAAAATAATTGCCCAGGCCTGATCTAATATGTTGTCCCTCATACTCTGACCTTATACAAACGCTGTTATGAAGGAACTATCCACACACAAAACCTCCACTCCTATTTAAATTGTGAATGCCACAAAATGTGAAAATATGCACAAGAGTTAAATCAAACCTGCTTCCAGCTGTGAAAATGACACTTTTAGATGAAAAACTGAAATGTCCACCTGTTTTTGTCATTTTTGTCAGACCTCAGTCAGACTACTCCAGACCTTCAATCAGCATATGAAGCCACAAGCCAAGCAGATAAAAACCCAAGTAGAACGTATGGACAATGCATTATTAGCTTCCAAAAACTGTGAAAGGCAATATTTAAGTGTAAAACAATCACGTTTGCTGGAACACTCCTCCTCCATATGTACAGTAGATGAGTGTACAAAATGTTCCAGCACAGAAAAAAACCCAGCTGTTAAGGGTTTCAGACCAGGAATTCTTTTTGGAGAGTGTGCAAGGTTTTTTCTTTTTCAGGAGGTGACCACTGCTTTCTAAAGGCTACCACACACAGACTCAGAATAGGTGATGTTTGTTTTGGGAAGTCAGTGACTATGAAGACATCAAAATAATGATTTCCAGGTTCCACATTGAATCGGAAATGAGCTATACATCATGAACGCAAACAGAACATTTGGGGATGTCGTAAGCTCAATGATGCATAATTTAGTACAATATAATTCATAATAACGTCATACATAACCGTTTAATTATTTGGTTTAGTTTTTTGACAGCGTTATATATTCATTGAGCCTAAATAAATAGTGTCTTCAAATTAGTGTCTGGCATAGCAGTGTTTTTCAACCTTTTTTGAGCCAAGGCACATTTTTTGCGTTGAAAATATCCGGAGGCACACCACCAGCAGAAATCGTTAAAAAAACGAAATTCAGATGACAGTAAAAAGTCGTCGTCGCAATTGTTGGATATGACTTTAAAGCATAACCAAGCATGCATCACTATAGCTCTTGTCTCAAAGTAGGTGTACTGTTACATCACGCCATTTTTTGCTGTTTTCCTGTGTGTAGTGTTTTAGTTCTTGTCTTGCGCTACTTTTTTGGTGGCTTTTTCTCTTTTTTTGGTATTTTCCTGTAGCAGTTTCATGTCTTCCTTTGAGCGATATTTCCCGCATCTACTTTGTTTTAGCATTCAAGAATATTTCAGTTGTTTTTATC
Source organism: Entelurus aequoreus (assembly GCF_033978785.1). Lineage (NCBI taxonomy): Eukaryota > Metazoa > Chordata > Actinopteri > Syngnathiformes > Syngnathidae > Entelurus > Entelurus aequoreus. Next base: position 13,948,190 of record NC_084731.1, on the reverse strand, counting down.
CTTCTTTGTGGGGACATTGTTGATTGTCATGTCATGTTCGGATGTACACATTGCAAAAACTGAAATCTAAGTAAGATGAAATATCTCAAATAAGGGTGATATTTGCTTATTTTCCGTCTGACAAGATAATTCTTCTCACTAAGCAGATTTTATGTTAGAGTGTTTTAAGTGTTTTGGTCCTAAATGATTTCAGTAAGATATTACAGCTTGTTGTTGAGATTTGATGACCTATATTGAGTAAAACATGCTTGAAACTAGAATATCAACTGTTGCAAAGCTGTGTCACCAACACTCACAAGTATAAAACTGCTTTTTCAAAGTAATAATTTCTTATTTCAAGCATGAAATAAAAAAACATGACTTTGACACAATTGTGTCTCATAATTAAACTGACAGTTAATATTTAAACATTTAACATGTGACATTTCAAAACAATTTTGAACAGAAATAGTTCATACACATTCAGATAAATTCTTCAAAATTACAATATAAAAAAAAATTGGCCGGGGGCCGGGCTGTAAAAAAAAAAAAAAATATATATATATATATATATATATATATATATATATATACATTATATTCCTTGCTCACTAATTGACTGAAAGAGCACGCACTTGGCGCGATGATGTCATGTTATCGATGGGAAAATGCATTTTTAGACAATATGATTTGCCTGAGCGTTGCCTTTTTGCCTTTCCATTAAGAAAAATAAACTAGTTTTTAGTGTAAGTTTGCTGGTTTCAAGAAATGTAATGCCGAGCGCATATCATTATGTAAAGATAATGGCACTGGCATTTACTTCATTTAAGAATATTTTTCAACATATTGAGAAAAAAGGTCTCATATTTGTTTTTGCTATCAAGAAAAGTGCACTTGTTATTAGTGTAAAAATACTTATTTTAAGGTATTTTGGCATTCATTGAGGTTAGCTAATATTACTTGTTTTGGAAAGTCTTGACAAGCCAAATTTTCTTGTTCTATTGGCAGATCATTTTGCTTAGTTCAGGTAAAATACCCCTCATTTTTGTATTTTTTTTTCCTTGTTTTTGAACACTGACTTTTTGCAGTGCATTGTGGACGCCGTCTTTGCTCCACAGTAAGTCTTTGCTGTCGTCCAGCATTCTGTTTTTGTTTACTTTGTAGCCTGTTCAGTTTTAGTTTCGTTCTGCATAGCCTTCCCTAAGCTTCAATGCCTTTTCTTAGGGGCACTAACCTTTTGTTTATTTTTGGTTTAAGCGTTAGACACCTTTTTACCTGCACGCTGCCTCCCGCTGTTTCCGACATCTACAAAGCAGTTAGCTACCGGCTGCCACCTACCGTATTTTTCGGACTATAAGTCGCAGCTTTTTTCGGGGGTGCGATTTATACTCTGGAGCGACTTATGTGTGAAATTATTAACACATTAGCGTAAAATATCAAATAATATTATTTAGTTCATTCACGTAAGAGACTAGACGTATAAGATTTCATGGGATTTAGCGATTAGGAGTGACAGATTGTTTGGTAAACGTATAGCATGTTCTATATGTTATAGTTATTTGAATGACTCTTACCATAATATGTTACGTTAACATACCAGGCACGTTCTCAGTTGGTTATTTATGCCTCATATAACGTACACTTATTCAGCCTGTTGTTCAGTCTTCTTTATTTATTTTAAATTGCCTTTCAAATGTCTATTCTTGGTGTTGGCTTTTATCAAATACATTTCCCCAAAAAATGCGACTTATACTCCAGTGCGACTTATATATGTTTTTTTCCTTCTTTATTATGCATTTTCGGCCGGTGCGACTTATACTCCGGAGCGACTTATACTCCGAAAAATACGGTATGTTTAAGCATTCAAGAATATTTCAGTTGTTTTTATCCTTCTTTGTGGGGACATTGTTGATTGTCATGTCATGTTCGGATGTACATTGTGGACGCTGTCTTTGCTCCACAGTAAGTCTTTGCTGTCGTCCAGCATTCTGTTTTTGTTTACTTTGTAGCCTGTTCAGTTTTAGTTTCGTTCTGCATAGCCTTCCCTAAGCTTCAATGCCTTTTCTTAGGGGCACTCACCTTTTGTTTATTTTTGGTTTAAGCATTAGACACCTTTTTTACCTGCACCCTGCCTCCCGCTGTTTCCGACATCTACAAAGCAATTAGCTACCGGCTGCCACCTACTGATATGGAAGAGTATTACACGGTTACTCTGCCGAGCTCTAGACAGCACAGACACTCAAAAACAACACATCATTTGCAGACTATAATTACTGGTTTGCAAATAATATTTTTAACCCACATAGGTGAAATTAGATAAGCTCCCACGGCACACCAGACTGTATCTCACGGCACACTAGTGGTTGAAAAACACTGTGGTATAGTATCTTTGTCATTGCCATGGCAACACTACATTACTGTTGTTTATGATGGTCAGATATGATACACGGGTGTGCTGGGAAGGATAAAAACAATGACATATTTCTACTACCATTTCGTAGCATGCAACCAAATCTTTTGGAATTTTCAATGAAATGTCATCCTGCGCCTGACTTGAGGGAATAGAATGTTTAACTACATCAGCATCGTGTTCTGCTTCTGGCTGATTTACTTCTTCCGGTGGCGAGCACTTTTCTGGCCGTCTCTTCAGAGCCCATATTGCTGCGGACATTCCTCCTCTGTCACGTGGGAAGACTCGCACGTGTTATCATGGAATGATTTGCAGCGCTGAAATTATTTTTGTTTCTACCTGAAAAATAGGAATGTTGTTTACAGAGATTTAATTTTTCCATTTCACATAATGAGTGAGCGAGAAGTCCAACATCTGGTTCTGTGTTGACTTGAGTGAGGCGAGGCTGCTGCTGTTTAATTGTTGAACATGATGTACTGGCCTTTGTTTTTGTGTAAACCAGAGATCGCATTTCTTTTTTTTGCCCGGTAAAGCTATTACAATCAGTTTCCCGTTATGTTCATATTGTAAAGTGTTCAGAGGTGGGTAGAGTAGCCAGAAATTGTACTCAAGTAAGAGTACTGTTACTTTAGAGATTTATTACTCAAGTAAAAGTAAGGAATAGTCACCCAAATATTTACTTGAGTAAAAGTAAAAAGTATGTTGTGAAAAAACTACTCAAGTACTGAGTAACTGATGAGTAACCTGTTCGTTTAATGATGACGGCAATGCACAAAAACATAAAAATAGCAATGAGCAAATTCAGAGCCAGGAACATCTCTTAAGCAACTAAAACAATAATGTATATTAAATAATAATACATTAACATAAAAAAAATTAAGGCAAATTGAGCCACAATAACTTAACAGCACCATAGGCTCAGTAGGCAGAGATTACAAAGGAAAATAACAAGTTAGCCTTTACGCAAACCATAAACTGATAGGTGTGGGCTGCATCTGGGAACACACTGTGCACTTCTGATTAGTGTTTCTATGCATGCGTGCGTGTGTGTGTGTGTGTGTGTGTGTGTGTGTGTGTGTGTGTGTGTGTGTGTGTGTGTGTGTGTGTGTGTGTGTGTGTGTGTGTGTGTGTGTGTTTGTCTATGAGGCTGCAGTGCGTTAATAAATGTCCCCACACGATGTCTATTTGACAGTGATTCATAGCAGGGAAGCTAACATCAGCCTACGGTGACAGCCAAAATATCTACTATCGTTACTTACCGCGATGTGCTTCCTCAAATTTGACGTTGAGTTCATGTAAGCTTAAGCTTGTTGTTTGCCGCTGAAACTTTATGTGTAGTTAATCATGTGACTGCCTGCCTCTGTTTGATTGGTGAAACGGAGTCAAACGTCACCAGTGACTGCATTTGATTGGTGAAACGGAGTCAAATGTCACCAGTGACTGTATTTGATTGGTGAAACGGAGTCAAACGTCACCAGTGACTGCATTTAATTAATGAAACGGAGTCAAACGTCACCAGGGACTGCATTTGATTGGTGAAACAGAGTCAAACGTCACCAGTGACTGCATTTAATTGGTGAAACGGAGACAAACGACACCAGTGACCGCATTTAATTGGTGAAACGGAGTCAAACGTCAACAGTGACCGCATTTGATTGGTAAAACGGAGTCAAACGTCACCAGTAGGGATGATACTCGAAACCGGTTTTCCCGGTTGTTCGATAAGAAAATAACCGAGTCCTCGGACTCGAATCCCTTTTTGAGAACCGGTACCCGTTATCGAGACCAGTATAGTAAAGAAAAGAGTTGGTTCTTTATTCGAATCCCTCGGAACGAATCCCGTCCCGACCAGAAATGCTCCGTGTGACATCACAATAAATCAGTCACGTAGCTCAGTCATTAGGCGCAGATAGCGAAAGCAGGAAAACAATGGACGGGAAAAAGCGCTCCAAGGTGTAATAAAGTTCAAAACAAAAGGTATAATCCAATGAATAACTTTACTGAGAGATTTGAGCAGGGTACAAACTCATGAAGAACACTTTTACGACCCACCGGAAACATAGCAACCAGGCTAGCAACGCACCTCCTTTACGGCAGCTGGCGCAACCTTCTTAAAGCAACCGCAGCACATACATATATATACAACACATCTCCCTTTTTTAACTTTTGTTTTTCACACTGTATATGTGTTGTCTGTCTAATTATAAATAATGCAGACGAGGCGTGTTGGCTGAGTTCTTGACGTTTACTTTCACGGGTGACAACATGCAACAACCCTTTTCGGGGCTACTGCGCATGCTCGTCACTCCCGTTGCATGATGGGTAGTGTAGTTGTTATATTCCCTAGCTCATAACATCTTTCCCCCTATAAAGAAATAATGTTAACTCAATAAAGTGTATTTCTTTTTTTAGCTTTAACTTTTCATTTTTTAGCATTGTAACTAGGGATGTCCGATAATGGCTTTTTGCCGATATCCGATATTCCGATATTGTCCAACTCTTTAATTACCGATACCGATATCAACCGATACCGATATCAACCGATATATGCAGTCGTGGAATTAACACATTATTATGCCTAATTTGGACAACCATGTATGGTGAAGATAAGGTACTTTTTTAAAAAAATAATAAAATAAGATAAAATCGGATCGGAGCTTTATTTGTCCATTCTTAACATGTACAAGACACATAAGAACTGAAATTACATTTTCGGCACAATCCTGCTAACTAAATTAAAAACATTTTCTTGAATAAAAAAGAAAGTAAAACAATATAAAAACAGTTACATAGAAACTAGTAATTAATGAAAATGAGTCAAATTAACTGTTAAAGGTTAGTACTATTAGTGGACCAGCAGCACGCACAATCATGTGTGCTTACAGACTGTATCCCTTGCACACTGTATTGATATATATTGATATATAATGTAGGAACCAGAATATTGATAACAGAAAGAAATGGGGGGAGGGAGGTTTTTTGGGTTGGTGCACTAATTGTAAGGGACTGCATTTGATTGGTGAAACGGAGTCAAACGTCACCAGTGACTGCATTTAATTGGTGAAACGGAGACAAACGACACCAGTGACTGCATTTGATTGGTGAAACGGAGTCAAACGTCACCAGTGACTGCATTTGATTGGTGAAACGGAGTCAAACGTCACCAGTGACTGCATTTGATTGGTGAAACGGAGTCAAACGTCACCAGTGACTGCATTTGATTGGTGAAACGGAGTCAAACGTCACCAGTGACTGCATTTGATTGGTGAAACGGAGTCAAACGTCACCAGTGACTGCATTTGATTGGTGAAACGGAGTCAAACGTCACCAGTGACTGCATTTGATTGGTGAAACGGAGTCAAACGTCACCAGTGACTGCATTTGATTGGTGAAACGGAGTCAAACGTCACCAGTGACTGCATTTGATTGGTGAAACGGAGTCAAACGTCACCAGTGACTGTATTTGATTGGTGAAAGGCAGGCATGCGATAGTTCGTACTTTGAAGGTCTGTCTGACAAACCAAAACAAACAAAGCGTGCATTAACAGATCGATAAAAATCAGTAGCGAGTAGCGAGCTGAATGTAGATAAATGGAGCATAGTAAAAGTAGCGTTTCTTCTCTATAAATATACTCAAGTAAAAGTAAAAGTATGTTGCATTAAAACTACTCTTAGAAGTACAATTTATCCCAAAAGTTACTCAAGTAGATGTAACGGAGTAAATGTAGCGCGTTACTACCCACCTCTGAAAGTGTTCAAGACAACTAAGAACATTGTGTTGGCCTTTGTAGGCATCGGGCCTGTGCACATGAACGAAGTGGACTGCTCTGGCTTTGAGAAGTCTCTGACAGAGTGCCACTTCAACCGCGATGCTCTGGGCTGCAGCCACGAGGAAGACGCTGCCGTCAAGTGTAACGTTCCCGCCATGGGCTTCAAGGACAGAGTAAGCAGAGCGATTCCCAGCAGATGTTTGCATTTTCCTTGACACACGTCCGTCTTCCACGCAGCTTCGCCTAGCCGGGGGCCGCAATCCCTACGAGGGCCGCGTGGAGGTCCTTACGGACAGGAACGGCTCCCTCGTGTGGGGCGCAGTGTGCAGTGACAGCTGGGGGACCATGGAGGCCATGGTGGTGTGCAGACAGCTGGGCTTGGGCTTTGCCAACCACGCCTACCAGGTAACGCTCCTCTCCCTTTTCCACGCCTGATTTATACTGCACACACACCACCTTGTTGCATGTTGTCCACCACAGCAAACCTGAACCTTATACTTCACACTTGTAGCCTTTCACTGAGCAACAGCAACCCCTACTGACACAAATCATGTCAGCATGCAGGCAGTAATAATCAAAATACTGTCTTCACAGAGATAATAATATCCAGCCCTGATTGACAGTGTATGTGTAGTATTAATACACAAACTACTAACACTAGCTGCATTGGTAAACAATCCTCAGGATGGTGTCAGTAAACATCTTCTACCATATTAAGCTTTATTGATTCACCAGAGGAAAATAAAGATAATGTTGCCTTGTGAACGTATAATAGGTCAAGTGTATTTACCCTTGTGTAATGTTCATATTGTTGTTACTCAGCCAGCGTTTGTGGGTCTGATGGACCCGTTGCATTTTGTGGCTTTTAATGGCTCACAATCAAACACTTTTATGTTAAAATACTAGGGGTGTAACGGTTACGTGTATTTGTATTGAACCGTTTCGGTACGGGGGTTCCGGTTCGGTTCGGAGGTGCACCGAACGAGTTTCCACACGGACATATTAAGTAGCGTAACGTACGTTGTGTAAACAATACACACCGAGGCACAACACGTGGCATGCTAGCAGCTAACGGGCTACGATAGACTGACCATACGTCCTCTTTTCACCGGACATGTCCTCTTTTGCGGAGCTGTCAGGGCGGAGTTTCTTAAATGCCTCAAATGTCCAGCATTTTGAGTTAGGGTTGCGTGTATTTTCAATGTACGTTCAGGGTTAAGAAGGGGTTAAAAACAAAACAAATTGTGCACGCAGCAGCATTGGTGAGGGAGAGGCAGAGACAGAGAGAGAGAGAGAGTTATGATAAACGCGCATGCGTCGCCAGGCTCTGCTTTTTATCCATAGATTTATCACATTTAATTTTTTATTATCTATAGCAGGGGTGTCAAAAGTGTGCCCCGGAGGCCATTTGCGGCCCACAGCTAATGTTTTAAAGGCCCATGGCACATTCTAAAAATACTATTAAAATAAACAAAAACATAACAAAAGTGAAAAAAAAAAAGCTTAAAGGTTAAATGTAATTTAGAAAAAGTTGCAATATTGACTAATAAAACAAAGCTGTTTTTTTTTCTTTCAAACTGTCATTGCTCAAAACATAATATTGAATCAAAATCAATGTTATTATGAATTATTGACCTATCCAAGGCTCCCATTACTTCACATCAAATATTCCACTTGGAAAAATATTTTTGGTGGAAGATTTTGCAAATTTGGTAAATAAATAACCCAAAAATTTATATTTTTTTGTTTTCTTACTGTACCGAAAATGAACCGAACCGTGACCTCTAAACCGAGGTACGTACCGAAACGAAATTTTTGTGTACCGTTACACCCCTATAAAATACTGAACAGATGTTTTTTGGGATAAGGTAAACATCTGTTCAGTATTTTAACATAAAAGTGTTTGATTGTGAGGCATTAAAAGCCATAAAATGCAACGGGTCCATCAGACCCACAAACGCTGGCTGAGTAACAACAATATGAACGTTGCACGGAAAACTTCTCTGCCAGTTTCTGCATCCCACAGGGATTCTTCTTTTGTGTTTCTGCACTTGCGGTTCCCACACAAGGTTGCAACATTGTTTGTCAACACTGTCTGCTCTCATTTTCTCGCACATTTGACCCTCTGATGTTCTGTGTGCCTACACTCTGTCCTCCTCCTGTCTAGGCCTGCTGTGTGTGTGTGTGTGTGTGTGTGTGTGTGTGTGTGTGTGTGTGTGTGTGTGTGTGTGTGTGTGTGTGTGTGTGTGTGTGTGTGTGTGTGTGTGTGTGTGTGTGTGTGCGTGTGTGCGTGCGTGTGTGTGTGTGTGTGTGTGAGTGTGTGTGTGTGTGTGTGTGTGTGGTAAGTGACATTCAAGATGCTGTTCTGGAAGATATGTGAGGATCATAGCGGCAAATACTTGTTTTAAAGGCTCAGCTTACCTCACTAAAGTACTCAATGTGAAGAAATAAAACCTTCACATAATCTAACAAAAGCTGAGGACATCCAATGTAAGAGCTTCTTGTGTATTTGGGATCCCCACAAGTCCTGCAAATGCTAAATATTCATAAAACAATCTTGTCTAAATCCAAACAAGCCATTTGGAATTTGACACTTTAGTGACGTATCTCCGTATATGGCAGAGTTTACCCATGGAGCTTTGCACCATTTGGCCATTTTTATCCAGTTGTAGTCAATAAGTTCCTTCCTTCTTGTTGTGGGGCAGACTGGCTCGTACATGCACATGCATGCTAAATCCTCCGCCGTTGCCATTGCTGTTACAAAATAGCAGATAGTTCTAATTTATATCTGTCAGCAGACTCAAAATAGAAGCGCTGAAAACCAATATAACTACAAGGTGGTTGGTAGGGTGGAGACGCAGTGCAAGGGGGCGTGGCCTTGAGAGGACAATAAGAACAACACTTTCTGAAGAGAAGATCAGAGAGTGGTTTGAAGATGGTCTGTAAAACATCATCCATGCAACATCTTGAGCAAAGCACCACCATGACATGTTCTGTAGAGCAGTGTTTTTCAACCATTTTTGAGCCAAGGTGCAATTTTTGCGTTGAAAAAATGCGGAGGCACACCACCAGCAGAAATCATTAAAAAACGAAACTCAGTTGACAGTAAAAAGTCGTTGTCGCAATTGTTGGATATGACTTTAAAGCATAACCAAGCATGCATCACTATAGCTCTTGTCTCAAAGTAGGTGTACTGTCACCACCTGTCACATCACACCCTGACTTATTTTGAGTTTTTTAGGGTTTTCCTGTGTGTAGTGTTTTACTTCTTGTCTTGCGCTCCTATTTTGGTGGCTTTTTCTCTTTTTTTGGTATTTTCCTGTAGCAGTTTCATGTCTTCCTTTGAGCGATATTCCCCGCATCTACTTTGTTTTAGCAATCAAGAATATTTCAGTTGTTTTTATCCTTCTTTGTGGGGACATTGTTGATTGTCATGTCATGTTCGGATGTACTTTGTGGACGCCGTCTTTGCTCCACAGTAAGTCTTTGCTGTCGTCCAGCATTCTATTTTTGTTTACTTTGTAGCCAGTTCAGTTTTAGTTTCGTTCTGCATAGCCTTCCCTAAGCTTCCATGCCTTTTTCTTAGGGGCACTCACCTTTTGTATATTTTTGGTTTAAGCATCAGACACCTTTTTACCTGCACACTGCCTCCCGCTGTTTCCGACATCTACAAAGCAATTAGCTACCTGCTGCCACCTACTGATATGGAAGAGTATTACACGGTTACTCTGCCGAGCTCTAAACAGCACCGACACTCAACAGCAACACATCATTTGCAGACTATAATTACTGGTTTACAAAAAATATTTTTAACCCAAATAGGTGAAATTAGATAAGGCGCTAACCACCACCCATCAGGAGCAATGGTGAAGTGTCTCGCTCAAGGACACAACGGATGTCACTAGGTTGGTAGAAGCTGGGGATCGAACCAGGAACCCTCAGGTTGCTGGCACGTCCCTGTAGTGTTTTGCCCTAATTGCTTCAAGACACAATCAATCAATCAATGAAAAACTCCCCCACAAGCCATGATGTATTAATATGCACATCCCTAGAATAATGATGACTTTGGTCAGACTCGCTCTAAATCTGACTTTTAAATAGGACATGATGACACTAACGGACGGAATAAATGACAGCAAACAACGACTCACATGCAAAATGACATCTTTCTTTCCCGTCAGACTTCCTGTCTTATAAATCCCCCACATCAGTCATCTTGGAAAGTCTGACTCTGTTAAGGAGATTTCCATGTGGCGGAGTGTCAAAAAGAAGCTGAGTCAGGACAAGACATATACTGTACTTGGTGATTAGCATGACATCATTGCACCACATTAGCATGACATCATTGCACCACATTTATCAGGGAGACCAGTGTGCTGCCAAAATGTTTCCACACACCAATCAGTTGCAGAAAACCACCTCAGACTGTGCCTGTGGAGGCAGGTGAGGAAAGTGTTCAGAAGCCACAGGAGATGATGGATACAACTCCAGCTGCCACAGTCACAGAAGGGATTCAGCAGTATGTTATTTCAAGAATATTTAGGAAGATTTATGGTAAACACATGAGCTTTCTAGTGTGTAAGTTAGACGTAAAACAAGGTTAAGAAGACTTAAAGGTGGTATTCTTTTACGTTTTTATAGTGAATTAAGTTTTTTTTTAAAGTTAAATAACTTCCATAAAGTATAGATCGCAGGTGTCAAACTCAAGGCCCGGGGGCCAGTTCTGGCCCGCCACATCATTTTATGTGGCCCGTGAAAGCCTGGAAAAAATGGGTTTCAATACAAAACTTATTTTATTTTTTTACTTTCAATTTTGACAGGAAAAAAAATGCATATTTTAAACTTTACAGTTATCTGGTCATATACTGTGTTGCAAAACTATTTTTGTGAGATAAAAACAAAGTTAAAAATCTGCTTGTCACCTTTATTTATGATTTTAAAGTAAGTTATACATAAAAAAAATGTATAATCAAAAGCATATGCATTTCAATTAATCATGATTAATCACAGGTTATTCCCCGCATGTATATATTGTAAAACGCAGCCCTCTGAAAGCAGCCATTACTGCGATGTGGCCCCCAATGAAAATGAGTTTGACACCCCTGGTATAGATAGATAGATAAAATTAAAAATACTTAACTAAACACTTAACAAAACATGTATAGTTTGTGAGTGTGTGTGTGTGTGTGTGTGTGTGTGTGTGTGTGTGTGTGTGTGTGTGTGTGTGTGTGTGTGTGTGTGTGTGTGTGTGTGTGTGTGTGTGTGTGTGTGTGTGTGTGTGTGTGTGTGTGTGTGTGTGTGGCCTTGCCCATCAATATTATAGATCACTAAAAGTCAGTGGTGTGCCAGACTAACATAAATCATGATCTGAAATTAATACAAGTTATTTTATTTACTTTCCATAAATACATACCCCGAAGGGAATAAGCGGTAGAAAATGGATGGATGGATGGAAATACATATAAGTATGGCTACACTTTAGTATGGGGAACATATTCACCATTAATTTGTTGCTTATTAACATGCAAATTAGTAACATATTGGCTCTTAATTAGTCATTATTAAGTACTTATTAATGCCTTATTCTGCATGGCCTTATTATACAACATGTAAGCCATTAACTAAGAGTCTTCCCTCAATAACCCCATAATTATTGATTATTAGTAACCCTCACCCTCACCCTTATACATACTTGCCAACCCTCCCGGTTTTACCGGGAGACTCCCGGAATTCAGCGCCTCTCCCGATAACCTCCCGGAAGAAATTTTCTCCCGATAAACTCCCGGGATTCAGCCGGAGCTGGAGGCCACGCCCCCTCCAGCTCAATGCGGACCTGAGTGGGGACAGCCTGTTCTCACGTCCGCTTTCCCACGATATAAACAGCGTGCCTGCCCAATCACGTTATAACCGTAGAATGATCGAGGGCGAGTTCTTGGTTTCTTATGTGGGTTTATTGTTAGGCAGTTTCATTAACGTCCTCCCAGCGCGGTAACAACACACAACAACAGCAGTCACGTTTTTGTCTACCGTAAAGCAGTTTGTCTGCCGTAAACAGCAATGTTGTGACACTCTTAAACAGGACAATACTGCCATCTACTGGACAGCCTCCGGAAAACACTGAAATTCAAGTATTTCTTTTATTTATATGTATAATAAAATAAATATATATATATATAGCTAGAATTCACTGAAAGTCAAGTATTTCATACATATATATATATATATATATGAAATATATATGAAATACTCGAGTTGGTGAATTCTAGCTGTAAATATACTCCTCCCCTCTTAACCACGCCCCCGCCCCGCCCCCGGGGTGATTTAACCCCCAATTCCAACCCTTGATGCTGAGGTAATGGGTCCCATTTTTATAGTGTTTGGTATGACTCGGCCGGGGTTTGAATTCACAACTTACCGATATCAGGGCGGCCACTCTAACCATTAGGCCACTGAGTAGGTCAGTAGGTGTGGTGTTCCTGGGATTAAAGGCCTCACCTTTTCTCCTCCAAACATATTGCTGGGTATTGTGGCCAAACAGCTCCGTTTTTGTTTCATCTGACCACAGAACTTTCCTCCAGAAGGTCTTATCTTTGTCACATTTTCAGTAGACCCATAATAAATTCATAAAAGGACCAAACTTCATGAATGTTTTTTGTGACCAACAAGTATGTGCTCCAATCAATCAATCAATCAATCAATCAATGTTTATTTATATAGCCCTAAATCACAAGTGTCTCAAAGGGCTGAATCGCTCTAGTTGTAGAAATGATTGGAAACTCAAGACAGCCATGACATGATGTTCTTTACAAGTATATGTACACTTTTGACCACCACTCTATATCCATGCCTCCATTGTTTGATTTGATATTTTCAGGTATGCAGATCCCAAACACAGGCAAGGATAGTTGGTTTTGCTGTAAAGTGCTGATGAAGACTTGTTTTATTGATGTTTGGTTTTATATGTGACAGGAAACATGGTACTGGCAAGGAGACTCTGCAGCTGAGAACGTCGTGATGAGCGGTGTGAGGTGTTCAGGGACCGAGCTGACTCTGGATCAGTGTCTGCATCACGGGAAACACCTGGAATGTCCTAAAGGAGGAGGACGCTTCGCCGCCGGGGTCTCCTGTGCTCCAAGTAAGGAGTTTGGTACCAGCGCAGAGTCCCAGGAACCAAGCTGAACGTGTTGATGCTGTGTCTTAACGCAGCGGCCCCTGACCTGGTCCTCAATGCCCAAGTCGTGGAGCAGACCACCTACCTGGAGGACAGACCCATGTACGCCCTCCAGTGTGCGCAGGAGGAGAAGTGTCTGTCCAGCAGTGCCGACAACGCCGATCAGAACTCTTACCGCCGCCTGCTACGCTTCTCCTCCCAGATCCACAACAACGGCCAGTCAGACTTCAGGCCAAAGGCCGGACATCAGTCCTGGGTGTGGCATGAATGCCACAGGTGAGAATTTCATGTTCATCTACCACTCAAAGCGTGATTCTTTTTTGACACCCTGCCCCCCTCTCCCTTGTGGAGGGGGGGCGGGGGGGCACAGGTCCGGTGGCCATGGATGAAGGCCACCAGACATGGATGGCTGTCCAGAGTCAGGACCCGGGCTGGACCGCTCGCCTGTGCATCAGTTGGGGACATCTCTGTGCTGCTGACCCGTCTCCGCTCGGGATGGTCTCCTGCTGGCCCCACTATGGACTGGACTCTCACTATTATGTTGGATCCACTATGGACTGGAATCTCACAATATTATGAACTCTCACTATTATGTTAGATCCACTATGGACTGGACTCTCACACTATTATGTTAGATCCACTATGGACTGGACTCTCACAATATTATGTTAGATCCACTATGGACTGGACTCTGACACTATTATGTTAGATCCACTATGAACTGGACTCTCACACTATTATGTTAGATCCACTATGGACTGGACTCTCACTATTATGTTAGATCCACTATGGACTGGACTCTCACTATTATGTTAGATCCACTATGGACTGGACTCTGACACTATTATGTTAGATCCACTAAGGACTGGACTCTCACTATTATGTTAGATCCACTATGGACTGGACTCTCACACTATTATGTTAGATCCACTATGGACTGGACTCTCACTATTATGTTAGATCCACAATGGACTGGACTCTCACTATTATGTTAGATCCACTATGGACTGGACTCCACAATATTATGTTAGATCCACTATGGACTGGACTCTCACTATTATGCTAGATCCACTATGGACTGGACTCTCACAATATTATGTTAGATCCACTATGGACTGGACTCTCCCACTATTATGTTAGATCCACTATGGACTGGACTCTCACTATTATGTTGGATCCACTATGGACTGGACTCTCATAATATTATGTTAGATCCACTATGAACTGGACTCTCACTATTATGTTAGATCCACTATGGACTGGACTCTCACACTATTATGTTAGATCCACTATGGACTGGACTCTCACACTATTATGTTAGATCCACTATGGACTGGACTCTCACACTATTATGTTAGATCCACTATGGACTGGACTCTCACTATTATGTTAGATCCACTATGGACTGGACTCTCACTATTATGTTAGATCCACTATGAACTGGACTCTCACTATTATGTTAGATCCACTATGGACTGGACTCTCACACTATTATGTTAGATCCACTATGAACTGGACTCTCACTATTATGTTAGATCCACTATGGACTGGACTCTCACACTATTATGTTAGATCCACTATGGACTGGACTCTCACTATTATGTTAGATCCACTATGGACTGGACTCTCACTATTATGTTAGATCCACTATGGACTGGACTCTCACTATTATGTTAGATCCACTATGGACTGGACTCACACTATTATGTTAGATCCACTATGAACTGGACTCTCACTATTATGTTAGATCCACTATGGACTGGACTCTCACACTATTATGTTAGATCCACTATGGACTGGACTCTCACAATATTATGTTAGATCCACTATGGACTGGACTCTCACAATATTATGTTAGATCCACTATGGACTGGACTCTCACACTATTATGTTAGATCCACTATGGACTGGACTCTCACTGTTATGTTAGATCCACTATGAACTGGACTCTCACACTATTATGTTAGATCCACTATGGACTGGACTCTCACTATTATGTTAGATCCACTATGGACTGGACTCTCACTATTATGTTAGATCCACTATGGACTGGACTCTCCCACTATTATGTTAGATCCACTATGGACTGGACTTTCACAATATTATGTCAGACCCACTCGACGTCCATTGCATCCGGTCTCCCCTAGAGGGGAGTGTGGGGGTGTCACCCACATATGCGGTCCTCTCCAAGGTTTCTCATAGTCATTCACATCGACGTCCCACTGGGTTGTGAGTTTTTCCTTGCCCTGATGTGGGCTCTGTACCGCGGATGTCGTTGTGGCTTGTGCAGCCCTTTGAGACACTTGTGATTTAGGGCTATATAAGTAAACATTGACTGATGGATTTCTTCTTCTTGCTTCTCCAGACACTTCCACAGCATGGAGGTGTTCACCCACTATGACTTGGTGAATGTGAACGGCACCAAGGTGGCAGAGGGCCATAAAGCCAGCTTCTGTCTGGAGGACACGTATTGTGATGAAGGTAAATCTACCCGACTGCGTTACTTTTCTAACCACACCTGGATCTTAGGCGACATCAGGAATGTGTTCTTGTTTTTAACACCCTGGGCGTGATGTGAAAGTCAATAACTTCATCTTCTGTGGTTGAGTACGTTTAAAAACATGAGATAATGTCTCACATTTGGTGGGAAACAAACCAAAACATCTTTGAAAAATAACCCATCCCGTTTTGAAAAATCCCCACTCTGTCCAGAGTTGATTCAAATATCAGTTTTTAAGAAGTGAAGTACACAGAGGCCAAAACGTTTTTAGAATATGTGTATTTGTGAAGCTAAACACTTTTTATTATCCTTCATTAAATGTAATCTAACAGCAAGTATTGCGGCACCATCCACTTCAACTAATAAACAGTCTTTGTTATAACACCACTATATTCACACTGTCAATATTCATTATTATATATTATCTTTGACACCAGTGTAAATATTCATTATTATATATTATCTAATAAACACTAAACAGTCTTTCTTATACAACCACTGACAATATTCATTATTATATATTATCTAATAAACACTAAACAGTCTTTCTTATACAACCACTGACAATATTCATTATTATATATTATCATTGACACCAGTGTTAATATTCATTGCACAACAATATCCTTGTTCAAATAAAGACCTCCTCTCAAATAAACCAGTATGACTCTTTAGTACAGGGGTCTTCAGTCTTCTCCAGACCAAGGATCTCAAACAGACTGTGACCCCCCACTTACATATCTAGTATAAAATGGTGTTTTAAATTAAAACTGGCCCGAAAGTACCTTGTTATTGTGCAAAAAAAATATTTTTTTATTATATAGTATAACATGGCTAATAGCAGGCTGGCAACTAGTATGCTAATCGCTAGCTGTCACATAGCATGCTAATTGCTAGGTGGCAACTACAGTGCTAATGTACTGCAACTACACATTGTACAGTTTTTTGTATATTGTACAGGATTGCTTTTTGTTTTTATTGGATAGTAGTCTGTTTATTTCAATTCTTATTTTTTTATCTTTATTACTTATGTGATTTATTTGTATTACATATTTGTTTCCACTACTGCACCTTAAGTTGGAGTCCTTAATCTCGTTATATGCAAATATAATGACAATAAAGTCCATTCTATTCTATTCTTCTATTCTACAGACCCCGTTTCCATATGAGTTGGGAAATTGTGTTAGATGTAAATATAAACGGAATACAAGGATTTTCAAATCCTTTTCAAGCCATATTCAATTGAATGCACTACAAAGACAACATATTTGATGTTCAAACTCATAAACTTTATATTTTTTTGCAAATAATAATTAACTTAGAATTTCATGGCTGCAACACATGCCAAAGTAGTTGGGAAAGGGCATGTTCACCACTGTGTTACATGGCCTTTCCTTTTAACAACGCTCAGTAAAGGTTTGGGAACTGAGGAGACACATTTTTGAAGCTTCTCAGGTGGAATTATTTCCCATTCTTGCTTGATGTACAGCTTAAGTTGTTCAACAGTCCGGGGGTCTCCCTTGTGCTATTTTAGGCTTTATAATGCGCCACACATTTTCAATGGGAGACAGGTCTGGACTACAGGCAGGCCAGTCTAGTACCCGCACTCTTTTACTATGAAGCCACGTTGATGTAACACGTGGCTTGGCATTGTCTTGCTGAAATAAGCAGGGGCGTCCATGGTAACGTTGCTTGGATGGCAACATATGTTGCTCCAAAAGCTGTATGTACCTTTTAGCATTAATGGTGCCTTCACAGATGTGTAAGTTACCCATGTCTTGGGCACTAATACACCCCCATACCATCACACATGCTGGCTTTTACACTTTGCGCCTATAATAATCCGGATGGTTCTTTTCCTCTTTGGTCCGGAGGACACGACGTCCACAGTTTCCAAAAACAATTTGAAATGTGGACTCGTCAGACCACAGAACACTTTTCCACTTTGTATCAGTCCATCTTAGATGAGCTCAGGCCCAGCGAAGCCGACAGCGTTTCTGGGTGTTGTTGATAAACGGTTTTCGCCTTGCATAGGAGAGTTTTAACTTGCACTTACAGATGTAGCGACCAACTGTAGTTACTGACAGTGGGTTTCTGAAGTGTTCCTGAGCCCATGTGGTGATATCCTTTACACACTGATGTCGCTTGTTGATGCAGTACAGCCTGAGGGATGGAAGGTCACGGGCTTAGCTGCTTACGTGCAGTGATTTCTCCAGATTCTCTGAACCCTTTGATGATATTACGGAGCGTAGATGGTGAAATCCCCAAATTCCTTGCAATAGCTGGTTGAGAAAGGTGTTTCTTAAACTGTTCAACAATTTGCTCACGCATTTGTTGACAAAGTGGTGACCCTCGCCCCGTCCTTGTTTGTGAATGACTGAGCATTTCATGGAATCTATTTTTATACCCAATCATGGCACCCACCTGTTCCCAATTTGCCTGTTCACCTGTGGGATGTTCCAAATAAGTGTTTGACGAGCATTCCTCAACTTTATCAGTATTTATTGCCACCTTTCCCAACTTCTTTGTCACGTGTTGCTGGCATCAAATTCTAAAGTTAATGATTATTTGCACACAAAAAAATGTTTATCAGTTTGAACATCAAATAGCAGCTTTATTATTGTCCATTCTTATGTTGTCTTTGTAGCATATTCAACTGAATATGGCTTGAAAATGATTTGCAAATCATTGTATTCCGTTTATATTTACATCTAACACAATTTCCCAACTCATATGGAAACGGGGTTTGTAACTACACTACAGTGCGTTGGATCAATCTTAATGTGTATTTAAAGACATTTAAATGAAACAAAGACTTCCCCCTGCAGAACCTCTGGGGGTCACAGACCCCCTGTTAAAGACCTCTGTAGTACATAGACTCTCCAGCGGAGTACTACTAGTCAGAGTCGTGTATGGCCAACTCAGTTTCAAAGTTGGTAGCAAACATGGCGCCCTGTAGTCACCGATCATTTAGGAGACCATCCAGCCATACGCTCTCTGATTGGTCAAAAGCCCCTAATGTCACTACAGGGCGCCATGTTTGCTAACAACTAAGTTGGTCATACTGTCTTTATACACGGCGGTGTGGTGTATAATCAGAGTAAACAAAGGCGCCATGACTGTTGCTGTCGTTTTGACGTTAGCTTTTCTGATGAAATAATATGTCAATATACAGTTCTAAAAATACTCCAGCTCCTAAACTTAGAATAAAACATGATTTTATTTGGTGACAGTATAATTTTGCGTATTTGACGCACATTCCTGCTGTGTTTGGTGACCAGCAGGCACTCGGAACACGCACTTACAAGTGTATGTCCACTTTTGACCAGGACTGTAAATCAACATTGACAAGTGTCCAGGGAATGGATGAATGGATGAATAATAACATTGGTGTGGCAGGCATCCAGAAGCAGTACGAATGTGCCAACTTCGGAGCGCAGGGCATCACTGTGGGCTGCTGGGACACTTACAGACACGACATCGACTGTCAGTGGATCGACATCACAGACCTTCCACCTGGCGACTACGTGCTGCAGGTACAGACACACCAGGCCACCACCAAAGAGATGGCTTCAGTGTGAGAGGGAGAAAATAAACCACTTGCTCCTCCTCCAGATTGTGATCAACCCCGAGTACGAGGTGGCCGAGTCAGACTACACCAACAACATCATGAAGTGTCGCAGTCGCTACGACGGCAACCGCGTGTGGACTTACAACTGTCAGATAGGTAAGTTCTGAGACGACAACAACACCCGTCCAACATAATCTATCTGTCTGACAATTGACCTTATGCTTTTGACTGCACTTATCAGTATCAGTGTTTCCCATAAACTGCCAAGATACCTGTGGCGGTGGGGGCGTGGCTATGGGCGTGGTCACCATGACATCATCGAGTAATTTGCATAATTTTCTACAATGATTTGATTTTCTCTAAAAAGGCTCAAAAAATGTATACTTACTAATTAATAATAACAGTTTTGTTTTATTTTTTATTTTTATTTTTTTATTTTTATTTTTTTTTCTATGTCCTGCCCAGCTTCTCGGGCAAATCATATAGCAGATGTAGATGCCCATATCGGCTGTTCAGATTTACTTTACAAAAGAGAAGTGTAGGATACTTCTCTTGTTGCCTTACTTGTATTTTGACTTTATTAAATGTATTTATATTATCATTTGGTGCAGCCGGGCCGGAGCAGGAGGGGATAGAAAGAGAGAAAAAGGAAGACAGAGGGGGGAATTGTGGGGACAAGAGGGGGATTAGACAGAGAGACAAAAACAACAACAGCAAACACAACAACAACAACAACAGAGCAACATCAGCAAATACGACATGTACAAATATGATGGTAAAAGTAATAGCAAATAAACAGTTAGCGAAAATTTAAAAAAAAAAAAAAAAAATACAGAAATTACAATGAGCATTATTACACTAAAAATGGAGCAATATGAATACCAATAGAAATAGTGCTATTGATAATAAACAATACCAGTACTTTACCTTTATTATCAACAATACAATTGTTCAAATGCAACAATACATATACGTAATGATAACTTGAGATACGAAAGAATGCAGAAAAATGGAGGGGAAGAAAGAGAAGCAACCTTAACCTTGTAGATTGTTAAAACAGTTTTGTTTTAAACGTCCATCCATCCATCCATTTTACAATATAACTACAACACTTTATGTACATATTTATATACAGATTTGAACAATAAGTTATTCACTGAAATATATTTATTAATTGTGGTTCTTACAAAAATATATCTTATAAAATATAAAAGCTAAAATGTCTCTTAAAGCTCTGCCCCTTTAATTAGTGCGTACTAAATAATTTAACTTTAGCCTACTACTACAACCATATTATTTACCAGCAACATAAAGTGAAACAGAGGCAGAGGTGTCCTGCCACAGTCAGTAACAAATAAACAGAAAACAGTAGTGGTCAAATACAAATAAGGCAAAAATAAATCTGAACAGCCTATATGGGCATCTACATCAACTATATGATTTGCCTGAGAAGCTGGAAAGGACAAAAAAAATATATATATATATATATATATATATATTTATTTATTTATTTTTTTTATGTGGCGGACGTAATTCTTTCGTGGCGGGCCGCCACAAATAAATGAATGTGTGGGAAACACTGAGTATGGCACAATACAAAATACATTTGCAGTTGGTGGGCAGCACAGTGGCAGAGGGGTTAGTGCATGTGCCTCACAATACGAAGGTCCTGAGTAGTCCTGAGTTCAATCCCGGGCTCGGGATCTTTCTGTGTGGAGTTTGCATGTTCTCCCCGTGACTGCGTGGGTTCCCTCCGGGTACTCCGGCTTCCTCCCACCTCCAAAGACATGCACCTGGGGATAGGCCCCTCCCACCTCCAAAGACATGCACCTGGGGATAGGCCCCTCCCACCTCCAAAGACATGCACCTGGAGATAGGTTGATTGGCAACACTAAATGGTCCCTAGTATGTGAGTGTGAATGTTGTCTGTCTATCTGTGTAGGCCCTGTGATGAGGTGGCGACTTGTCCAGGGTGTACCCCGCCTTCCGCCTGAATGCAGCTGAGATAGGCTCCAGC
Source organism: Entelurus aequoreus (assembly GCF_033978785.1). Lineage (NCBI taxonomy): Eukaryota > Metazoa > Chordata > Actinopteri > Syngnathiformes > Syngnathidae > Entelurus > Entelurus aequoreus. Next base: position 13,926,772 of record NC_084731.1, on the reverse strand, counting down.
ACCCTAGGCCTATGGATATGAATTTTGGAGAAAAAATTGAAATAAAAAAGTTCTAAATATGTGCTTTCAACAGATTATTGTTATATAATTTAACATTGTATTTTAACAGTATTCATTTTCCATATCCACTTTATTATTGATAATAAATTAAGTCCTTTTTTGTTTTTATTTAGGTGAAGTGTGAATTAATAGTAATTATTAGAGATGTCCGATAATATATAAATGCTTTAAAATGTAATATCGGAAATTATCGGTATCGGTTTCAAAATTATCGGTATGGGTTTAAAAAATGTATGACTTTTTAAAACGCCGCTGTGTACACGGACGTAAGGAGAAGTACAGAGCGCCAATAAACCTTAAAGGCACTGCCTTTGCGTGCCGGCCCAGTCACATAATATCTACGGCTTTTCACACACACAAGTGAATGCAAGGCATACTTGGTCAACAGCCATACAGGTCACACTGAGGGTGGCCGTATAAAAAACTTTAACACCGTTACAAATATGCGCCACACTGTGAACCCACACCAAACAAGAAAGACAAACACATTTCGGGAGAACATCCGCACCGTAACACAACATAAACACAACAGAACAAATACCCAGAACCCCTTGCAGCACTAACTCTTCCGGGACGCTACTATATACACCCCCCTGCTACCTCAACCTCCTCATGCTCTCTCAGGGAGAGCATGTCCCAAATTCCAAGCTGCTGTTTTGAGGCATGTTAAAAAAAAAAAAATGCACTTTGTGACTTCAATAATAAATATGGCAGTGCCATGTTGGCATTTTTGTCCATAACTTGAGTTGATTTATTTTGGAAAACCTTGGAGCCCTTGTGTGGGCTCTGTGCCGAGGGTGTCGTTGTGGCTTGTGCAGCCCTTTGAGACTTTTTTGATTTAGGGCTATATAAATAAACATTGATTGATGTTCTTGTCTGTGTCTCCACAGGCGGGTCACGCAGCTCAGAAACAGAAGAAACCTTTCCTGGACTGCTGACCAATCAGCTTTCACACAGGTAGAGCAAGAAGTGAGGTGGAGGAGGGTTTCCCAACCACTACAGAGGAGCCGGCGCTAAACTGCTATAATGAACATTTCTCACAATCATTTGGGACACGGAACGACGGCGATGTGATCTGATCTGATCTGATCCGAGGGCGACAAGATGCGGTGGAATGTGGCAGAGAGGCTATGGAACTCAAGTTATTATGAAAAGTTTGGAGTAAGGGTGTAACGGTACGTGTATTTGTATTGAACCGTTTCGGTACGGGGGTTCCGGTTCGGTTCGGAGGTGTACCGAACGAGTTTCCACACGGACATATTAAGTAGCGTAATAGTGTGTAAACAATGCACACCGAGGCACAACACACTGCCGTGTGTTTCTTAAATGCCTCAAATGTCCTGCATTTTGAGTTAGGGTTGCGTGTATTAACAATGTACGTTCAGGGTTAAGAAGGGGTTAAAAACAAAACAAATTGTGCGTGCAGCAGCATTGGTGAGGGAGGGGCAGAGACAGAAAGAGAGAGAGAGAGTTATGATAAACGTGCATGCGTCGCCAGGCTCTGCTTTTTATCCATAGATTTATCACATTCAATTTTTTATTATCTATAGCAGGGGTGTCAAAAGTGTGCCCCGGAGGCCATTTGCGGCCCACAGCTAATGTTTTAAAGGCCCACGGCACATTCTAAAAATACTATTCAAATAAACAAAAACATAACAAAAGTGAAATAAAAAAGGTTAAATGTAATTTAGAAAAAGTTGCAATCTTGACTACCGTATTTTCCGCACTATAAGGCACACTTAAAAACCTCCAATTTTGCAACTTTTTCTAAATTACATTATAAGGCGCACTTGTCAGCTTTTGAGAAAATTGGAAGTTTTTAGGTGCGCCTTACAATGCGGAAAATACCGTATTTTCCGCACTGTAAGGCGCACCTAAAAGCCTCCAATTATGCAACTTTTTCTAAATTACATTATAAGGCGCACTGTCAGCTTTTGAGAAAATTGGAGGTTTTTAGGTGCGCCTTATAGTGCGGAAAATACAGTATTTTCCGCACTATAAGGCGCACCTGAAAACCTCCAATTTTGCAACTTTTTCTAAATTACATTATAAGGCGCACTTGTCAGCTTTTGAGAAAATTGGAGGTTTTTAGGTGCGCCTTATAGTGCGGAAAATACGGTATTTTCCGCACTATAAGGCGCACCTGAAAACCTCCAATTTTGCAACTTTTTCTAAATTACATTATAAGGCGCACTTGTCAGCTTTTGAGAAAATTGGAGGTTTTTAGGTGCGCCTTATAGTGCGGAAAATACAGTATTTTCCGCACTATAAGGCGCACCTGAAAACCTCCAATTTTGCAACTTTTTCTAAATTACATTATAAGGCGCACTTGTCAGCTTTTGAGAAAATTGGAGGTTTTTAGGTGCGCCTTATAGTGCGGAAAATACGGTATTTTCCGCACTATAAGGCGCACCTGAAAACCTCCAATTTTGCAACTTTTTCTAAATTACATTATAAGGCGCACTTGTCAGCTTTTGAGAAAATTGGAGGTTTTTAGGTGCGCCTTATAGTGCGGAAAATACGGTATTTTCCGCACTATAAGGCGCACCTAAAAACCTCCAATTTTGCAACTTTTTCTAAATTACATTATAAGGCGCACTTGTCAGCTTTTGAGAAAATTGGAAGTTTTTAGGTGCGCCTTACAATGCGGAAAATACCGTATTTTCCGCACTGTAAGGCGCACCTAAAAGCCTCCAATTATGCAACTTTTTCTAAATTACATTATAAGGCGCACTGTCAGCTTTTGAGAAAATTGGAGGTTTTTAGGTGCACCTTATAGTGCGGAAAATACAGTATTTTCCGCACTATAAGGCGCACCTGAAAACCTCCAATTTTGCAACTTTTTCTAAATTACATTATAAGGCGCACTTGTCAGCTTTTGAGAAAATTGGAGGTTTTTAGGTGCGCCTTATAGTGCGGAAAATACGGTATTTTCCGCACTATAAGGCGCACCTGAAAACCTCCAATTTTGCAACTTTTTCTAAATTACATTATAAGGCGCACTTGTCAGCTTTTGAGAAAATTGGAGGTTTTTAGGTGCGCCTTATAGTGCGGAAAATACAGTATTTTCCGCACTATAAGGCGCACCTGAAAACCTCCAATTTTGCAACTTTTTCTAAATTACATTATAAGGCGCACTTGTCAGCTTTTGAGAAAATTGGAGGTTTTTAGGTGCGCCTTATAGTGCGGAAAATACGGTATTTTCCGCACTATAAGGCGCACCTGAAAACCTCCAATTTTGCAACTTTTTCTAAATTACATTATAAGGCGCACTTGTCAGCTTTTGAGAAAATTGGAGGTTTTTAGGTGCGCCTTATAGTGCGGAAAATACGGTATTTTCCGCACTATAAGGCGCACCTAAAAACCTCCAATTTTGCAACTTTTTCTAAATTACATTATAAGGCGCACTTGTCAGCTTTTGAGAAAATTGGAAGTTTTTAGGTGCGCCTTACAATGCGGAAAATACCGTATTTTCCGCACTGTAAGGCGCACCTAAAAGCCTCCAATTATGCAACTTTTTCTAAATTACATTATAAGGCGCACTGTCAGCTTTTGAGAAAATTTGAGGTTTTTAGGTGCGTGCCTTATAGTGCGGAAAATACCTTATTTTATGCACTATAAGGCGCACCTAAAAACCTCCAATTTTCTCAAAAGCTGACAGTGCGCCTTATAATCCGGTGCGCCTTATATATGGACCAATATTGAGCCACAACAGGTCTCGCAACCCCAGCCTCTACCGTAGAGTCTATTCTATGCGCCTTATAATGCGGTGCGCCTTATATATGAACAAAGTTTTAAAATAGGCCATCCATTGAAGGTGCGCCTTATAGTGCGGAAAATATAAAACAAAGCTGTTTTTCTTTTTTTCAAACTGTCATTGCTCAAAACATAATATTGAATCAAAATCAATGTTATTATGAATTATTGACCTATGCAAGGTTCCCATTACTTCACATCAAATATTCCACTAAAAAACATATTTTTGGTGGAAGATTTTGCAAATTTGGTAAATAAATAACCCAAAAATTTATATTTTTTTGTTTTCTTACTGTACCGAAAATGAACCGAACCGTGACCTCTAAACCGAGGTACGTACCGAACCCAAATGTTTGTGTACCGTTACACCCCTAGTTTTGAGTTAATGTGACCATCTATAAACTAATATGTTGTACTATGTCAGTGTGGTTAAAGCTAGCTGCGTGTTACAACTCACTGTGATGAAAATGACTCGGTGCTTCATTCATAACAATGTCAGGGAACATTGCAGCCAAGTAAAGAGCACATTGGGAGAAACCATCAAGGTGCTTCATTCATAACAATGTCAGGGAACATTGCAGCCAAGTAACGAGCACATTGGGAGAAACCATCAACGTGCTTCATTCATAACAATGTCAGGGAACATTGCAGCCAAGTAACGAGCACATTGGGAGAAACCATCAAGGTGCTTCATTCATAACAATGTCAGGGAACATTGCAGCCAAGTAACGAGCACATTGGGAGAAACCATCAAGGTGCTTACATGTTGCACAAATGTTACTATGCAGTAGAAACATTGAATATGTTTACACAATATTTCATCCAGCACACATTGGATTTACTACCAAGGTCTCAAATACAATTAATCTATTTCCTTTTCAAATACTTGACCTTTTATTTATTGACCATTTTTATGTTGACTACGCTCTCCTTCCTAACCTGCATTGAGCCCTCGTCGCCATGTTGGATTGTGTTAAATTATTGCTGTCAGAGTCCCTTTCTGATGCCTTGTTGGTTGTTTTGTAAATGACCATTTCTAGGTGACACATTCCCTTCATTTTAGAGGGAGTCAGTCACGTGTTGCCTTTTGTAGATGTTCTTATCAGGTGGAATAAAGGTAGACGGTGAAAGCACACACGTTTAATGTTTGGCTCCTCTTCTTTCACTTTAGTATGGCCTTTTAAGGCAAAAACAATTAAAAGTGAACACACAATTGTTATGGTTCATTGTATGTCCTGTACCGTAAATAGAAAAACATGCCTATAAACAAAGGGAAAGTACAAACGTGAACAAAGTCAAGTCAAGCAAACCCTGCGAAACAGGAAGAGCAACAATATATATTTTGTATAAAAGCTAACTAAATGGTATATAATGTCTTTGTCCTGTTGGTGTAACTTGAAGTCAGTGCTTCTGCGTTCAATTTAAATTATGGGCGGCACGGTGGGTTCTGGGGTTCCTGTCGCTGGCCGGCCTGGCTGCGTGGGGGCGGTGGTCCCTGGTCCCCTGGGCGCCACACCCGCTGTTTGTGGGTGGGGCTCTCTGGGAGGCTGGGGCCGTACTCTGACTCCCACACACTGGGAGTCAAATATAATGTACATACAAATTCACATATATACTCACATACATACATAGGTACCTACGCTCCCACATACATATACAAATACAGTACATACCTACATACTCAAAGTTCGTACATCCACACGCACATTCACTGTACAAACATACACATACTGTACATATACATTCACTGTACAAACATACATATACACATACATGTACATATACATTCACTGTACAAACATACATATACACTTACTGTACATATACATTCACTGTACAAACATACATATACACATACATGTACATATACATTCACTGTACAAACATACATATACACTTACTGTACATATACATTCACTGTACAAACATACATATACACATACATGTACATATACATTCACTGTACAAACATACACTCATGCACATAATCACGTTTCATCAAACATAAATGAACGTTGTTGCCCTAGGGTAAACTGGGTAACACATGGCACACTGACAAAGCTTAACCTATAGTTACTATAACAATCTACAAGGTTAATATAGGTTGCTTCTCTTTCTTCCCCTCCATTTTTCTGCATTCTTTTGTATCTCAAGTTATCATTACGTATATGTGGCATGGTATTCAAAAAGACTTGAGGTGTAATTTCTGCCAAAGGTGCATTAATTAAGCATTGAGCAAAGGCTGTGAATACTTTTTTTTTTTTTAGCTTTTTATTTTATTTTTTAAATACATCAAAACTTGCAAACATACATTTTCACACTGTCATTATGGGATGTTGTTGGTAGAATGTTATGGAATGTATTCCATTTTGGAGTAAGTCTGCAACATGACATGTGGAAGAAGTAAACCACTACATTTTGTCTTACTTGCTGGTTGAATAATTAGAGCAGTGCTGCCCCCTAGTGGGAGACTTGTGTATTGAATGAAAAAAGATGGAAGTCCTCTCACGGTTCATCACCTGTATTGTTGCTGTCAGTAGTTCTGCCCTCGTCCTCGTCCTCGTCCCTTCAGGCCCAAGGCTCGGGCCACCATCCGCCTGGCCACAGCACTGTCGGTCTTGGGGCGCTCCTTCACCGGTTGGATGAACTCTGGGGGCCACAAACACACGCTGGATGTATCTTCAACAACAAGACATGTTTGCAGGGATTGTGTAGTACCTGCTCTTCTGATGGCCTTGCCTTGTGCCTTCTTGCTGCCTTCTGCCAGGCGCCGCACCTTCAGCAGAGGGTGGTCCATGGACAGTGCCTTCAGTGCTGCACACACACACACACACACACACACACACACACATTTAGTCATTTGGGGGCCCGAGGCAATTCAGCCATTAGGGGCCTCCACATAGCAAAAACATTTTTTAGAAACTGCCATGCAAAATACATATTAAAGCTTGGCGAGCAGTCAGAACTTTTACTGTACCATTAATAAACATTTAAAACTGATTCTAACACTTTTACTGCACCATTAATAAATATTTAAAACTGATTCTAACACTTTTACTGCACCATTTGTCTGCCAAACATTGTTTTTAAACTTTTGCATTCAGATTCCCAACTTTCAGTGAACAGTCATATTTTTTGTGCTTAATATGTATTTTATTTATATTGAAATTAGATTTATTTTTATGTTAAAGATATTATTTATTTATCTTACAATTTGAATTTATCTACATTATATATAGAATTTATGTTCAAATTTTAATTTATGTTCAAATTTTAATTTATGTCAACATTTGTGTTTGTGTTTTTATGTTAGATATAGAATTTATTTATGTTAAAATTGGAATTCCTTTATGTTTAATATAAATTTATGTCAAAAATTTAATGAATCTATGTCAAATAGATTAAAATTCTAAATGATTTTTTTATGTTAAAGATATTATTTATGTTAAATTTTGAACTTATCTATGTTGAAAATAGAATTTATTTATGTCAAAATGTGAATTCATTTATGTTAAATATAGAACTTATGTTAGACAGAATTGATTTATCTTAAAATTTGAATGTATGTCAAAATTTGAATTTATGTTAAATACAGAAGTTCTTGTTAAAATTGGAATTTCTTTATGTTTAAAATGTAATTAATTTATGTCAAAATTTGAATTGATTTATGCTAAATTTTTAATTTATTTGTTAAAATTTGAATTTATGTTACATATAGATATAGATATTTGTTAAAATTTTAATTTATGTTAAAATTGTACTTTATGTTAAATATGTAATTTATTGATGTTAAAAATTTTAATTTATTGAATTTATTTATTTTAAAATTTTAATTTATTTATGTAAATATATAATTTATTTATGTTAATATTGGAATTTTTACCATTCAACATTTAAAACTGATTCTAAACACTTTTACTGTACCATTCATCAACATTTAAAACTGATTCTAACACTTTTACTGTACCATTCGTCAACATTTAAAACTGATTCTAACACTTTTACTGTACCATTCGTCAACATTTAAAACTGATTCTAACACTTTTACTGTACCATTCGTCAACATTTAAAGGGACCCTATAAGGATTTTAATCGGCATTTAAAACAAAACAACATTTTATTCCATTTTTGGAACTTAAGTGTGTGTTAGTAAATATTAGTTTTAAATGTGTTTAAAAATGTCATTTTGTTCTATTTTTGGTACTTAAATGTGTGTTAATAAATATTAATTGATCTTGATAAAAGAAACTAATTTTATTCATTGTTTTGTACTTAAGTGTGTGTTAATAAATAATTTTTTTATTTTCATTTTTTTAATCTAATTTTATTCCATAATCGGTAATTAAGTTTGTGTTAGTAAATATTATTGTTTTTGATTTATTTTTTAAATATTTTACAATTTCTTTATGCTTAATATTTATTTAATTGATGTCAAAATTTGAATGTATTTATGTTAAAATTAGAATTGATTTATGTTAAATATGTAATTTATTGATGTTAAAAATTAAAACTGATTCTAACACTTTTACTGTACCATTCATCAACATTCAAAACTGATTCTAACACTTTTACTGTACCATTCGTCAACATTTAAAACTGATTCTAACACTTTTACTGTACCATTCGTCAACATTTAAAACTGATTCTAACACTTTTACTGTACCATTCGTCAACATTTAAAACTGATTCTAACACTTTTACTGTACCATTCGTCAACATTTAAAGGGACCCTATGAGGATTTTAATCGGCATTTAAAACAAAACAACATTTTATTGCATTTTTGGAACTTAAGTGTGTGTTAGTAAATATTAGTTTTAAATGTGTTTAAAAATATCATTTTGTTCTATTTTTGGTACTTAAATGTGTGTTAATAAATATCAATTGATCTTGATAAAAGAAACTCATTTTATTCATTTTTTTGTACTTAAGTGTGTGTTAATAAATAATTTTTTTATTTTCATTTTTTTAATCTAATTTTATTCCATAATCAGTAATTAAGTTTGTGTTAGTAAATATTATTCTTTTTGATTTATTTTTTAAATATTTTTTTACAATTTCTTTATGCTTAATATTTAATTAATTTATGTCAAAATTTGAATGTATTTATGTTAAAATTAGAATTGATTTATGTTAAATATGTAATTTATTGATGTTAAAAATTAAAACTGATTCTAACACTTTTACTGTACCATTCGTCAACATTTAAAACTGATTCTAACACTTTTACTGTACCATTCGTCAACATTTAAAGGGACCCTATTTATTTATGTTAATATTGGAATTTTTACCACTCAACATTTAAAACTGATTCTAAACACTTTTACTGGACCATTAATAAACATTTAAAACTGATTCTAACACTTTTACTGTACCATTCATCAACATTTAAAACTGATTCTAACACTTTTACTGTACCGTTTGCCTGACAATCATTGTTTTAAAATTTTTGCATTCAGATTCCCAACTTTCAGTGAACAGTCGTATTTTTTGTGCTAAATATGTATTTTATTTATGTTGAAATTAGATTTATTTTTATGTTAAAGATATTATTTATTTATGTTACAATTTGAATTGATCTACGTTATATATAAAATTTATGTTCAAATTTTTATTTATGTCAACATTTGTTTTTGTGTTTTTATGTTAGATATAGAATTTATTTCTGTTAAAATTGGAATTCCTTTATGTTTAATATGTAATTAATTTATGTCAAAAATTTTATGAATCTATGTCAAATAGATTCAAATTCAAAATGATTTTTTTATGTTAAAGATATTATTTATGTTAAATTTTGAACTTATCTATGTTGAATATAGAATTTATTTATGTAAAAATGTGAATTCATTTATGTTAAATATAGAATTTATGTTAGACATAGAATTCATTTATCTTAAAATTTGAATTTATGTCAAATACAGAAGTTCTTTGTTAAAATTGGAATTTCTTTATATTTAATATGTAATTAATTTATGTAAAAAAAAAAAAATTTTATTTATGCAAACATTTTAATTTATTTGTTAACATTTGAATTTATGTTAAAATTGGAATTTATTTATGTTAAATATGTAATTTATTGATGTTAAAAATTTGAATGTATTTATGTTAAAATTTGAACTTATCTATGTTAAATATAGAATTTATTAATGTTAAATATAGAATTTATGTTAGACAGAATTGATTTATCTTAAAATTTGAATTTATGTTAAATACAGAAGTTCTTTGTTAAAATTAGAATTTCTTTGTTTAATATGTAATTAATTTATGTCAAAATTTTAATTAATTTATGCTAAAATTTTAATTTATTTGTTAAAATTTTAATTTATGTTAGATATAGAATGTATTTGTTAAAATTTGAATTTATGTTAAAATTGGAATTTATTTATGTTAAATATGTAATTTATTGATGTTAAAAATTTGAATTTATTTATGTTAAAATTTGAACTTATCTATGTTAAATATAGAATTTATTTATGTAAAAATGTGAATTCATTTATGTTAAATATAGAATTTATGTTAGACAGAATTGATTTATCCAAAAATTTGAATTTATGTTAAATACAGAAGTTCTTTGTTAAAATTAGAATGTGTAATTAATTTGTCAAAATTGTAATTAATTTATGCTAAAATTTTAATTTATTTGTTAAAATTTTAATTTATGTTAGATATAGAATGTATTTGTTAAAATTTGGATTTATGTTAAAATTTGAATTTATTTATGTTAAATATGTAATTTATTGATGTTAAAAAATTGAATTTATTTAATTTATTTATGTAAAAAATTGAATTTATTTATGTAAATATATAATTTGTTTACGTTATATTGGAATTTATTAAAACTGTTCTTGAACAAGATTATGTATATGTGTTTTAAAAAAATGGACCTTACTGACCTAAACATGAGACAAAACCTGTTTTTGGAAAAATATTTCCAGGACAACATCTAATAAAAAATGAATTTTTATTTGTATAATTATGTTTTGAAAATCAGTGAAAGAAGGGTAAATAATACAACTGTAATTATTCTCTATGGATGAATTAGATTGACATGATTTGTTGTTGCTCTCACCTGCCTCCTCAGTGGAGAAAACCCCCAGAGCGTGTGTGTCGTCCACCCAGGTGATCTTCAGTCCTCCGTCACTACAAGACACAGGAACCTTACCTTCACCATCAGCCAAGTGAGAAGACCTTCAGGATGTCTCACCTGTACTCAAAAAGAGCATCCCTGAGGTCCTCTGTCTTGAAGACGGGCGGGAAGTCGTAGATCTCGATGACGTGGTCAAAGTGCTCAGGCTTGATGAGCACCTTCTCGTAGGCGGAGTAGTCCTTGTGCACGTGCATCACTGAGAAGGTCGCTCCGTCTTTCAGGTGTTCCTTGATCTGAGGGGCGTTGGCAGAACATGTTAGCGCAGGAAGGGTAACCAGAAGCATGTGGTAGTCTAACCTCCTGAGTCAGGTCACATGTGGCTCCTTGCTCCTCGCCATTGTCCTCCAGGCTGATGTCCCTCAGTGTGTTCCCCCAGTGGAGAATCTCGCCTTCCTCATCGCTCAAAGTCACGTTTGCTTCCCCTCCTCCTGGCGGATCATCTCCGAGGGCGCCATCCGTGGCGTGGGGGACGGATTCCTCTTTTAAAACGAGCGATGGCGACTTGTCTGTGGTCTCAGCAGGAGGAGAACACGTCTTTGATGGATGGCTGCTGGCTGGACGTTGGAACTCCTGCTGTGGTTGCGGTCTACTCCGAGCAGCTTTTGGGATGTAGAGCTCCTTGTCGGGCCTCCTGGGGGCTTTGCTTCGTGCGGAGGGGGAAGATCTATGCTGTGTTCTGACAGGCTCTTCATCCAGGCTGTAGTTGCTCTCCACATCGTTGTCTACTTCCAGTGCGCCTCTACAGAAAGCACAGTTTTACCATTTAGTCATAACTTTTGCGCTAATGAAACTTCTCTATGACTTCAGCTGCGGACTTCTCCTGTTTGTTTGATATTGTCATTACTGCCACAAGTGGTGAAAAAGTGCATTACAACTGAGTACCGATGTGGCCCATACGGACAACAGCTGAGAAATACCATTTTTTTTGGCGGCCTTTTCGGAGGCGCTCACGGCCCAACAAGCCCTATGGTTAAGAATCACTGCTGTAAAGCACCCAGTCATTTATTATTTGACATTTTGCGGCGCATAGTTCAAAACAAAACTCCCCGATGGCCAGTCCAGTTGCAGAACACATGACAACTGACTGCATCTGGAGTACACAAGCTACAGCAAAATCTTAGTTACATGAATCACATTACAAAAATATTCTAGAGAGGACTTAAAGGCCTACTGAAATGAGATTTCCTTATTTAAACGGGGATAGCAGGTCCATTCTATGTGTCATACTTGATCATTTCGCGATATTGCCATATTTTTGCTGAAAGGATTTAGTAGAGAACATCGACGATAAAGTTTGCAACTTTTGGTCACTGATAAAAAAGCCTTGCCTGTACCGGAAGTAGCGTGACGTCGCAGGTTGTGGAGCTCCTCACATCTGCACATTGTTTACAATCATGGCCACCAGCAGCGAGAGCGATTCGGACCGAGAAAGCGACGATTAGCCCATTAATTTGAGCGAGGATGAAAGATTTGTGGATGAGGAAAGTGAGAGTGAAGGATTAGAGGGCAGTGGAAGCGATTCAGATAGGGAAGATGCTGTGAGAGGCGGGTGGGACCTGATATTCAGCTGGGAATGACTAAAAGAGTAAATAAACACAATACATATATATTCTCTATTAGCCACAACACAACCAGGCTTATATTTAATATGCCACAAATTAATCCGCATAACAAACACCTCCCCCCCTCCCGTCCACATAACCTGCCAATACAACTCAAACACCCGCACAACACACTCAATCCCACAGCCCAAAGTACCGTTCACTTCCGCAAAGTTCATACAGCACATATATTTCCCCAAAGTTACGTACGTGACATGCACATAGCGCCACGCGCGTACGGGCAAGCGATCAAATGTTTTGAAGCCAAAGCTGTACTCACGGTAGCGCGTCTGCTATCCAACTCAAAGTCCTCCTGGTTGTGTTGCTGCAGCCAGCCGCTAATACACCGATCCCACCTACAGCTTTCTTCTTTGCTGTCTCCATTGTCCATTAAACAAATTGCAAAAGATTCACCAACACAGATGTCCAGAATACTGTGGAATTTTGCGACGAAAACAGACGCTGTTTGTATTGGGACACAATGGTGTCCCAATACTTCCGCACAATCCGTGACGTCACGCGCAAACGTCATCATACCGAGACGTTTTCAGCCGGATATTTCCCGGGAAATTTAAAATTGCACTTTATAAGTTAACCCGGCCGTATTGGCATGTGTTGCAATGTTAAGATTTCATCATTGATATATAAACTATCAGACTGCGTGGTCGGTAGTAGTGGCTTTCAGTAGGCCTTTAAGGCGGAACCTTGAGGAACGCCTCAGTTATGTACAGTCGTGGTCAAAATCCTACATACAGAAAAGAACATAATGTCATGGCTGTCTTGAGTTTCCTATAATTTCTACAACTCTTATTTTTTTGTGATAGAGTGATTGACCACAGAACTTTCCTCTAGACCAGTGGTTCTTAACCTGGGTTCGATCAAACCCTAGGGGTTCGGTGAGTCGGCCTCAGGGGTTCGGCGGACCCTCCGCCGCGGATGGCGAGACACATCCAACTCATCGTGTAAATAAAAATTTCTCCCTATCTGCGTATTACAGATACGGCAACAGCAGAACTCACACTGATTTGCAGGTGTGTCATTTGTTGTGAGTTCATGCACTGTGTTGGTTTTGTTCTTTGAACAAGGTGATGTTCATGCATGGTTCATTTTGTGCACCAGAACAAAAACATACAACTTTGTCTTGAATTTGAAAAAATATATATGTATATTTTTCACTAAAGAAGGATTTGGTGAATGCGCATATGAAACTGGTGTTGTTCGATACCTCCAACACGGTTAAGAACCACTGCTCGAGAAGGTCTTATCTTTGTCCATGTGATGTCAGATGAAACAAAAACGGAGCTGTTTGTCCACAATACCCAGCAATATGTTTGGAGGAGAAAAGGTGATGCCTTTAATCCCAGGAACACTATTCCTACCGTCAAGCATGGTGGTGGTAGTATTATGCTCTGGGCCTGTTTTGCTGCCAATGGAACTGGTGCTTTACAGCATTGGTACCGGTCCGTGACGCATTTGCTACCGGGCCGCAGAGAAACATTAAATCATTTGGTAACCCTTTAGTATGGGGAATATATTCTAAGTAACAAATGCTTAATAAAGAGTTATTTGGACACTAAGGGAACATATTCTAAGTAACAAAGACCTAATTTAGAGTTATTTGGTTAGGGGTAGGGTTAGGGTTGGGGTTAGGGTTACTGGTTGTATAATAAGGCCATGCAGAATAAGGCATTAATAAGTATTTAATAATGACTAATTAAGAGCCAATATGTTACTAATTTGCATGTTAAAAAGGAACTAATTAATGGTGAATATGTTCCCCATACTAAAGTGTAACCAATAATTTATAAACGACTGCATTTTCTTCGACTTAACTTCCGCCTGTCCCACTACACCAGGAGTGTCCAAACTTTTTCCACTGAGGGCCGCACACGGAAAAATTAAAGCATGTGGGGGCCATTTTGATATTTTTCATTTTCAAACCATAACAAAATATATGGATTTTTTAAATTTATTTTACCTTTAGGGGTCCCGGGGACAATAAAGAGTCTCAGTCATTAAAATGTTAAAAATAAGTCAGATTATTTTATTTTTTTAAATTATTTAACGCTTACAGTAAATCTCTATATCAACTTCAAGTTGATATAAAGTAATACAAATTAAAAAAAAAGTTTTATGGCTTTTCTGTCAAAAACAACTTCGTTTTTTTTTATAGTAAAACTGAAATATGCAGTATTTAGTAGTTAGAGCCCTAAAAGATCAATAATGCAGGACACCATTGATTTTAATTCTTTCATATTTTTGAGTAATCACAGTGAAAAGATAAATAAAAAATCACTAAATATATTTGAGATCCAAAAGGTGCCCCATTCATAAAGTGATACATTTTTATTAGGTTTTTCTTTTACTTTCAACACTTAAGTTACGAGATCCACTTCAGATATATCTGTCCATTTTATGCTGGAACTATTATTTTGTTTGTTTTATGCGCTTTTATCAAAGAAAACTTTGATGTTTTTATATGGCTACTACACAATATATGCAATATTTACCACATAAAACATTTTAAAGTGAAATATTTGAAGTAAGCCCTGAAAATAATTCATTATAACATGGATTTTTTTTCATTCTTTTTTTTTTTGAGCAATGGCAAAAAAATAAAAATGAAGAAAGACAGAAGAAAAAAAAAAGCCTGCATGGCAGCTTTTGTGTCAACATTGCAACTTTTTCTCATTTCACCTCATTCCACTTTTTTTAATGTTCTTTTTTATTTTTACAATAGTATTTCCAGAATGTGTGGCGGGCCGGTAAACAATTAGCTGCGGGCCGCAAATGGCCCCCAGGCCGCACTTTGGACACCCCTGCACTAGACACACCAATAATCTTGTTTATAGATGTACAATTAAACTCCTCTTTGGAAGTTGCCATTTGTTGTAACTCTGTGCACATTAATGAACATAGAAAATATAAATGTCACAAATTGTAGCCAAAGGCTGATTTCCATCTGCATCTCATTGCAAAGAAACAAGTCCACAGGGCCCCCACTAATTCAGCGTTATAGTGAGTTGTATTTTCCACGCACTTGTTTTTGCTGCATTTATCTGGCACAAGTGGAAAGCCGGTCCATGAAACTGATGCCTTTATTAAACCGGTCCGTGTTGCAAAAAAGGTTGGGGACCACTGCTTTACAGAGAGTAAATGGGACAATGAAAAAGGAGGATTACCTCCAAATTCTTCAGGAGAAGCTAAAATCATCAGCCCGGAGGTTGGGTCTTGGGCGCAGTTGGGTGTTCCAACAGGACAATGACCCCAAACACACCTCAAAAGTGGTAAAGGAATGGCTAAATCAGGCTAGAATTAAAGCTGCAAGCAGCGTTGGTCGGGCCCGCATATTTGGCAGGTGCTAGTCCTGAGTGTCCAAAAACTTTTGTCTACTGTTAGTCCGAAGTGTCCCAATACTTTTGTTGACATCAGCGCAGTGGTACAGTGGTTCTATTAAAGCTCGTAAAATCACAGCAGCATTATCAGCGCAGCGGTTCTTTGAAGGCTCGTAAAATCAAAATTGTAGCACTTATCAAAACTCTAGGTTTTAGAATGGCCTTACCAAAGTCCTGACTTAAATGTGTGGACAATGCTGAAGAAACAAGTCCATGTCAGAAAACCAACACATTTAGCTGAACTGCACCAATTTAGTGGTCAAACATTCAAGCAGAAGCTTGTGGATGGCTAACAAAAGCGCCTTATTGCAGTGAAACTTGCCAAGGGACATGTAAGCAAATATTAACATTGCTGTATGTATACTTTTGGCCAGCAAAAGATTTTTGCTGGGTCTTTAGATCCAGGCTAAAGACCAGAGGGGACAGAGCCTTCTCCGTTTCCGCCCCTAAGCTCTGGAACAGCCTTCCCCTCCACATTAGGTCAGCCCAGAGCCTGGGGGTCTTCAAAACCCTTCTTAAGACCGACCTCTTCTCGCTGGCCTTTAACCTGAGCTGAGCCCGCCCACTAGGCCACCATTTCTAGTGCCCCCCCCCCCACCTTCGCTTTAGTTTTTCTTCAATTTGTCGCACTTTTATTATTTCATTATTTTTATCTTGCAATTTTACTTTGTATTCGAACCCTTTTATCGTATTGCTTTTGCACTATCTTGTTTAGCTCATTCATTGTTTATGTTCTGTGGGGAGGCGTGGCCGGCAGACCGACAGCGAGGCAGGGCAAGTTGGGGCCGGGATCGACGACGAAACAAATATCAGGTGCGTGGATCGCCCGCCTGGGCACAATTATGTAATCTCCTCCCAGTGTGTAAAAGGGCGGCGGCCGAGAACGTCGAGGCATAAGGAGTTGGAGAGCCAACAGTGGATGCAGCGCGGAAGAGAGCAAGAGGCAGACAAAGACGACGCGGCAGGTTGAAAAGCGTGCAGAAGAGCAAACAGGAAGAGGAGCTGAAAAGCGACCTGAAGAGACTGAGTATTATTGAAAAATAAACAAAGTCAAAACTGCTGGAAGTCATGTCTGTGCTTGGTGGTCCATGGAACCCGGATGACAGCTGAAGACTGTCACAGTTCTTTGTTGTTTTTGCTCTATGCTTTTTAACTTGTAAAGCACTTCGGTCCAATTTAAAAATTGTTGTAAACGTGCTATATACAGTAAATAAAGTTGCCTTGCCTTGCCAGCAGATTTGCTCACATTTTCAGTAGACCCATATTAAATCCATAAAAGAAGCAAACTTCTTGAATGTTTTTTGTGACCAACAAGTATGTGCTCCAATCACTCTATCACAAAAAAATAAGAGTTGTAGAAATGATTGGAAACTCAAGACAGCCATGACATGATGTTCTTTACAAGTGTATGTACACTTTTGACCACCACTGTAAACAGTGTTTCCCACACATTCATTTATTTGTGGCAGCCCGCCACGAAAGAATTACATCCGCCACAAATTTTAAAAAATTAAAAAATTAAAAATTAAAATAAAAAATAAATAAAAAATGTTTTTTTTTTGTTTGTTTTTTGTCCTTTCCAGCTTCTCAGGCAAATCATATAGTTGATGTAGATGCCCATATCGGCTGTTCAGATTTACTTTACAAAAGAGAAGTGTAGGATACTTCTCTTGTTGCCTTATTTGTATTTGACTTTATTAAATGTATTTATATTAGAAACACAACATGTGTATATAACAAAGGGTGCAAAGTCTGCAGGCAGTATGAAACACATGGTTAAGTGTAGGGAGTAAAACTGATGGCAGTCTAAAGTTCAAGATTTTTGGAGCTCTTTGTTCAGTGCCTCTGCCTCTGTTTCACTTTATGTTGCTGGTAAATAATATGGTTGTAGTAGTAGGCTAAAGTTAAATTATTTAGTATGCACTAATTAAAGGGGCATAGCTTTGAGACATTTTAGCTTTTATATTTTATAAGATATATTTTTTGTAAGAACCACAATTAATAAATATATTTCAGTGAATAACTTATTGTTCAAATCTGTATACCGGTATAAATATGTACATAAAGTGTTGTAATTATATTGTAAAATGGATGGATGGATGGATGGATGGATGGACGTTTAAAACAAAACTGTTATTATTAATTAGTAAGTATACATTTTTTGAGCCTTTTTAGAGAAAATCAAATCATTGTAGTAAATTATGCAAATTGCTCGATGATGTCATGGTGACCACGCCCACAGCCACGCCCCCACCGCCACAGGTATCTTGGCAGTTTATGGGAAACCTGGTAAATCACAAGTTTGGACCCCAGTGGTCTACGTTTTCTATAGCCATGTTAAAATGTCGATGCAAGGATGTGCCAATGTGTTAAAAGTGGTGCAAATTCCTCGATACACCAGGAGCACTCTGGTGTTGCCATGTTGTGGTGTCAGATGACAACAAGCACGCAGCATATGAGGCTGGTAGTACCTGAGCTGGCAGGGACAAACCACCACCCGACGCCACCAGCTCTCTCCCACAGAGAAGGTGGTGAGCTCCGGCAGGTCCTCCATGGTCCTGTGGATTAGGTATCGTAGTCTGCTGGGTAGCGGTGGGAACAGGAGGACACTGGAGGCAGAAAAGGTTATGTTGAAGTGTCTATGTAGGCTTTGAAGTTATTTGTTAATGCAAGTAGTAACACAGTCATCAGTACATGAAGCTCTCTATTGAACAGACCTGGGCAAATTAAGGCCCGGGGGCCGTTAAGCTTTTCAATCTGGCCCGCCGGACATTCCCAAAATATTTTTTTTAGATCTTTAAGATGGAAAGTGTAGCTGCCATTATGATGTGCAGTGATGTTTTCAAACTACCGTAAGTCTTGAACTATACAAAGTATTTCAATGGTTGGAATCTGCACTTTTACATGATATACTAGTTACTATGGTCATCTAATTAGTTACTATGGTCATCTCATTAGTTACTATGGTAATCTACAAACCCCGTTTCCATATGAGTTGGGAAATTGTGTTAGATGTAAATATAAACGGAATACAATGATTTGCAAATCCTTTTCAACCCATATTCAGTTGAATGCACTACAAAGACAACATATTTGATGTTCAAATTCATAAACTTTATTTTTTTTGTTGCAAATAATAATTAACTTAGAATTTCATGGCTGCAACACGTGCCAAAGTAGTTGGGAAAGGGCATGTTCACCACTGTGTTACATGGCCTTTCCTTTGAACAACACTCAGTAAACGTTTGGGAACTGAGGAGACACATTTTTGAAGCTTCTCAGGTGGAATTCTTTCCCATTCTTGCTTGATGTACAGCTTAAGTTGTTCAACAGTCCGGGGGTCTCCGTTGTGCTATTTTAGGCTTCATAATGCGCCACACATTTTCAATGGGAGACAGGTCTGGACTACAGGCAGGCCAGTCTAGTACCCGCACTCTTTTACTATGAAGCCACGTTGATGTGACACGTGGCTTGGCATTGTCTTGCTGAAATAAGCAGGGGCGTCCATGGTAACGCTGCTTGGATGGCAACATATGTTGCTCCAAAACCTGTATGTACCTTTCAGCATTAACGGCGCCTTCCCAGATGTGTAAGTTACCCATGTCTTGGGCACTAATACACCCCCATACCATCACACATGCTGGCTTTTACACTTTGCGCCTATAACAATCAGGATGGTTCTTTTCCTCTTTGGTCCGGAGGACACGACGTCCACAGTTTCCAAAATCAATTTGAAATGTGGACTCGTCAGACCACAGAACACTTTTCCACTTTGTATCAGTCCATCTTAGATGAGCTCAGGCCCAGCGAAGCCGACGGCGTTTCTGGGTGTTGTTGATAATCGGTTTTCGCCTTGCATAGGAGAGTTTTAACTTGCACTTACAGATGTAGCGACCAACTGTAGTTACTGACAGTGGGTTTCTGAAGTGTTCCTGAGCCCATGTGGTGATATCCTTTACACACCGATGTCGCTTGTTGATGCAGTACAGCCTGAGGGATCGAAGGTCACAGGCCTAGCTGCTTACGTGCTGTGATTTCTCCAGATTCTCTGAACCCTTTGATGATATTACGGAGCGTAGATGGTGAAATCCCTAAATTCCTTGCAATAGTTGGTTGAGAAAGGTTTTTCTTAAACCGTTCAACAATTTGCTCACGCATTTGTTGACAAAGTGGTGACCCTCGCCCCATCCTTGTTTGTGAATGACTGAGCATTTCATGGAATCTACTTTTATACCCAATCATGGCACCCACCTGTTCCCAATTTGCCTGTTCACCTGTGGGATGTTCCAAATAAGTGTTTAATGAGCATTCCTCAACTTTATCAGTATTTATTGCCACCTTTCCCAACTTCTTTGTCACGTGTTGCTGGCATCAAATTCTAAAGTTAATGCTTATTTGCAAAAAAAAAAAAATGTTTATCAGTTTGAACATCAAATATGTTGTCTTTGTAGCATATTCAACTGAATATGGGTTGAAAATGATTTGCAAATCATTGAATTCTGTTTATATTTACATGTAACACAATTTCCCAACTCATATGGAAACGGGGTTTGTAAGTTGTGTATCATATCCAGATGTAAATACCTGCAAATGAAAGCTAAAATGTTGATCTCTTGTCCCATATTCATCTTTTGATGTCAAACCCAAATGTTTTCAGTCTACAACAAAAAAAAAACAAATTGGACTCACTGTTCCAATACTTTTGGAGGGCACTGTATGGCCCCCAGATAAAAAATTTTCTCTAAATTCGGCCCCCGGGTCAAAATAATTGCCCAGGCCTGCTATAGAATGTTATTGAGCTGTCAGCTCAGTTCTTGAGTGGGTTGACACTCCACGTACTTTCTCACAGACACACTAGTTGTGGTTCCACTTACCTGTCGGGGCTGCTCTCCTGGTATGTTTCCACTTCAGTTAAGACCTGGTGCACGAATTCATTCTCTTCTTTGGGGAGGTAAACTCCATCGAAGCAAGGGAACGCCATTGTAAAAAATGTAATATTACTGAGCCGACGGTGCTAAAAGTAAAGTTAATGTTACAATGCTAGGTGACATAGCATGTACGCTAGCTGGTTAGCCACCGGCTAAATAAAGCCAAAGACGTATTGTTGTTTAAATTTAACCAAAAATTGCTTAAATACATCAAATAATTGAATGAATGCCAAACGTCACTAAGTTTAAGTCGCCGAATGAGCCGCAGGAGCACATTTTAGTTCAAGATATTCGCCGGTTGAGATGTTTACTTGCGTCTTTTACTGTACTTTACGGTACTACGGCAACTGAGAGAGGTCAAAACAAAAGTACGGGTGCCGAGAGAGGTCAAAAATAGTAATGCAAGCAAAATAAAATCGTTATTTTATGCAATATTTAGGTTAATGTGCCACATATAAATACTGTCATGTAGGGGTGTGGGGGAAAAATCGATTCGAATTCGAATCGCGATTCTCACGTTGTGCGATTCAGAATCGATTCTCATTTTTTTAAAATCGATTTTTTTATTTTTATTTTTTTAATTAATCAATCCAACAAAACAATACACAGCAATACCATAACAATGCAATCCAATACAAAAAACAAACCCGACCCAGCAACACTCAGAACTGCAATAAACAGAGCAATTGAGAGGAGACACAAACACGACACAGAACAAACCAAAAGTAGTGAAACAAAAATGAATATTATCAACAACAGTATCAATATTAGTTACAATTTCAACATAGCAGTGATTAAAAATCCCTCATTGACATTATCATTAGACATTTATAAAAAAAAAATTATACACTTGCATCGCATCTCATAAGCTTGACAACACACTGTGTCCAATATTTTCACAAAGATAAAATAAGTCATATTTTTGGTTCATTTAATAGTTAAAACAAATTTACATTATTGCAATCAGTTGATAAAACATTGTCCTTTACAATTATAAAAGCTTTTTACAAAAATCTACTACTCTGCTTGCATGTCAGCAGACTGGGGTAGATCCTGCTGAAATCCTATGTATTGAATGACTTGAGAATCCTTTTGAATCGGGAAAAAAGTCGTTTTTGAATCGAGAATCGTGTTGAATTGAAAAAAAAAAACAATTTTGAATCGAATCGTGACCCCAAGAATCGATATTGAATCGAATCGTGGGACACCCAAAGATTCACAGCCCTACTGTTATGTATCATTACAAAAACCATGAATTGATCAACGTGGACTTAAACAAGGTGAAAAACTTACTCGGGTTTTACCATTTGTTTGGGCAGCCTAAGGAATAATAATCATGCTGTTTCATCAGCACCTTGACATGATGCCACACCTGTGAGGTGGGATGGATCATCTTTAGACAAGATTTGTCAACAATATTTGAGAGGAATAGGTATTGTGTGTGTATACAGGAAAAAGTGTGTTCAACTCATGAAAAATGGGAGCAAAAACAAAAGTTTTCTGTTTATATTTTTGTTCAGTATACAAATGTTGATATCAATCCAATACCAAGTATTTACAGGCTCACACATTGGTCATAATTAAAGTTCTCCTGCATCTAGGGACATATTTGTGTTTATAAACAATAAAAAAAAATGATAAAATATTTTGTAATAAAAAATATTGATATAATCATTGTAGTTCAGACTATATCTACGTTATATATATTGTTACAGTCCATGTCGATTATCTTCCGACATAACTTTGACATACACTTGTAAAGAACATCATGTCATGGCTGTCTTGAGCTTCCAATCATTTCTACAACTCTTATTTTTTTGTGACCACAGAACTTTCCTCCAGAAGGACTTATCTTTGTCCATGTGATGTCAGATGAAACAAAAACGGAGCTGTTTGGCCACAATACCCAGCAATTTGTTTGGAGGACAAAAGGTGAGGCCTTTAATCCCAGGAACACCATGCCTACCGTCAAGCATGGTGGTGGTAGTATTATGCTCTGGGCCATGTTTTGCTGCCAATGGAACCGGTGCTTTACAGAGAGTAAATAGGACAATGAAAAAGGAGAATTACCTCCAAATTATCATTGCAAAAACCATGAATTGATTAACGTGGACCCTGACTTAAACAAGTTGAAAAACTTATTCGGGTGTTACCATTTAGTGGTCAATTGTATGGAATATGTACTGTACTGTGCAATCTAATAAATTTCAATCCAAAAAAAAATAAATTTTGCTACAACTACTTTAAAAATCATTAACACATAATTCAATCAGTAAGTAGAAGTGTAAGCTTGGTTTTCTGCCACTTTCCGGATATTTTGGTAGCAAAATATTACATTGGAATGTAAAAATGTAATTGCAATGTTAAAAAGCTTAAAGGATATGCATGCAAATAGTTGTACTAGTGCCAAAAGATTCAACCTATTGTGGAAAAGTACACCTACATTTACTTTTCTGTACTCTTACAGAACATTGACTATTAAGTCGTGTAGAACCGGGAGTTTTTTGGGGGCATAAAAAATACAATCATGCATGCTTACGGACTGTATCCCTGCCGACTGTATTGATATATAATGTAGGAACCAGAATATTAAACCCTTTTGTGCGGTGAGGGAGGTTTTTTTGGGTTGGTGCACTAATTGCAAGTGTATCTTGTCTATGTTGAATAAAAGATAATTTTATTTTTAATTTCTTGTGTGGCCCAGTACCAATCAGTCCATGGACCGGTACCGCAATGAGGGAGGTTTTTTTTGGGTTGGTGCACTAATTGTAAGTGCCTCTTATTTATGTTGAATAAAAATATACCAATCGATCCATGGACCGGTACCGGGCCACAGCCCGGTGGTTGGGGACCACTGGTGTAAAGACAGATTGGGTGTTTAAGGCATAAAAGATGCATTTACTTTTAACTGTTACCAAGAGATCATTAAAAGCTTTGGTGTTACTCTCACTTAAATACTTCACCTTCAGTTAGAGGTATTGGCTGTAAATTACATAGTACAAAAAAGCGGCTGTATAATTTATTTAAAGACTTAAAACAGACTTGAGTAGTCATCACATCTGTAACTTTGTGCACAGTCAAATGACTAAATTATAGCAAATATTTCTATATACTTGATGCAGTGCTCATTAGTCTAAAGACCTTAGTTACTTATACTGGCAGAATAACCCAAGTCATTTCCCTGTAAATCTTCAATATTTGATGTGTACACAGTACAAGTACAGTTGGTCATGTTACTTGCACCATTTAATTGGAGATTTGACCCCTAAACATTTTCAAAATCGACTCATGTTTGACACATTTTATTAATCTTTAGATGTTATCTTAGTCAAACAGCCCGAAGCCCATGTCGTCATCTGATTCCTCAGACTCCTCCTTGACTTCCTCCTTGGCGGGGGCAGCAGCAGCAGCTGGTGCTGTGGTGGCTGCAGCCGCCGTTGGTGCTGCGACAGCAGCAAAGGCAGATGGGTCAGCCAGGAAGGCTTTCACCTGCAACAAAGACATCATTAGACACTGCAGGACATACCCCGACATTTAAGATGTTATATACAAACCTTGTCTGCCAGAGGGAAAGAGTAATCCGTCTCCACAGCAATAGCCAGGACTCTCTTGTAGCCATTGATGACCGTATGGGGAACAGAGGCCAGTGTAGGATAGCCAATCTGAAGACACACGCTGGCGATGTTCCTCACACCCTGAACATGAACATTTTTCAGTGAGTAGACCAACCCATGAAACATTTGTCACACGTATAACGACTCTACACACCTCCAGGAACCTGGTATGCAGAGAGGCCTCGGTGATGTCGAGCACATCAGGACTGTAGACGCTGCCGTTGTCATACACTTGCTGGATGTTGAGTCCGAAGGAGAAGGGGGAGATGTTCAGCATGTTGCACAGCGTGGCTTCGCTGGCACCAACTTTGTCCCCAGTCTTGATGAGGCTGACATCACTCTGAGGGAAGATCATGTGGTCAGGAACTTCAACATTACAACATTTTGATTTTAATTTCATCTTACCAGGATTTCAATAGTTCCCCTGGAGATCTTGGTGGTGATACCCAGAGCCTGGAAGAAAGAGGTCTTCTCAGGACCCAGTCCAGTATTCTGGGCAGGCACGGTCACATCACAGGGGGCTATGGCTCCAGCACGGGCAGCGGCTGGCACCTGGTAATTCCAGAAAGGTTATTCAACTAGACACTAGCAAATTAGACACATGGATGGGACTAAAGAGTGTCTGCACCCTTGCGAGCCTGGCTGTCAAGGAGGTTTGGACAGACAGATAGCTGGAAACAAGTTAATTTATGCAGAAGAACCACAACACAGCACCACACAAGCCGTGTTGTAACCTGTATCTGCATATCTCTCCATAAATGGGACTAGGGCTGGGCGATATATGGAATATACTCGATATATCGCAGGTTTGTCTGTGCGATATAGAAAATGACTATATCGTGATATTAGAGTATACGTTCTCACACCGTTGCTTTTAGAGGTTGGCATTACACTAGACTCTTCTCACTCCACAGAGACATAAAACAAGCGCGTCACACGTTCTCACGGAGCAGACAGGTAGCGGCATGGGTAACATTAGCTCTGATGCTAGCGGAGCGAGTGGTGATACGAGAAAGTGTGAATCTGGTAAATCAAGGGAGAAGAATTCCTAAGAAAAACAGCACGGGGTGGTTTGGCTTCAAGCGGGAAGACGTTGAATAGACAACCGTAATTTGTAAAGTGTGCATCAAAAGTGTTGCTACAAAAAGTAGCATTCATTTGCCCGCTTATTGATCATTAGTCACCCGCTAGAGAATGAGTGCTTGAAACTCTGCATGTCAACATTTAGAATGTTTTAATGTGTACACATAAAATCATCATACTGCTGTGATTATATGCATCAAGTGTTCATTCAAGGCTAAGGCAAAATATATAGGTATTAATAAAAGGTCATATCGCCCAGCCCTAAATTGACTATTTTTAATCTTCTCCATTTAAAGTGTCTCACCTTGTTGGCCAACAGCAAGTCCCTGACCTCCGCCAGGTCCTCCTTGGTGAAGACAAAACCGACATTGCCCTTGATGTGGGGCAGAAGCCTGTTAAAACCAAAGTCTCCTGTCAAAAATATTGTCAGAGTAAGCGTCGAAACATTGGACAAATGACGATTTTGTCTGAAACCTTGCGTCCCGGGCTGCCAGGAGAAGTAGGCAGACAAGGATAGCGAGGAAACAGGTTACTTTTTGCAGGGGGAACGACAAAGCAGCACCGCACAGGCTACATTGTAACTATCCTGCACACACACACAAAAAAACAAGCCAGGCAAGACTCACTTTTCCAGAGCAGGGTTGTTCTCCAGGTGGCCACGGATGGCCTTGCGCATCATGGTGTTCTTCCCCATCAGCACCACGGCTTTGCCACGCAGGGAACAGCGGATGGTCTGCATCTGCTTGGAGCCCACATTGTCGGCTCCCACAACGAAGCATTTTGGGTAGTCATCCAGGAGTTGCTGTTAATAAAAAAATTAAAAATTTTATCGTATGATACAACGCGATTATTCGTGGATGACGTGAAAATGGCAAATGCTTTGATACCTACGATGATTTTCATAAAATAGTTGGACTTCCACGTGGCCCTGTCTTCCCTGGGCATCTTTGCAGTGCTTCCAAGGATTCGCTTTAAAGCTGTTTTAAAGACAAGGTAATATCTGCAAGGAAACAAAGAAAAAAAGGAATTTGTGCTTTAAGACGGCTTTTGAACAACCAAACACTGTGTTGAACGATGAAGAAAGGAGAAATATAACCTTAGAGGAAAATCTAACTTAAAACATTTGTATGCACGTACAACACTTAGAGCCTTTAGCATATCAGTATGTGGAATTAAATTATGGGATGGATTAAGTAAAGAAGTTAAACATTGTACTGATATGATCCAGTTTAAGAGGTCCAGCTCGTAGTGCCCAAGACCAGACTTAAAACCAAGGGAGACCGGGCCTTCTCTGTGGTCGGCCCTAAGCTCTGGAACACTCTGCCCCTCCATGTTCGAACTGCTCCCACAGTGGAGTGTTTTAAGTCTAGTCTTAAGACCCACTTTTACTGTCTGGCTTCTAACACTACGCGAGTTGTGGTCCTCTGGTGTCAAAATTTAGATTTCTATTTACTGTTTTAATTGGTTTTACCCTTTAAAATCGTTTTTAGTCTTATTTTATATTGTTTTTATATGTATTTTTTTTTAATTCAGTCATTGGTGGAGCTAAGGATATTTTAATGTTGTGCAGCATTTTGAAAACATTTTGTTTAAATGTGCTATATAAATAAAATGGATTGTTCAAAATAGTGCTTACAAAGTACAGATTTAAGAGAAATACTTTCAACCTTATTGAAAATATATTCTTCATCTCAGTATATTAATAATGACTGAATTAATTAATTACATATAACAAAACCGTGTATACTAATTCCCAGATGTTATATTACATAAAAAATGTCAGTAAATTCTATATATTTGTAAACGCTCTAAAGTGGGAAAGGGGTAGGATTAAATAAGCTTTAATTCTTCCTACTGCTTTTCAGACATGATGTTAAGTGAAATGATATGAAATTGAGTGATGTATTATGATGTAAGTGTGTTCATGTTCGAAATAAAAGAAAGAAAAAAGAACGATAAGACATGTGCTACATTGCTAGCTCATGCTAGCGAGCACGCGGCGTCACGGGCCTAGCTGGCTACGTCGGGCCTAAATAGTCGACGCTAACAAAACACTCAATTTAACAAAAGTACGCTTCAGATTCACAAAGTAAGCCCACACAAATCTACATTATTAACAGCTAAAACGTTAACTATATATTTACTTAACATTACTGCGAGGAGTGTAAGTGCTTACCGCGTTCGAGGGTCGCGTGAAAGAAAGAGGCTGAACAAGGCACGGCGCGGCGCTTATAAAGAACTGGCTGACCAATGGCATTGGCGAGTGGGCGTGAACCGAGCAGTCATTGGACAGTGGGTGTGTCAATCATCTTTCATCACGATGACGTTCTTACTCCTAACCGACAGATGGCGATAATACGCACCGTAAAGCATTTTGACCAGCAGAACAAGCGCTGGTAAGGAACGAGAAAAACATCACTAAAAAAGGACTACTGAATGTTGACTAAATAGCACATCAAATGACGTGTTTGTTGGCTTAAAATGTTAAAACACTACTTCTAACAACCAAAAAGCTGTGAAAACTATGATGCTGTGCTTCAAATTTGGATTATTTACGTAACTGGTGTGAGTCTATGGCTTTACACTTTGTTACATATATATATTTTGTATTCTATTTTAGTTGCCTTATTGAGTTTACAACCCCCTGGCGCTGTTTTGTACTTACTTGATTATTACTATTTATTTGCTTGTATGTAAATGTTGCATATTATGAATAAATAATAAAAAAAGAACAAGGCAACGCACGGCTCCTATACAGAAGTGGCTGACCAATGGCATTGGAGAGTAGGCGTGAACCGAGCAGTCATTGGACAGTTTTTGTGTCAATCATCTTTCGATCACGATGAGCTGGTAAGGAACGAGAAAAATAAAATGACTACTGAATGTTGACTAAATAGCACATCAAATGGCGTGTGTGTTGGTTTTAAGGAGCACAGGATTGTTTCAAAATATATCCGGGAAGGTGAGATATTAATGATATGGTAAAATGAGCGCACAAGTATGGTCAAAACGTCAAACCGGAAGGGAGCGGTAATGCACCGAGGTGATGGGTGACAACCGCCATTGAACCGAAGAAGAAGACTGCAGAAACGCTAAATAGGTCTAAAGTCCAAGAACATAAATATAATGTAGAAATTGACTTTTTTAAATAGAGCTTACCGCGCTTGAGGGTCGCGTGAAAGAAAGAGGCAGAATCAAGGAACGCGCGGTTCTTATAAAGAACTAGCTGACCTATTGCTTTGGGAAGTGGGCGTTAACCGAGCAGTCATTGGACAGTTTTTCTGTCAATCATCTTACATCATGATGACGTCGTTCTTACTCCTAACCGAAAGATGGCGATAACACGCACCGTAAAGCATTTTTGACCAGCAGAAAAAGCGCTGGTAAAAGTGTTGTGTGCCCAACTTAAGTTCTCACTTATTAGTTAGTGCACTTTAAGATGAATAATACACAAAGAAAGCTTATTGTCTTTCCTGCCTTTTATTCCCGCTCTTTGTTCCTTCACTTCCCGGTGTCCAACATCTAACCCTGTCATCATATCCTGTGTCCCCCACCATTAAGTCCCCCCTACAATGGTTCCGGTATTGTCCCGCGACTTGAGTAACCAAAACATGACAGTAAGGAACAAGAAAAATATCACTAAAATAACTACTAAATTTTGACTAAATAGCACATCAAATGACGTGTTTGTTGGCTTTTTTTAAGGAGCACAGTTATTTTAAAATATGTCCGGGAAAGCGAGCACAAAAAGTATGGTCAAGACGTCATACTGTACATTACCTTTTGCATTATATTAATTTATGTTATTACGTGTTGTCTACCTTGTACTTTTTTTATGTCATTGCCTGAAATAAATGAATAAATGTGAAAAGGTTTATAAAATAAAAAGAAAAAAAACATCTAACCCCTGTCATCATATCCTGTGTCCCCCGCCCTTAAGTCCCCCCTACAATGGTTCCGGTATTGTCCCGTGACTTGAGTAACCAAAACATGACAGTAAGGAACGAGAAAAATATCACTAAAATAACTACTTAACTTTGACTAAATAGCACATCAAATGACGTGTTTGTTGACTTTTTTTTTAAGGAGCACAGTGATATTTCGAAATAATCCGGGAAAGCGAGCACAAAAGTATGGACAAAACTTCATACTGTACTTTACTTTTTGCATTATATTAATTTATATTATTACGTGTTGTCTACCTTGTACTTTTTTAATGTCATTGCCTGAAATAAATGAATAAATGTGAAAAGGTTTATAAAATACAAATTAAAAACATCTAACCCCTGTCATCATATCCTGTGTCCCCCGCCCTTACGTTCCCCCTACAATGGTTCCGGTATTGTCCCGTGACTTGAGTAACCAAAACATGACAGTAAGGAACGAGAAAAATATCACTAAAATTACTACTAAATGTTGACTAAATAGCACATCAAATGACGTGTTTGTTGGCTTTTTTTTTTTAAGGAGCACAGGGTTATTTCAAAATATATCCGGGAAAGCGAGCACAAAGGTATGGACAAAACTTCATACTGTACATTACCTTTTGCACTATATTAATTTATATTATTACGTGTTGTCTACCTTGTACTTTTTTTTTATGTCATTGCCTGAAATAAATGAAAAAAAAAGAAAAAAAAAAGTCAAACCGGAAGAGGGCGGTATTTCACCGCCATTGAACCGAAGAAGAAGACTGCGGAAACGCCAGATAAGTCTAAAGTCCAAGAACATAAACATTTTTAAATCTATGATTTATTCAGCGAGGTATAATGTATGAGTGGACTAAAACAAAATGCGGGTTCCTCCCGTCAGAAGTGTGGACGCACGTGTTCGCGCACTTGCACGTGGCCGACAAGCTCAGCGTGCGTGCGACCTGCAGAAAGTTCCAGAAACTCATCGATTGTGCCTCGCTGTGGAAGAACTGGACGCTCGTCCTGAGGTTCCCCCATGCCTACAACGATCGCTTCTGGAGGACTTTACGTGCGAGGAAGACCAGGGCGGTGGTGGTGGTGGTGGTGGTGGTGAGGCAGCAGAGCAGCAGACTTCCTGACTGGAAGCATCTGGCAGCCTCCATTCCATCCATCACCACCTTGGTGCTGGACCAAAGCTCTCAGGAGATCTTGGACTGTTTGAAGAACTTTGGCCAGTTGAGGCGTCTTTCTGTCAGGTCCGCGTCTCGGCCCCTGGACTTGTCCACGGTCTTCTGCCGGGGGAGTCTCCTGACCCATCTCAGCCTGTGCCACGTCAAGTCAGACCACTTTCTCCCAACCCTCTCCCAGTTGACTCATCTCACATCTCTAGTCTGGCACCAGACCGGGGTCAGCCAAGAACCGCTGCTGCTGATCGACTCCATACTCGGCTCGGTTCCACTGAAGCATCTGTCACTGACTTGCGGGGAGAGGTCTCAAAGTGGCGTCACACCGGTTCTACCAGTGGGAACCCACCCCTTGACCAGTCTGGAGCTAATTCACTGCGACGAGGCGTTGCCCGGAGACGCGATGAAGATGCTGCCCGACCTGCAGACTCTGGTTCTGGTCTACAAGAACTCCAATGAGCAGATACCTCACCCGTGTCCTGTTGTCCAGAACCTGAGAACATGGCTGGGCGACCTCCAGCGACTCTCATCCTTGGTGGTCGTCAAGGGTCCGAGTGTCCACAAGTACGCCCGCTCACTTCCTTCCACGCTGACCAGTCTGACGCTACGTGTCGGGAGAACTTCGGAGGAAATGGCGGAAGTCTCGTCACAGGTCCCGAACCTCCTCCACCTTCACTTGGACCCCTGGCCTTCGTATTTAGGGTCCCTCACTGCTCGGATCCCGCAGCTCTTCCCCAAACTCCAAAGTCTTAAAATCCGGGGTGAACATGTGCCAAAGCAAGACTTTTTGAGCCTCCACAAGCTGGTGGACCTGAAGGACCTGGAGGTTCTGGACTGCAGCCCTCAGCTTTCTGAGCTGGCCGCAGAACTCCAAGCGCTCACGGACTACAGAGTCCATGTGGCGGAGAGACGGCCGGGAGACCTTCTGTCCTGCCACTGCGTGTATTGACGCCCAAATGTGACTGGGAGCTTTTCAATAAGCAGGGGCGCCCAAAGTGTGGCCCACAGCTACTTTGTTTACATTTAAAAAAAATATGATTACAAGAAAAACACGGAAAATGGAATAAAAGAAGAAACCATGCAATGTTACTGACAATATTTACACTTTTAACACACAAGCTGCATGCAGGCTGAACAATAATGAATTCAAATCAAAGTTATGAATTATTTAGTGAATATTCCACCTTCAATTTTTTTTTTTTGGGGGGAGGGGTAGAATAAATTGTATAATTTGTGTTGTTGCAATAAAAACATGTTTTATTTTTTTTTACAAAAAGAGCATAAAAACAAAACAACTGGGAAGTTGATCCTGAGATTTAAGCGTTAAAAGTAAAAATAATTTTAATATATTTTAACATGTTTATTAGTGGAACTTTTTGGGATTTCTGAGAATTTTAGGCAGATTTTTTTATTTATTGAATATTCCACCTTCAATTTTTATTTTTTTGGGAGGGTTGGGGGGTAGAATATATTGTATAATTTGTGTTGTTGCAATAAAAACAGGTTTTATTATTTTTACAAAAAGAGCATAAAAACAAAACAACTTGGAAGTTGATCCTGAGATTTAAGCGTTAAAAGTAAAAATAATTTTAATATATTTTAACATGTTTATTAGTGGAACTTTTTGGGATTTCTGAGAATTTTAGGCAGATTTTTTTATTTATTGAATATTCCACCTTCAATTTTTTTTTTTTTTGGGAGGGGGGGTAGAATATATTGTATAATTTGTGTTGTTGCAATAAAAACATGTTTTATTATTTTTACAAAAAGAGCATAAAAACAAAACAACTTTGAAGTTGATCCTGAGCTTTAAGCGTTGAAAGTAAAAATAATTTTAATATATTTTAACCTGTTTATTCGTGGAAGTTTTTGGGATTTCTGAGAATTTTAGGCAGATTTTTTGATTTATTGAATATTCCACCTTCAATTTTTATATTATTGGGAGGGGGGGGGGGGGTAGAATATATTGTATAATTTGTGTTGTTGCAATAAAAACATGTTTTGTTATTTTTACAAAAAAGAGAATAAAAACAAAACAACTTGGAAGTTGATCCTGAGCTTTAAGCATTGAAAGTAAAAATAATTTTAATATATTTTAACATGTTTATTCGTGGAACTTTTTGGGATTTCTGAGAATTTTAGGCAGGTTTTTTGATTTATTGAATATTCCACCTTCAATTTTTATTTTTTGGGGAGGGTAGGGGGGTAGAATATATTGTATAATTTGTGTTGTTGCAATAAAAACATGTTTTATTATTTTTTACAAAAAGAGCATAAAAACAAAACAACTTTGAAGTTGATCCTGAGATTTAAGCATTAAAAGTAAAAATAATTTTAATATATTTTAACACATTTATTAGTGGAACTTTTTGGGATTTCTGAGAATTTTAGGCAGATTTTTTTATTTATTGAATATTCCACCTTCAATTTTTTTTTTTTTTGGGAGGGGGGGTAGAATATATTGTATAATTTGTGTTGTTGCAATAAAAACATGTTTTTATTATTTTTACAAAAAGAGCATAAAAACAAAACAACTTTGAAGTTGATCCTGAGCTTTAAGCGTTGAAAGTAAAAATAATTGTAATATATTTTAACATGTTTATTAGTGGAACTTTTTGGGATTTCTGAGAATTTTAGGCAGATTTTTTTATTTATTGAATATTCCACCTTCAAATTTTTTTTTTTTGGGAGGGGGGGTAGAATATATTGTATAATTTGTGTTGTTGCAATAAAAACATGTTTTTTTTTTACAAAAAGAGCATAAAAACAAAACAATTTGGAAGTTGATCCTGAGATTTAAGCGTTAAAAGTAAAAATAATTTTAATATATTTTAACATGTTTATTAGTGGAACTTTTTGGGATTTCTGAGAATTTTAGGCAGATTTTTTTATTTATTGAATATTCCACCTTCAATTTTTTTTTTTTTGGGAGGGTGGGGGGGTAGAATATATTGTATAATTTGTGTTGTTGCAATAAAAACATGTTTTGTTATTTTTACAAAAAAGAGAATAAAAACAAAACAACTTGGAAGTTGATCCTGAGATTTAAGCGTTGAAAGTAAAAATAATTGTAATATATTTTAACATGTTTATTAGTGGAACTTTTTGGGATTTCTGAGAATTTTAGGCAGATTTTTTTATTTATTGAATATTCCACCTTCAATTTTTTTTTTTTTGGGAGGGGGGGTAGAATATATTGTATAATTTGTGTTGTTGTAATAAAAACATGTTTTATTATTTTTACAAAAAGAGAATAAAAACAAAACAACTTTGATATTGATCCTGAGATTTAAGCGTTAAAAGTAAAAAATAAT
The DNA here is from genome assembly GCF_033978785.1 of Entelurus aequoreus. NCBI lineage: Eukaryota > Metazoa > Chordata > Actinopteri > Syngnathiformes > Syngnathidae > Entelurus > Entelurus aequoreus. Next base: position 13,892,781 of record NC_084731.1, on the reverse strand, counting down.
TTTAATATATTTTAACATGTTTATTAGTGGAACTTTTTGGGATTTCTGAGAATTTTAGGCAGATTTTTTTATTTATTGAATATTCCACCTTCAATTTTTTTTTTTTTTGGGAGGGGGGGTAGAATATATTGTATAATTTGTGTTGTTGCAATAAAAACATGTTTTGTTATTTTTACAAAAAAGAGAATAAAAGCAAAACAACTTGGAAGTTGATCCTGAGCTTTAAGCGTTAAAAGTAAAAATAATTTTAATATATTTTGACATGTTTATTAGTGGAACTTTTTGGGATTTCTGAGAATTTTAGGCAGATTTTTTGATTTATTGAATATTCCACCTTCAATTTTTATTTTTTTGGGAGGGTAGGGGGGTAGAATATATTGTATAATTTGTGTTGTTGCAATAAAAACATGTTTTGTTATTTTTACAAAAAAGAGAATAAAAACAAAACAACTTTGAAGTTGATCCTGAGCTTTAAGCGTTGAAAGTAAAAATAATTTAAATATATTTTAACACGTTTATTAGTGGAACTTTTTGGGATTTCTGAGAATTTTAGGCAGATTTTTTAATTTATTGAATATTCCACCTTCAACTTTTTTTTTTTTGGGAGGGGGGGTAGAATATATTGTATAATTTGTGTTGTTGCAATAAAAACATGTTTTATTATTTTTACAAAAAGAGCATAAAAACAAAACAACTTTGAAGTTGATCCTGAGATTTAAGCGTTAAAAGTAAAAATAATTTTAATATATTTTAACACGTTTATTAGTGGAACTTTTTGGGATTTCTGAGAATTTTAGGCAGATTTTTTTATTTATTGAATATTCCACCTTCAATTTTTTTTTTTTGGGAGGGGGGGGTAGAATAAATTGTATAATTTGTGTTGTTGCAATAAAAACATGTTTTATTTTTACAAAAAGAGCATAAAAACAAAAGAACTTGGAAGTTGATCCTGAGATTTAAGCGTTAAAAGTAAAAATAATTTTAATATATTGTAACATGTTTATTAGTGGAACTTTTTGGGATTTCTGAGAATTTTAGGCAGATTTTTTTATTTATTGAATATTCCACCTTCAATTTTTTTTTTTTTGGGAGGCGGGGTAGAATATATTGTATAATTTGTGTTGTTGCAATAAAAACATGTTTTATTATTTTTACAAAAAGAGCATAAAAACAAAACAACTTGAAGTTGATCCTGAGATTTAAGCGTTAAAAGTAAAAATAATTTTAATATATTTTGACATGTTTATTAGTGGAACTTTTTGGGATTTCTGAGAATTTTAGGCAGATTTTTTTATTTATTGAATGTTTCACCTTCAATTTTTATTTTTTTGGGAGGGTAGGGGGGTAAAATATATTGTATAATTTGTGTTGTTGCAATAAAAACATGTTTTATTTTTACCAAAAGAGCATAAAAACAAAACAACTTGGAAGTTGATCCTGAGATTTAAGGGTTAAAAGTAAAAATAATTTTAATATATTTTAACATTTTTATTCGTGGAACTTTTACGGATTTCTGAGAATTTTAGGCAGATTTTTTGATTTATTGAATATTTCACCATCAATTTTTTTTTTTTTGGGAGGGGGGGTAGAATATATTGTATAATTTGTGTTGTTGTAATAAAAACATGTTTTATTATTTTTACAAAAAGAGAATAAAAACAAAACAACTTTGATGTTGATCCTGAGATTTAAGCGTTAAAAGTAAAAAATAATTTTAATATATTTTAACATGTTTATTAGTGGAACTTTTTGGGATTTCTGAGAATTTTAGGCAGATTTTTTTATTTATTGAATATTCCACCTTCAATTTTTTTTTTTTTTGGGAGGGGGGGTAGAATATATTGTATAATTTGTGTTGTTGCAATAAAAACATGTTTTGTTATTTTTACAAAAAAGAGAATAAAAACAAAACAACTTGGAAGTTGATCCTGAGCTTTAAGCGTTAAAAGTAAAAATAATTTTAATATATTTTGACATGTTTATTAGTGGAACTTTTTGGGATTCCTGAGAATTTTAGGCAGATTTTTTGATTTATTGAATATTCCACCTTCAATTTTTATTTTTTTGGGAGGGTAGGGGGGTAGAATATATTGTATAATTTGTGTTGTTGCAATAAAAACATGTTTTGTTATTTTTACAAAAAAGAGAATAAAAACAAAACAACTTTGAAGTTGATCCTGAGCTTTAAGCGTTGAAAGTAAAAATAATTTAAATATATTTTAACACGTTTATTAGTGGAACTTTTTGGGATTTCTGAGAATTTTAGGCAGATTTTTTAATTTATTGAATATTCCACCTTCAACTTTTTTTTTTTTGGGAGGGGGGGTAGAATATATTGTATAATTTGTGTTGTTGCAATAAAAACATGTTTTATTATTTTTACAAAAAGAGCATAAAAACAAAACAACTTTGAAGTTGATCCTGAGATTTAAGCGTTAAAAGTAAAAATAATTTTAATATATTTTAACACGTTTATTAGTGGAACTTTTTGGGATTTCTGAGAATTTTAGGCAGATTTTTTTATTTATTGAATATTCCACCTTCAATTTTTTTTTTTTTGGGAGGGGGGGGTAGAATAAATTGTATAATTTGTGTTGTTGCAATAAAAACATGTTTTATTTTTACAAAAAGAGCATAAAAACAAAAGAACTTGGAAGTTGGTCCTGAGATTTAAGCGTTGAAAATAAAAATAATTTAAATATATTTTAACACGTTTATTCGTGGGACTTTTTTGGATTTCTGAGAATTTTAGGCCGATTTTTTTTATGTCACAGGTCAAAAAATTTATTATTAATTGACCCTATTTAGGGCTCCAATTACTTCCAATTAAATATTCCAGTTTGAAATTTTGGGGGAAGATATTGTGTATTTTGTGTTGTTGCAATAAAAATATTTATTTATTTTTATTTTTTTTCACAAAAAGGCATAAAACAATAAAAACTAAATTAAAAGTTTTTATGGACAATAGCTCTGAGGTTGATCCTGAGATTTAAACGTTGAAAGTAAAAATAATTTAAATATATTTTAACACGTTTGTTAGTGGAACTTTTTGGATTTCTGAGAATTTTAGGCAGATTTTTTTAATTCACTGGTCAAAAAAAGTTATGAATAATTGACCTATTTAAGGCTCCAATTACTTCAAATTAAATATTCCACTTTGAAATTTTGGGGGGAAGATATTGTGTATTTTGTGTTGTTGCAATACAATTTTTTAAAATTATTTTTACAAAAAGAGCATAAAACAATAAAAACAAAACAAAATCTTCTGAAAAAAAAATCCTGAGATTTAAGCGTTGAAAGTAAAAATGAACACGTTTATTCGTGGGACCTTTTTGGATTTCTGCGAATTTTAGGCAGTTTTTTTTATGTCACTGGTCAAAAAAGTTATGAATAATTAATAATATTTTTTTTTATTTGGTATAGCGCTTTTCAGTGTACTCAGACGCTTTACAGGTAAAAAAAAATTAAAATACAGTTCAAAGTAATAATCCTCAAGTTGCTGGCACGGCCACTCTACCAACCGAGCTATACTATGTTAGCGATGCTGTAGTCGTTTAAAAAGTGTGGCATCATTTTCATCTTATAGCGTCAAATGAGGATGTTTTTCTTTTCCGCTTTGCTAACTGGCTCATTTTTTTTTGTTGTATTATTTTATGCGCATCTATTTTGTCAAATTGACATGTTTCTAATCCAGTATGAAACACTAACACAGTGTCAATACAGCTAGTGAGTGTGCCAAACACTCGCCCGTCACAACAAGCAAAGTGAACTTTGAGCTAACCTCCCAGTTATGATCAGCACACTTTGCTAATCATGGAAATATCTTCCTGTTTTTGTCATTAATATCGTTGGCAACCATGAAAATATTCACAAAAAAAAAAAACACACTTTGCTAATCATGGAAATATCTTCCTGTTTTTGTCATTAATATCGTTGGCAACCATGAAAATATTCACCAAAAAAACCCACACTTTGCTAGTCATGGAAATATCTTCCTGTTTTTGTCATTAACATCGTTGGCAACCATGAAAATATTCACCAAAAAAAACCACACTTTAGGTTAATCATGGCAATATCTTCCTGTTTTTGTCATTAATATCGTTGGCAACCATGAAAATATTCACCAAATAAACCCACTCTTTACTAATCATGGAAATATCTTCCTGTTTTTGTCATTAACATCGTTGGCAACCATGAAAATATTCACCAAATAAACCCACTCTTTGCTAATCATGGAAATATCTTCCTGTTTTTGTCATTAATATCGTTGGCAACCATGAAAATATTCACAAATAAAACCCACACTTTGCTAATCATGGAAATATCTTCCTGTTTTTGTCATTAATATCGTTGGCAACCATGAAAATATTCACAAAAAAAAAACACACTTTGCTAATCATGGAAATATCTTCCTGTTTTTGTCATTAATATCGTTGGCAACCATGAAAATATTCACCAAAAAAAAACACACTTTGCTAATCATGGAAATATCTTCCTGTTTTTGTCATTAACATCGTTGGCAACCATGAAAATATTCACCAAAAAAAAACACACTTTAGGTTAATCATGGAAATATCTTCCTGTTTTTGTCATTAATATCATTGGCAACCATGAAAATCTTCACCAAATAAACCCACTCTTTGCTAATCATGGAAATATCTTCCTGTTTTTGTCATTAATATCGTTGGCAACCATGAAAATATTCACCAAAAAAAACCACACTTTGCTAATCATGGAAATATCTTCCTGTTTTTGTCATTAATATCGTTGGCAACCATGAAAATATTCACCAAAAAAAAAACACACTTTGCTAATCATGGAAATATCTTCCTGTTTTTGTCATTAACATCATTGGCAACCATGAAAATATTCACAAAAAAAACCCACACTTTGCTAATCATGGAAATATCTTCCTGTTCTTGTCATTAATATCGTTGGCAACCATGAAAATATTCACCAAAAAAAAACACACTTTGCTAATCATGGAAATATCTTCCTGTTTTTGTCATTAATATCGTTGGCAACCATGAAAATATTCACCAAAAAAACCCACACTTTGCTAATCATGGAAATATCTTCCTATTTTTGTCATTAATATCGTTGGCAACCATGAAAATATTCACCAAAAAAAACCACACTTTGCTAATCATGGAAATTTCTTCCTGTTTTGTCATTAATATCGTTGGCAACCATAAAAATATTCACACAAAAAAAAAACACACTTTGCTAATCATGGAAATATCTTCCTGTTTTTGTCATTAATATCGTTGGCAACCATGAAAATATTCACCAAAAAAAACACTTTGCTAATCATGGAAATATCTTCCTGTTTTTGTCATGAACATTGTTGGCAACCATGAAAATATTCACCAAAAAAAACCACTTTGCTAATCATGGAAATATCTTCCTGTTTTTGTCATTAACATCATTGGCAACCATAAAAATATTCACCAAAAAAAACCACACTTTGCTAATAATGGAAATATCTTCCTGTTTTTGTCATTAACATCGTTGGCAACCATGAAAATATTCACCAAAAAAACCCACACTTTGCTAATCATGGAAATATCTTCCTGTTTTTGTTATTAATATCGTTGGCAACCATAAAAATATTCACCAAAAAAAACGACACTTTGCTAATCATGGAAATATCTTCCTGTTTTTGTCATTAATATCGTTGGCAACCATGAAAATATTCACCAAAAAAACCCACACTTTGCTATTCATGGAAATACCTTCCTGTTTTTGTCATTAATATCGTTGGCAACCATGAAAATATTCACCAAAAAAAACACACTTTGCTAATCATGGAAATATCTTCCTGTTTTTGTCATTAATATCGTTGGCAACCATGAAAATATTCACCAAAAAAAACCACACTTTGCTAATCATGGAAATATCTTCCTGTTTTTGTCATTAATATCGTTGGCAACCATGAAAATATTCACCAAAAAAAACCACACTTTGCTAATCATGGAAATATCTTCCTGTTTTTGTCATTAATATCGTTGGCAACCATGAAAATATTCACCAAAAAAAAACACTTTGCTAATCATGGAAATATCTTCCTGTTTTTGTCATTAATATCGTTGGCAACCATGAAAATATTCACCAAAAAAAAACACACTTTGCTAATCATGGAAAAATCTTCCTGTTTTTGTCATTAATATCGTTGGCAACCATGAAAATATTCACCAAATAAACCCATTCTTTGCTAACCATGGAAATATCTTCCTGTTTTTGTCATTAATATTGTTGGCAACCATGAAAATATTCACCAAAAAAACCCACACTTTGCTAATCATGGAAATATCTTCCTGTTTTTGTCATTAATATCGTTGGCAACCATGAAAATATTCACCAAAAAACACACTTTGCTAATAATGGAAATATCTTCCTGTTTTTGTCATGAACATTGTTGGCAACCATGAAAATATTCACCAAAAAAAACCACACTTTGCTAATCAGGGAAATATCTTCCTGTTTTTGTCATTAACATCGTTGGCAACCATGAAAATATTCACCAAAAAAACCCACACTTTGCTAATCATGGAAATATCTTCCTGTTTTTGTCATTAATATCGTTGGCAACCATGAAAATATTCACCAAAAAAAACACACTTTGCTAATCATGGAAATATCTTCCTGTTTTTGTCATTAATATCGTTGGCAACCATGAAAATATTCACCAAAAAAACCCACACTTTGCTAATCATGGAAATATCTTCCTATTTTTGTCATTAATATCGTTGGCAACCATGAAAATATTCACCAAAAAAAAACACACTTTGCTAATCTTGGAAATATCTTCCTGTTTTTGTCATTAATATCGTTGGCAACCATGAAAATATTCACCAAAAAAAACCACACTTTGCTAATCATGGAAATATCTTCCTGTTTTTGTCATTAATATCGTTGGCAACCATGAAAATATTCACCAAAAAAAAACACTTTGCTAATCATGGAAATATCTTCCTGTTTTTGTCATTAATATCATTGGCAACCATGAAAATATTCACCAAAAAAACCCACACTTTGCTAATCATGGAAATATCTTCCTGTTTTTGTCATTAATATCGTTGGCAACCATGAAAATATTCACCAAAAAAACCCACACTTTGCTAATCATGGAAATATCTTCCTATTTTTGTCATTAATATCGTTGGCAACCATGAAAATATTCACCAAAAAAAAACACACTTTGCTAATCTTGGAAATATCTTCCTGTTTTTGTCATTAATATCGTTGGCAACCATGAAAATATTCACCAAAAAAAACCACACTTTGCTAATCATGGAAATATCTTCCTGTTTTTGTCATTAATATCGTTGGCAACCATGAAAATATTCACCAAAAAAAAACACTTTGCTAATCATGGAAATATCTTCCTGTTTTTGTCATTAATATCATTGGCAACCATGAAAATATTCACCAAAAAAACCCACACTTTGCTAATCATGGAAATATCTTCCTGTTTTTGTCATTAATATCGTTGGCAACCATGAAAATATTCACCAAAAAAACCCACACTTTGCTAATCATGGAAATATCTTCCTGTTTTTGTCATTAATATCGTTGGCAACCATGAAAATATTCACCAAAAAAGCCCACACTTTGCTAATCATGGAAATATCTTCCTGTTTTTGTCATTAATATCGTTGGCAACCATGAAAATATTCACCAAAAAAAAAACACACTTTGCTAATCATGGAAATATCTTCCTGTTTTTGTCATTAACATCATTGGCAACCATGAAAATATTCACAAAAAAACCCCACACTTTTCTACTCATGGAAATATCTTCCTGTTCTTGTCATTAATATCGTTGGCAACCATGAAAATATTCACCAAAAAAAAACACACTTTGCTAATCATGGAAATATCTTCCTGTTTTTGTCATTAATATCGTTGGCAACCATGAAAATATTCACCAAAAAAACCCACACTTTGCTAATCATGGAAATATCTTCCTATTTTTGTCATTAATATCGTTGGCAACCATGAAAATATTCACCAAAAAAACCCACACTTTGCTAATCATGGAAATATCTTCCTGTTTTTGTCATTAATATCGTTGGCAACCATGAAAATATTCACCAAAAAAAAACACACTTTGCTAATCATGGAAATATCTTCCTGTTTTTGTCATTAATATCGTTGGCAACCATGAAAATATTCACCAAAAAAACCCACACTTTGCTAATCATGGAAATATCTTCCTGTTTTTGTCATTAATATCGTTGGCAACCATGAAAATATTCACCAAAAAAACCCACACTTTGCTAATCATGGAAATATCTTCCTACTTTTGTCATTAATATCGTTGGCAACCATGAAAATATTCACCAAAAAAAACCACACTTTCCTAATCATGGAAATATCTTCCTGTTTTTGTCATTAATATCGTTGGCAACCATGAAAATATTCACCAAAAAAACCCATACTTTGCTAATCATGGAAATATCTTCCTGTTTTTGTCATTAATATTGTTGGCAACCATGACAATATTCACACACAAAAAAAAACACACTTTGCTAATCATGGAAATATCTTCCTGTTTTTGTCATGAACATCGTTGGCAACCATGAAAATATTCACCAAAAAAAACCACACTTTGCTAATCATGGAAATATCTTCCTGTTTTTGTCATTAATATCGTTGGCAACCATGAAAATATTCACCAAAAAAAACCACACTTTGCTTATCATGGAAATATCTTCCTGTTTTTGTCATGAACATTGTTGGCAACCATGAAAATATTCACCAAAAAAACCCACACTTTGCTAATCATGGAAATATCTTCCTGTTTTTGTCATTAATATCGTTGGCAACCATGAAAATATTCACCAAAAAAAACCACACTTTGCTAATCATGGAAATATCTTCCTGTTTTTGTCATTAATATCGTTGGCAACCATGAAAATATTCACCAAAAAAAACCACACTTTGCTAATCATGGAAATATCTTCCTGTTTTTGTCATTAATATCGTTGGCAACCATGAAAATATTCACCAAAAAAAAACACTTTGCTAATCATGGAAATATCTTCCTGTTTTTGTCATTAATATCGTTGGCAACCATGAAAATATTCACCAAAAAAAAACACACTTTGCTAATCATGGAAAAATCTTCCTGTTTTTGTCATTAATATCGTTGGCAACCATGAAAATATTCACCAAATAAACCCATTCTTTGCTAACCATGGAAATATCTTCCTGTTTTTGTCATTAATATTGTTGGCAACCATGAAAATATTCACCAAAAAAACCCACACTTTGCTAATCATGGAAATATCTTCCTGTTTTTGTCATTAATATCGTTGGCAACCATGAAAATATTCACCAAAAAACACACTTTGCTAATAATGGAAATATCTTCCTGTTTTTGTCATGAACATTGTTGGCAACCATGAAAATATTCACCAAAAAAAACCACACTTTGCTAATCAGGGAAATATCTTCCTGTTTTTGTCATTAACATCGTTGGCAACCATGAAAATATTCACCAAAAAAACCCACACTTTGCTAATCATGGAAATATCTTCCTGTTTTTGTCATTAATATCGTTGGCAACCATGAAAATATTCACCAAAAAAAACACACTTTGCTAATCATGGAAATATCTTCCTGTTTTTGTCATTAATATCGTTGGCAACCATGAAAATATTCACCAAAAAAACCCACACTTTGCTAATCATGGAAATATCTTCCTGTTTTTGTCATTAATATCGTTGGCAACCATGAAAATATTCACCAAAAAAACCCACACTTTGCTAATCATGGAAATATCTTCCTACTTTTGTCATTAATATCGTTGGCAACCATGAAAATATTCACCAAAAAAAACCACACTTTCCTAATCATGGAAATATCTTCCTGTTTTTGTCATTAATATCGTTGGCAACCATGAAAATATTCACCAAAAAAACCCATACTTTGCTAATCATGGAAATATCTTCCTGTTTTTGTCATTAATATTGTTGGCAACCATGACAATATTCACACACAAAAAAAAACACACTTTGCTAATCATGGAAATATCTTCCTGTTTTTGTCATGAACATCGTTGGCAACCATGAAAATATTCACCAAAAAAAACCACACTTTGCTAATCATGGAAATATCTTCCTGTTTTTGTCATTAATATCGTTGGCAACCATGAAAATATTCACCAAAAAAAACCACACTTTGCTTATCATGGAAATATCTTCCTGTTTTTGTCATGAACATTGTTGGCAACCATGAAAATATTCACCAAAAAAACCCACACTTTGCTAATCATGGAAATATCTTCCTGTTTTTGTCATTAATATCGTTGGCAACCATGAAAATATTCACCAAAAAAAACCACACTTTGCTAATCATGGAAATATCTTCCTGTTTTTGTCATTAACATCATTGGCAACCATGAAAATATTCACCAAAAAAAACACTTTGCTAATAATGGAAATATCTTCCTGTTTTTGTCATTAATATCGTTGGCAACCATGAAAATATTCACCAAATAAACCCACTCTTTGCTAATCATGGAAATATCTTCCTGTTTTTGTCAATATCGTTGGCAACCATGAAAATATTCACCAAAAAAACCCACACTTTGCTAATCATGGAAATATCTTCCTGTTTTTGTCATTAATATCGTTGGCAACCATGAAAATATTCACCAAATAAACCCACTCTTTGCTAATCATGGAAATATCTTCCTGTTTTTGTCATTAATATCGTTGGCAACCATGAAAATATTCACCAAAAAAAACCACTTTGCTAACCATGGAAATATCTTCCTGTTTTTGTCATTAATATCGTTGGCAACCATGAAAATATTCACCAAAAAACACACTTTGCTAATCATGGAAATATCTTCCTGTTTTTGTCAATATCGTTGTCAACCATGAAAATATTCACCATAAAAAACCACACTTTGCTAATCATGGAAATATCTTCCTGTTTTTGTCATTAACATCGTTGGCAACCATGAAAATATTCACACAAAAAAAAAACACACTTTAAGTTAATCATGGAAATATCTTCCTATTTTTGTCATTAATATCGTTGGCAACCATGAAAATATTCACCAAAAAAACCCACACTTTGCTAATCATGGAAATATCTTCCTGTTTTTGTCATTAATATCGTTGGCAACCATGAAAATATTCACCAAAAAAAAACACTTTGCTAATCATGGAAATATCTTCCTGTTTTTGTCATTAATATCATTGGCAACCATGAAAATATTCACCAAAAAAACCCACACTTTGCTAATCATGGAAATATCTTCCTGTTTTTGTCATTAATATCGTTGGCAACCATGAAAATATTCACCAAAAAAACCCACACTTTGCTAATCATGGAAATATCTTCCTGTTTTTGTCATTAATATCGTTGGCAACCATGAAAATATTCACCAAAAAAACCCACACTTTGCTAATCATGGAAATATCTTCCTGTTTTTGTCATTAATATCGTTGGCAACCATGAAAATATTCACACAAAAAAAACACTTTGCTAATCATGGAAATATCTTCCTGTTTTTGTCATTAATATCGTTGGCAACCATGAAAATATTCACCAAAAAAAACAAACAAGGGCAGAAATAAAGAGTTTATTTTATTTGCACGGCGCTGACATCAGCTGACAAACTGTAGCACCCAAGCACAAAATAAATGGACTGTTTGTATTCCACTTAATCTCATTTAAAGCAGACATCCCCAATCAAAGAGGTAACTAAGAATCCACGATACAAATAAAATAAAATTCCTGGTAATATTTGCACTCTAAGTTAAAATCAGCAGGATGTAGAGTCGGTCATCTTCCTCTTTGGGGAAGAAGACGCGGCACAGCAGACTAAGTCTTCCTCAATTCTGTCCCCAGAAGACCTGAACCCGACACAGTGTTTGAGTCTCACCTTATTGCAGACACACTTTTTGGCACGTGACCTCACATTAACACCAAATGAGGCGAAAAAGTCCCACAATGTGCCATCGAACGCACGAAGCCCACCCTGCCACCGCGCGGCACTCGGGACGTCGTCGGTGAGTTTTGTGGTTAAAAAACAAAAGAAAAGAAAAAGAAGGACTTTAAAGTACTGGACTATGGTCTAGCCTGCAGGCCTGTAGAGCCAGCTCTCTCACATTACATGGATTGTGGATCGTGGCAGACATTGTGAATAAAACAGTAAACGACGGTAGCATGCACACCCCTTTTTGTATTCAAACACACTGAGGAATATATTCCAGCTTCAATTTTGTTTTGGCGGGAAGATATTGTATCATTTGTGTTTTTGCAATAAAAATCATTTTTACAGAAAGAGTAAAAGGAAGTTGATCCTGAGATTTAAGCGTTGAAAGTAAAACTAATTTAAATATATTTGAACACGTTTATTCGTGGGACCTCTTTGGACTTCTGAGAATTTTAGGCAGATTTGTTTATGTCATTATAAATAATTGACCTATTTAGGGCTCCAATTACTTCAAATTAAATCATCCACTTTGAAATTTTGAGGGGGGGGGGAGATATTATGTATTTTGTGTATTTATGCAATAAAAACATTTTTCTTTTTAACTTTTTTTTACAAAAAGGCATAAAACAAAAACTAAATTAAAAGTTTTTATGGACAATAACTTGACAATAGGTGATCCTGAGATTTCCAGCATGGAAAGTAAAAATAATTTAAATATTATTTTTAATCAGTTTATTAGAGGGGACCTTTTTGGGTCCCTGAGAATTTTTGGCAGATTTCTTTTGGTAAAAAAAAAGCAACAATGAAGTCAAAATCAATGTTATGATTTATTGACCTATTCAATTACTTAACATGAAATATTCCACTTTCAACATGTTTTGGGGGAAAATATTGCATATTTTGTGTTTTTGTCATTAAAAAAAAAAAAAAGACATTGTTCACAAAACTACAGTAAACGACGGTAGCATGCACCCCCCCCTCCCTTTTTTTGTATTCAAACACACTGAAGAAGTCAAAATACGCACCGGATTCTAGAAATTGTGCATGAATATAGAGGGAAAATCTCTGCATTTTTATAAACACTTTTAGGATACTTTTATCCTTTTATTTTGAAATGAATCACTGGAAAAAAATGCCACTCTTAAAAAATCTCTGCATTTTATAAACACTTTTAGGATAAAAGGGGTTCCTTTTATCCTTTTATTTTGAAATGAATCACTGAAAAAATGCCACTCTTAAAAAAAAATACAAAAAAAAACAAGTTGCCGAAATTGTCTTGAAATAAGATGTATTGAAGCTTTAAAAACCTATAAGTGATCCGGAAATTAGCAATAAAATCGTATTAGCTTTACTTACTAGTACACTAGGTAATACTGACTAGTACACTAGGTAACAGGGCTGGTGATCTTTGGCCACTACATGATTCCATTCTTGGGAGTGATTAGATTCAGAATCGATTCTCGATTCAAAATTAATACTTTTTTAATAACTTTGGGTGCCAGATTGACTCCATTTCTCCATAAAATAGATAAACAACGCTGATCAATTTCTATATTGCTTAAAAGAAAACTGGTTTTGTTGAATACAATTCTACATGAACATTTAATAAAGTGGCTGAACAGGACAGATAAAAAAAAAAAATCTATTTTTTTTTTAATTAAGAAAATCGCGATTAATTCGAAAATCTTTTTAAAAAATGTTTTTAAACAAGTCTTATTTTTGTCTCATCCTTCACTTTAAGTGAGTGAAGATAAGACCTGATAAGACCGAAAGAGATGATAAAGTATTATAGAAAGAGATGATAAGAGTATTATCCGATCCCAGATGCCACCTGGTGGTTGTTTGAGCACACTGCAGCCAGTCCCACTCCTGAAGGCTTCAGCCGCACGCAGGATTCTCACAGGAATGAGACACAAATAGGACTGAATGGGGAATTTGTGTGTGAAAAGTAGTATTTTATCCCCGTAAAATCCGTCGCCTAAAACAACTTTCTATATCTCACTGAAAAATGAATATTTGAAGGACTGTGACTTGAATTAAGTTTTTTTTTTTTTTAGATATTCCGACTAGAAAAGAGTAATATGTACTTTATTTCCCCGGTGATGGCACGGAATAAAGATGTGAGGAAAAGGATCGACGTGGTTCTTTCCTGTGGCTCCAAAGTTTAAAAAACTGCTGACATTTGATATTTAAAAAGGTCAATCATTTTGGTATTATTAGAGTAGAAAAATAAAAGCACACTAAATGGTAAAAAGCCACCATAAGATCATCTCATCAAGAGAGCGCCGAGGTGGTTTTTCCCTCAAAGACTCTGATTGGCCACGCAAAATATGACATCTAGTCCCATGCGGACTTGTGTAGTCAGCCAGCGCTCTTAAAGGGGAAGTGCACTTTTCTTTTGTTCACAATCATTATGAAAGTAGTTTTTTTTAATTGCATTTTAACATGTTCTTGGTGGGTAGCATTGCAGCTAATGTTAGCAATCAATTCTACCTCTGAATCACTTTAAAAATGCTTTCAAACCCCATCAACAATACTTTGTTTACGTTGTGTAACATGTATAATTAAAGCTGCAAGCAGCGATGGACGGGACCCGACTTTGACGGCACATAAAATCCAAACCGGAGCAGTAATTAAAACTCTTTCGTCAACTTTTAATCAGAAGGGTTCAATCTCTCTCCTGTGCTAATTTGAAGCCGACACGACAAACGCGCTAAGAGGAGATAATTTTTGAAAAAAGGTGACCGGTTTTTACAAAACTTTTGTTTTGAAGGGGGAATTGCAAACTTCCTGTTGATATTTGCTGGGGGTTGTCAATATATGAAATGTAGGTCCACGTGAGACCTACATAGATGTTTTTGTTTCATGTCTCTACGACATTCCTACTGGAAGTTACAGGCAGTTGTGTCTGTGTTTTCTTCCTAGGAGCAGTTTTGTCTGTGTTTTCTTCCTAGGGGGCGCTAGAGTTTTGGGGTTGGGTTTTTTACTAGATCGCAATTTTTGCCAGTCCTGAGGTGTGTGTCCAGTTTGGTGAATTTTGAAGCATGTTAAGGGGGTCAAATTATAGCTCAAAGAGGCAAAAGTGACTGTTTTTACAAAACTTTTGTTTTGAAGGGGGAATTGCAAACTTCCGGTTGATTTTAACTGGGGGTTGTCAGCGTATGAAATCTACGTCTAAGTGAGACCTACATAGAGGTTTTTGTTTCATGTCTCTACGACATTCCTACTGGGAGTTACAGGCAGTTTTGTCTGTGTTTTCTTCCTAGGGGCGCTAGAGCGCAATTGTGAGTTTTGGGGTTTGGTTTTTTGATAAGATCGCAATTTTCGCCAGTCCTGATGTGTGTGTCCAATTTGGTGAGTTTTGAAGCATGTTAAGGGGGTCAAATTACAGCTCAAAGAGGCGGCGGTATAATAATAAAACGCTAGAAATTCAATAGGGTCCTCTGTTCCAAAGGGACTCGGTCCCTAATAACAAACTGTAGCAACATTGTTATTGTAAGAGAGAACACTGAGGAACTATTTTTCTGGCGTACTAACACATCGGCGTGATTCGGTGTTAGCTGTAAAAGCTAACTACGGCAAGAGATAAGTTAGCTTCTAGGTGAACGCGTTTGAGTTTGTAATACACGACACAATGCGATAAGACGCCAATCTGTACTGACTGATAAACCAATCATGTTACTGTATCTGTAAAGTATTATTTCATATTTTGTGTATGTACTGTAGTTGTGCTAACACGCATGATAAGTGTGACTCACTCGATGGACAGTTGTGCGTGTATATTATAATTTTCCCGGTTTATTTAGGTAAGCACTCCATTTATGTCGAATTAGCTTGGCTTCAAGTTCCACATTTACAGCGCCAAAGTAGCGACGACCCCAACTCCGTTGGCGTCCGTCTGCTCCGAAGTCTCACCCGTCCTCCGCGCCGCTTCATCCTCTGTATATTCAGCTTCAAAAATGTCCAAAAATGCTTGTCAGAATAATTGTATCTAAGTTATCACAAAACTTTGTGTTTCAATGAGTTCCCGGCGAGCAGACAAAAAGCTGTCTTTGATCCTACCAAGCAAAAAGGCTTGTAAAACTCCACTGTGTAGGATGGGAAGCGACATGAAGGTGTCGGTTTCTTTGATGTATTGTTATCCACAGGAAGATTTTGTCTCCAAAGCGGAGAGGAAGCAGGACCTGACCCCCGCTACAGGCACCTTTTCTTTGAACTGTTTTGTGACCAAAGGCAGCGGCTGTTTACGACCCCCCTCCCTTTAGAAACAGCTGTCGCCATGTGTTAGAATAATTGTTTCTAAATTATCACAAAAACTTTGTATTACATTGAGTTCCTGACAAGAAGACAAAAGCTGTCTTTGAAACCTACCAAGAGTAAGGCTTGTAAAACTCCACTGCGTAGGGGGGGGGGGAAGCAAGATGAAGGTGTTTCTGTTTTCTTGTACATCCCTTTGAGACACTCGTGATTTAGGGCTATATAAATAAACATTGATTGATTGATTGATTGATTTTCTCTCATGTATGGTAATCAACAGAAAGATATTGTTCTAACCCAAGGACTTCAAAGCGGAGAGAACCAAGGATCTGCCCAATTTCCAGGCGACCTCTATATGAAGTATTTTACGAACTCTTTTTGAACTATTTTATGGAACTCTTTTTGAACTATTTTACGACCTCTTCTTTTGAACTATTCTGTAAACAAAGGCAACGCTGTTTACGACCCACTTCCCTCTGGAAGTGGAAGCGGTGGTCAGGTGGTCGGAGAAAGTCATATAAAGAAGGAGGAGTGCAATCTTTTGGTAGAGCGTGCTGGAGACTGTACAAGAGTACAGTGTGTCCAGGCGTTTCTCCTCAATTGAGTCCAAATTGAATTCTGTCTCTGTTTAATTCTTTGCCTCTTGTCTTGTTTTAATATATTCCATCAGTGTTTGAACCTGACACCATGTAATCAGGGAAAGTCCAAATAAAAGATCTTTCGTCAGAGCATGGTGGGACACTGTACAAGAGTACAGGTCTACGCGTTTCTCCTCATTGAGCCAAATTTAATTCTGTCTCTGTTTAATTCCTTGCTTCTTGTCTTGTTTAATAGATGTCATCAGTGTTTGAACCTGACACCATGTAATCAGGGAAAGTCCAAATAAAAGATCTTTCGTCAGAGCATGGTGGGACACTGTACAAGAGTACAGGTCTACGCGTTTCTCCTCATTGAGCCAAATTTAATTCTGTCTCTGTTTAATTCCTTGCTTCTTGTCTTGTTTAATAGATGTCATCAGTGTTTGAACATGACACCATGTAATCAGGGACAGTCCAAATAAAAGAGGAGGCGTACAATCTTTCGTCAGAGCGTGGTGGGAGACTGTACAAGAGTACAGCCCAGACGTTTCTCCTCAATTGAGCCAAATTTAATTCTGTCTCTGTTTAATTCCTTGCTTCTTGTCTTGTTTAATAGATGTCATCAGTGTTTGAACCTGACACCATGTAATCAGGGACAGTCCAAATAAAAGAGGAGGCGTACAATCTTTCGTCGGAGCGTGGTCGGAGACTGTTCAAGAGTACAGGTCTACGCGTTTCTCCTCACTGAGCCAAATTTAATTTTGTCTCTGTTTAATTCCTTGCTTCTTGTCTTGTTTAATAAATGTCATCAGTGTTTGAACCTGACACCATGTAATCAGGGAAAGTCCAAATAAAAGATCTTTCGTCAGAGCATGGTGGGACACTGTACAAGAGTACAGGTCTACGCGTTTCTCCTCATTGAGCCAAATTTAATTCTGTCTCTGTTTAATTCCTTGCTTCTTGTCTTGTTTAATAGATGTCATCAGTGTTTGAACATGACACCATGTAATCAGGGAAAGTCCAAATAAAAGAGGAGGCGTACAATCTTTCGTCAGAGCGTGGTGGGAGACTGTACAAGAGTACAGCCCAGACGTTTCTCCTCAATTGAGCCAAATTTAATTCTGTCTCTGTTTAATTCCTTGCTTCTTGTCTTGTTTAATAAATGTCATCAGTGTTTGAACCTGACAATAGTTGCCTTCGTTCGCCATGATCAAAACACGCTGGCGTTTGTTTCCGGAAGAAGGAACAAGCGTGTCTCTCATAATGATTGTGAACGATAGGCATTTAAAAATCCCCGCCAAAATAGTGCAGTTCCCCTTTAAGTCAACACAGATTTGAACACGCCGCATAAAATCTCCGTTAAAAACAAGCCGACGTAGCAAAAAGCCTGAGAGGTTGTACAGGCAAGTGTGACTAGTCGAACGTGCGTACGCTAACTTGTGACCAGTCGAACGCGCGCACTTGTGACTAGTCCGAGGCGTGTACACTAACTGAAGAGTTTGATGAAGCAGCCGTGGCAGTAGGGCTTGTCGTTCTGCTCCTTGAAGGTTCCCTTGTTGAGCTGCTTGAGACAGAAAGCGCACACAAAGTGTTCCGGGTGAAACTTCTTGCCCATGGCGGTGATGCAGCGGCCCGTGATGGCCTTCTGGCAGCCCGAGCACAGCGAGCCCCGCCGCTCGTGGTAGTGCGCCTCGCAGTAGGGCTGGCCCTCGTGGTCGAAGAAGCTGCCGTTGATGAAGGGCGTGAAGCACTCCTGGGGGAAGCACAAAAAATCCGCTTGTTAAACGCTTAACCTAGTTGTGCCATAACAATGTAAAAGGTTAATATGCTATTTCCTCCCCCTGCCTCTTTATCTGCTTTTCTTTTGTAATTAAAATAATAATTGTGCAAATCCTTTTCAACTTACATTCAATTGAATAGACTGCAAAGACAAGATATTTAATGTTTGTTACTTTTTGCAAATATTAGCTCATTTGGAATTTGATACCCGCAACATGTTTCAAAAAAGCTGGCACAAGTGGCAAAAAAGAGTGAGAAAGTTGAGGAATGCTCATCAAATCTTATTTGGAACATCCCACAGGTGAACAGGCTAATTGGGAACAGGTGGGTGCCATGATTGAGTATAAAAGCAGCTTCCATGAAATGCTCAGTCGTTCACAAACAAGGACGGGGCGAGGGTCACCACCTTGTCAACAAATGCCTGAGCAAATTGTTCAAGAACAACATTTCTCAACCAGCTATTGCAAGGAATTTAGGGATTTCACCATCTACACGCCGTAATATCATCAAAAGGTTCAGAGAATCTGGAGAAATCACTGCACGTAAGCGGCAAGGCTGAAGAAAAGCGACATCAGTGTGTAAAGGATATCACCACATGGGCTCAGGAACACTTCAGAAACCCACTGTCAGTAACTACAGTTGGTCGCGACATCTGTAAGTGCAAGTTAAAACTCTACTAAGCAAAGCCAAAGCCATTTATCAACAACACCCAGGAACGCTTCGTATTGTTGCATTCAAAGCGATGTTGGTAATTGAGGTAATTACTATCATTATCCATGATCAATATTGTTATGTCTATTGCTCCACCTGCAGTGCAACACTGTTCATTGTTCTTACCATCTACTTCATCAACTGCTATCACATGTGTACATATGGAGTGTCACATGTGTACATATGGAGTGTCACATGTGTACATATGGAGTGTCACATGTGTACTTATGGAGCGTCTCACCCTGCAGACGAAGCACTCGGGGTGCCAGAGGGAGTTGAGGGCGGAGATGTAGTTCTCCAAAATGGCGCGGGAGCAGCCGCCGCACTTGGGAGCAAACATGTCAAAGTAGTCCTTCCTGCAGTAGGCCTTGCCGTCCTTCTCATGGAACCCTGCACCAGTCACACATGGCTTTAAAATATATATATGTACATATACATACATACATACATACATACACATGTATACATATATATATGTATACAAATATATATATACTATGGCTGCAACTAACGATTCATTTGATAATCAATTAATCTGTCGATTATTACTTCGATTAATCGATTAATAATCGGATAAAGGAGACCGACTACATTTCTATCCTATCCAGTATTTTATTGGAAAAAAACAGCATACTGGCACCATACTTATTTTGATTATTGTTTCTCAGCTGTTTGTAAATGTTGCAGTTTATAAATAAAGGTTTATTAAAAAAAAAAAAACTCTGCGCACGCGCATAGCATAGATCCAACGAATCGATGACTAAATTAATCGGCAACTATTTTATTAATCAATTTTAATCGATTAGTTGTTGCACCCCAAATATGTATATATATATATTATATAGTTATATATAGTTGTTGCACCCCAAATATATATATATATTTGGGGTGCAACAACTAATCGATTAAAATCGATTAATAAAATAGTTGCCGATTAATTTAGTCATCGATTCGTTGGAGATATATATATATATATATATATATATATATATATATATATATATATATATATATATATATATATATATATATATATATATATATATGTACACACATATATAAATGTAAATATATATATTTATATATATATATATATATATACACACACATACATACATATACATATACAGTACATATATACAGTACATATATATATATATATATATATATATATATATATATATATATATATATATATATATATATATATGTACACATATATATAAATGTAAATATATATATTTATATATATATATATATATATATATACACACATACATACATATATATATATATATATATATATATATATATATATATATATATATATATATATATATATATATATATATATATATATATATATATATATATATATATATATATATATATATATATATATATATATATATATATATATATATATATATAAATACATACACTACCGTTCAAAAGTTTGGGGTCACCCAAACAATTTTGTGGAATAGCCTTCATTTTTAAGAACAAGAATAGACTGTCGAGTTTCAGATGAAAGTTCTCTTTTTCTGGCCATTTTGAGCGTTTAATTGACCCCACAAATGTGATGCTCCAGAAACTCAATCTGCTCAAAGGAAGGTCAGTTTTGTAGCTTCTGTAACGAGCTAAACTCTTTTCAGATGTGTGAACATGATTGCACGAGGGTTTTCTAATCATCAATTAGCCTTCTGAGCCAATGAGCAAACACATTGTACCATTAGAACACTGGAGTGATAGTTGCTGGAAATGGGCCTCTATACACCTATGTAGATATTGCACCAAAAAACAGACATTTGCAGCTAGAATAGTCATTTACCACATTAGCAATGTATAAAGTGTATTTCTTTAAAGTTAAGACTAGTTTAAAGTTATCTTCATTGAAAAGTACAGTGCTTTTCCTTCAAAAATAAGGACATTTCAATGTGACCCCAAACTTTTGAACGGTAGTGCATATAAATATATACACATACATACATATATATACATACACACATACATATATATATATATATACACACATACATACATATATATATATATATATATATATATATATATATATATATATATATATATATATATATATATATATATATATATATATATATATATATATAATAGGGATGCAACAACTAATCGGTTATAAAAATAGTTGGCGATTAATTTAGTCATCGATTCGTTGGATCTATGCTATGCGCATGCGCTGAGGCTATTTCTTTTAATATTTTTTTCATAAACCTTTATTTATAAATTGCAACATTTAACAGCTGAGAAACAATAATCAAGATAAGTATGGTGCCAGTATGCTGTTTTTTTTCAATAAAATACTGGCAAGGATAGAAATTTAGTTTGTGTCCTTTATCCGATTATTAATCGATTAATCGAAGTAATAATCGACAGATTAATCGATTATCAAATTAGTTGTTAGTTGCAGCCCTAATATATATATACCTCTAAACTGGATCACCTACACCTGCGTGAAATGTGTTTGTACTGCACTAAAAGATGAGCCTGTTTTGATGCTGAGATAAATGTTATGTTGTATTTTATTTTTTAAACATATCGTATATGTATTGTGTGAATTTTTTCATTTTTTATTTTAAATTGTAATTTTACTGCCTTTGTTACATCACGGCCAGGGGACTCCGGATGAAAACTAACCTTCTGGCTTTTTTGTAACCACGTGTAGTCATGTGTTTTATCAAGTTACATTGTCCCCTTTGAAATAAACTCATCTAATCTAAAAAGGTATGCAGCACAATTGTTGGTGGAGAAGCTGACACGGGTGTAACGTGGCCATGTTTCCACACAAAGTACCTTCGGGTCCAAAGAAGGAGCCACACTGGGCACAGAAGAAGTGCTCCGGATGCCAAGTCTTGTCCAAGGCAGTCACCACTTTCTGTCAGACACAAGAGATGACTTTATGTTTAGATGCACCATCACTAACTCAGAGAATACCTCATCTACATATTTAGTGGTGAATACCACTTTACTCATTACAAACACTCCATAGTAATTAACTGTAAAAATAGTCAATTATGTCCTCACCACTAGGGGGAGCAATGTGACAAGAAGCTTTTGGAGCAAATTAACACAGCAAGTCAAACTTTTATTTTGGACACAATATAAACTCACGGGACTCTTCATTAGGAACACATTGGCCACAACATTAGGTACATCTGTGGACTCTAAACACTAAATATTGCTATTGATATAATATATTAATGTGACAATGTTTGTACACTGCATATTATGTGCCACTTGCCAAGATTTTGGATTTCATTTCTAGAAATGTCCCTAGTTTTATTTTACAAGCTATTTACTTATTTTTAGTCAGTGACTTGACACCATCATCTTCATTTTAGCATGACTATTGTCTATTGTAGTATAAAAGTGTTAAAATGGTGAGAATAATATATTCAAATAAGATATTTTGGGGTTTTTTCTTCACATTTAAAGATTCTGCAACATCCCCAGGATTTTTTATTTAAGATTAGCAATTGAAATAATGCTGGTTTTCAAAATAAAATACTTCTTTTTATCTTAAAAGTCCTGCTAATTTCTTAGTTTAGGATGACTTATTAAGTAAAATTACCGTAGTACTTTTTTTTTCTAAAATACTCTTTACTCTTTAAAAAACTCAGTACAGTTTTTGCAGTGCAGGACTACATACAGTATTACTAGGACTCGCCAGTACAGTTTTTGCAGTGCAGGACTACAGTATTACTAGGATTCTCCAGTACAGTTTTTGCAGTGCAGGACTACAGTAATACTAGGACTCGCCAGTACAGTTTTTGCAGTACAGGACTACAGTAATACTAGGATTCTCCAGTACAGTTTTTGCAGTGCAGGACTACAGTAATTCTAGGTTTCTCCAGTGCAGGACTACAGTAATACTAAGAATCTCCAGTGCAGTTTTTGCAGTGCAGGACTACAGTAATACTAGGACTCTCCAGTACAGTTTTTGCAGTGCAGGACTACAGTAATTCTAGGTTTCTCCAGTGCAGGACTACAGTAATACTAAGAATCTCCAGTATAGTTTTTGCAGTGCAGGACTACAGTAATACTAGGACTCGCCAGGACAGTTTTTGCAGTGCAGTACTACAGTAATACTAGGACTCTCCAGTACAGTTTTTGCAGTGCATGACTACAGTAATTCTAGGTTTCTCCAGTGCAGGACTACAGTAATACTAAGAATCTCCAGTGCAGTTTTTGCAGTGCAGGACTACAGTATTACTAGGAGTCTCCAGTACAGTTTTTGCAGTACAGGACTACAGTAAAACTAGGAGTCTCCAGTACTGTTTTTGCAGTGCAGGACTACAGTAATACTAGGATTCTCCAGTACAGTTTTTGCAGTGCAGGACTACAGTGTTACTAGGAGTCTCCAGTACAGTTTTTGCAGTGCAGGACTACAGTAATACTAGGATTCTCCAGTACAGTTTTTGCAGTGCAGGACTACAGTGTTACTAGGAGTCTCCAGTACAGTTTTTGCAGTGCAGGACTACAGTAACACTAGGATTCTCCAGTACTGTTTTTGCAGTACAGGACTACAGTAATACTAGGATTCTCCAGTACAGTTTTTGCAGTACAGGACTACAGTAATTCTAGGATTCTCCAGTACAGTTTTTGCAGTGCAGGACTACAGTAATTCTAGGTTTCTCCAGTGCAGGACTACAGTAATTCTAGGATTCTCCAGTACAGTTTTTGCAGTGCAGTACTACAGTGTTACTAGGAGTCTCCAGTACAGTTTTTGCAGTGCAGGACTACAGTGTTACTAGGAGTCTCCAGTACAGTTTTTGCAGTGCAGGACTACAGTAATACTAGGATTCTCCAGTACAGTTTTTGCAGTGCAGGACTACAGTGTTACTAGGAGTCTCCAGTACAGTTTTTGCAGTGCAGGACTACAGTAATACTAGGATTCTCCAGTACAGTTTTTGCAGTGCAGGACTACAGTGTTACTAGGAGTCTCCAGTACAGTTTTTGCAGTGCAGGACTACAGTAACACTAGGATTCTCCAGTACTGTTTTTGCAGTACAGGACTACAGTAATACTAGGATTCTCCAGTACAGTTTTTGCAGTACAGGACTACAGTAATTCTAGGATTCTCCAGTACAGTTTTTGCAGTGCAGGACTACAGTAATTCTAGGTTTCTCCAGTGCAGGACTACAGTAATTCTAGGATTCTCCAGTACAGTTTTTGCAGTGCAGTACTACAGTGTTACTAGGAGTCTCCAGTACTGTTTTTGCAGTGCAGGACTACAGTAATACTAGGATTCTCCAGTACAGTTTTTGCAGTGCAGGACTACAGTGTTACTAGGAGTCTCCAGTACAGTTTTTGCAGTGCAGGACTACAGTAACACTAGGATTCTCCAGTACTGTTTTTGCAGTACAGGACTACAGTAATACTAGGATTCTCCAGTACAGTTTTTGCAGTACAGGACTACAGTAATTCTAGGATTCTACAGTACAGTTTTTGCAGTGCAGGACTACAGTAATTCTAGGTTTCTCCAGTGCAGGACTACAGTAATTCTAGGATTCTCCAGTACAGTTTTTGCAGTGCAGTACTACAGTAATTCTAGGTTTCTCCAGTGCAGGACTACAGTAATACTAAGAATCTCCAGTACAGTTTTTGCAGTACAGGACTACAGTAATTCTAGGATTCTCCAGTACAGTTTTTGCAGTGCAGGACTACAGTAATTCTAGGTTTCTCCAGTGCAGGACTACAGTAAATCTAGGATTCTCCAGTACAGTTTTTGCAGTGTAGTATTTAATTAGAATATACTGTACTACACCTAAATCTGCACTGGAGGGGTTTCTCCAGTGCAGGACTACAGTAATACTAAGAATCTCCAGTACATATTTTGCAGTGCAGGACTACAGTAATTCTAGGACTCTCCAGTACAGTTTTTGCAGTGCAGGACTACAGTAATTCTAGGTTTCTCCAGTGCAGGACTACAGTAATACTAAGAATCTCCAGTGCAGTTTTTGCAGTGCAGGACTACAGTAATACTAGGACTCACCAGTACAGTTTTTGCAGTGCAGGACTACAGTAATTCTAGGTTTCTCCAGTGCAGGACTACAGTAATACTAAGAATCTCCAGTGCAGTTTTTGCAGTGCAGGACTACAGTAATACTAGGACTCTCCAGTACAGTTTTTGCAGTACAGGACTACAGTATTACTAGGAGTCTCCAGTACAGTTTTTGCAGTACAGGACTACAGTATTACTAGGACTCTCCAGTACAGTTTTTGCAGTGCAGGACTACAGTAATACTAGGAGTCTCCAGTACAGTTTTTGCAGTGCAGGACTTCAGTAATACTAAGAGTCTCCAGTACAGTTTTTGCAGTGCAGGACTACAGTAATACTAGGAGTCTCCAGTACAGTAGTTGCAGTGCAGGACTACAGTAATACTAGGACTCGCCAGTACAGTTTTTGCAGTGCAGGACTACAGTAACACTAGGACTTGCCAGTACAGTTTTTGCAGCGCAGTACTACAGTATTACTAGGACTCTCCAGTACAGTTTTTGCAGTGCAGTACTACAGTAATACTAGGACTCTCCATTACAGTTTTTGCAGTGCAGTATTACAGTAATACTAGGATTTTCTAGTACAGTTTTTGCAGTGCAGGACTTCAATATTACTAGGATTCTCCAGTACAGTTTTTCCCTCAGCTTCTTATGTGTTGTAATGATGGTGTGCAGCTAATGTGTGAGTATAAACAACACATGCAGGCAGCTTTAGGAGGCGGTGGACTGGAAAATGTTGGCATGACTCATGTGGGACAGTCCCTGTTCTAAGTCCACTTCCCCTCATCGACACAGTGTGTGTGTGTTCATCATGGACACCAGCGTGTGAGTGTGTGTGAAGGTGTCACCAAGGAGGTGAATAAGTAACTAATAAGCTCCACAATGGTGGTGCGTTGTGTTACTCACATCCAGTATGGGTCCGTTGCAGTAGTGGCATCGCGGCGAGAAGAGAGTGTGGTAGTCCTTCTCACAGAAGGGCTGTCCCTCGCGCTCAAAGAAGTTGCTGGAGCCGATCTCGTCCTGGCAGTGGGTGCACACAAAGTGCTCAGGGTGCCACGTTCTCCCCATGGCCGTCACCACCTGAGACACAGGAAGTCATAAGCTGCACATGTAGCTGGGGGGGGGGCATGTATCTCTGAATGGTGTCAGGTTTTAATAAATTTTTAAAATTCAATTAAAATTAAAGCTGCAAGCAGCGTTGGTCGGGCCCCCATATTTGGCAGGTTCAAGTTGCTGAAGGATGTCAATCTATGAAATGTAGGTCTAAGTGAGACCTACATAGAGGTTTTTGTTTCATGTCTCTAAGACGTTCCTACCGGAAGTTACAAGCAGTTTTGTCTGTGTTTTCCTTCGAGGAGCAGTTTTGTCTGTGTTTTATTCCTAGGGGGCGCTAGAGCGCAATTTTGAGTTTTGGGGTTCGGTTTTTTTATTAGATCGCAATTTCCGCCAGTCTTGATGTGTGTAAAAAGTTTGGTGAGTTTTGAAGTATTTTAAGGGGGTCAAATTACAGCTCAAAGAGGCAAAAATGAGTGTTTTTATGAAACTTTTGTTTTGAAGGGGTGATTGTCAACTTCCTGTTGATTTTTGCTGAAGGATGTAAGTGTATGAAATCTAGCTCTAAGTCAGACCTACATAGAGGTTTTTGTTTCATGTCTCTACGATATTCGTACTGGGAGTTAGAGGAAGTTGTGTCTGTGTTTTTTTCCTAGGTGCTGCGGCACAGTGGTTCTTTTCTTTGAAGGCTCGTAAAATCAAAACCGTAGCACTTATCCAAACTCTTTAAGTATCCTTCAATCAGAAGGGTTCAATCTCTCTCCTGTAGTAGTTTGAAGCCGAAACGACAAACGCGCTCAGAGGAGATAATGTTTGATGTTTGGTGACCGCTTTTTACAAAAATTTAGTTTTGAAGGGGGGATATCAAACTTCCTGTTGATTTTTGCTGAAGTGGGTCAATCTATGAAATGTAGGTCTAAGTAAAACCTACATAGAGGTTTTTGTTTCATGTCTCTAAGACGTTCCTACCGGAAGTTACAAGCAGTTTTGTCTGTGTTTTCCTCTGAGGAGCAGTTTTGTCTCTGTTTTATCAAAAAATTGCGCTAGAGCACAATTTTGAGTTTTGGGGTTCGTTTTTTTATTAGATCGCAATTTCCACCAGTCCTGATGTGTGTGAAAAGTTTGGTTAGTTTTGAAGTATTTTAAGGGGGTCAAATCACAGTTCAAAGAGGCAAAAGTGACTGTTTTTAGTCATTTTTTGTTTTGAAGGAGAAATTGCCAACTTCCTGTTGGTTTTTGCCCGAGGATGTGAAATTATGAAATGTAGGTCTAAGTGAGACCTACATAGAGGTTTTTGTTTCATGTCTCTACGACCTTCCTAGTGGGTGTTACAGGCAGTTTGTTTTTTTCCTAGGGGGCGCTAGAGCGCAATTTTGATTTTTGGGGTTTGGTTTTTTTGACTAAAGTGTTATGTACGCGTTTTTTGATGTGGGTGTAAAATTTGGTGAGTTTTGTAGCATGTTAAGGGGGGCAAAGTAGTGCGCAAAGCTGCGGAAAAATAATAAAGAATAATAATAAAACCTTACAGAAACAATAGGTCCTTTCGTCCCAATCCAAAAGGACTCCCGTTGGGATTCCTTTTACATGGGCCGTGCGGGCCCTAAATATATATTTGTTGTGTGGGGGCAACATTGTATGAATGCATAATTCTTAGTGTACTATAAAGTCAGACTGAAATGGATGAAAGCGCGTATGTGCGTTGTATAACGATTAAAATAATAATGTTTAGAGATGTCCGACAATGGCTTTTTTGCCGATATCCCTATATTGTCCAACTCTTAATTACAGATTCCGATATATAATAAAAACTAATTTATTGTTCTTAATTGAAAGGCAACAAGGCAAGCGCTTGTTACTCTCGGGGTCTCCTAGCCGCTCAGGCAAATCATATTGTCTAAAAATGCATTTTTCCATGGATAACATGACATCATAGCGCCAAGTGCGTGCTCTTTCAGTCAATTAGTGCGCATATATACAGCCTGGCCCCCGGCCCAAATTGTTTTAAATTGTAATTTTGAAGAATTTACCTGAATGCGCATGAACTATTTCTGTTCAAAATTGTTAGAAATGTCACATGTTAAATATTTAAATAGTCAGTTTGCTGTACTGTGCCAACTGTACTACTATATGAGTACCGTATTTTCTATTGTTTCATTGAAAATAAAACAGCAAAGTCCATTTGGCTGTCATCTGTTTTAATTATGAGACACAATTTTGTCAAAATCATGATTTTTTTTTGTCATGCTTGAAATAAGAAATGATGACTTTAAAAAAGTAGTTTTATACTTGTGAGTGTTGATGACACAGCTTTGCAGCACTTGATATTCTAGTTTCAAGCATGTTTTACTCAATATAGGTCATCAAATCTCAGCAACAAGCTGCAATATCTTACTGAGATCATTTAGGACCAAAACACTTAAAACAAGTAAAACACTCTAACATAAAATCTGCTTAGTGAGAAGAATGATCTTATCAGACAGAAAATAAGCAAATATCACCCTTATTTGAGATATTTCATCTTACTTAGATTGCAGTGTTTGCAGTGTGTAACAACAACAGTTAGTGTATGTACTGTACAGAGAGAGGTGTTAGGTGCCAGTCATCTGTGGGCGCCTTTTTTAGCTCACACAAGATGTGCTTGATAGCCTGGAAATAACTTCTTTTTTTTTTAAACCACATTAGTCAGTGTACTTTTTTTGATCAAGACTGGTGTGGAGGAAATGTGCATTTGTGAAAATATCCACTTTTGTGTTTGTTTGTTCCTGCTTTGACATCATTTACATGTGCACATAACCTTGTATGTCAGACAAACTATAATAATACATGTCGCTAGTTCAAATAAATACTTTGAGAAGACGCTCACAAGCTGACTAGGTTTGTGTTAGTGGTCTATAGACTCTGTCTGTGTTAGTGGTCTATAGACAAGTTTTGTGTTAGTGGTCTATAGACTAGGTATGTGTTAGTGGTCTATAGACTAGGTTTGTGTTAGTGGTCTATAGACTCTGTCTGTGTTAGTGGTCTATAGACAAGTTTTGTGTTAGTGGTCTATAGACTAGGTATGTGTTAGTGGTCTATAGACTAGGTTTGTGTTATTGGGCTATAGATGAGGTTTGTGTTAGTGGGCTATAGACGAGGTTTGTGTTAGTGGGCTATAGATGAGGTTTGTGTTAGTGGGCTATAGACGAGGTTTGTGTTAGTGGTCTATAGACGAGGTTTGTGTTAGTGGTCTATAGACGAGGTTTGTGTTAGTGGGCTATAGACTAGGTTTGTGTTAGTGGTCTATAGACTAGGTTTGTGTTAGTGGGCTATAGACTAGGTTTGTGTTAGTGGGCTATAGACTAGGTTTGTGTTAGTGGTCTATAGACTAGGTTTGTGTTAGTGGTCTATGGAATAGGTCTGTGTTAGTGGTCTATAGACTGGGTTTGTGTTAGTGGTCTATGGACGAGGTTTGTGTTAGTGGTCTATAGACTAGGTTTGTGTTAGTGGGCTATAGACTAGGTTTGTGTTAGTGGTCTATGGACTAGGTCTGTGTTAGTGGTCTATAAACTAGGTCTGTGTTAGTGGTCTATAGACTGGGTTTGTGTTAGTGGTCTATAGACTAGGTTTGTGTTAGTGGTCTATAGACTAGGTTTGTGTTAGTGGTCTATAGACGAGGTTTGTGTTAGTGGTCTATAGCAGTGGTCCCAAACCACCGGGACCGATTGGTACCGGGCCGCGCAAGAAATTTAAAAAAAAAAAAAAAAAAAAATTTTTTATTTTTTTTTAAAAATAAATCAACATAAACACAATCTATACATTATATATCAATATAGATCAATACAGTCTGCAGGGATACAGTCCGTAAGCACACATGATTGTATTTCTTTATGAAACCCCCCCCGGTCCGTGGGACAAATTTTCAAGCGTTGACCGGTCCCCAGCAACAAAAAGGTTGGGGACCACTGGTCTATAGACTAGGTTTGTGTTAGTGGCCTATAGACTAGGTTTGCATTAGTGTCTATAAACTAGGTTTGTGTTAGTGGTCTATAGACTAGGTTTGTGTTAGTGGTCTATAGACTAGGTCTGTGTTAGTGGTCTATAGACGAGGTTTGTGTTTGTGGTCTATAGACAAGGTTTGTGTTAGTGGTCTATAGACTGGGTTTGTGTTAGTGATCAATATACGAGGTTTGTGTTAGTAGTCTATAGACGAGGTTTGTGTTAGTGGTCTATAGACGAGGTTTGTGTTAGTGGTCTATAGACAAGGTTTGTGTTAGTGGTCTATAGACTAGGTTTGTGTTAGTGGTCTATGGACTCGGTCTGTGTTAGTGGTCTATAGACGAGGTTTGTGTTAGTGGTCTATAGCAGTGGTCCCCAACCACCGGGACCGATTGGTACCAGGCCGCGCAAGAAATTAAAAAAAATAAATAAATAAATACATTTTTTATTTTTTTTAAATAAATCAACATAAAAAACACAATATATACATTATATATCAATATAGATCAATACAGTCTGCAGGGATACAGTCCGTAAGCACACATGATTGTATTTCTTTATGAAAAAGAAACCCCCCCCCCCCCCCCCCGGTCCGTGGGACAAATTTTCAAGCGTTGACCGGTCCCCAGCTACAAAAAGGTTGGGGACCACTGGTCTATAGACTAGGTTTGTGTTAGTGGTCTATAGATGAGGTTTGTGTTAGTGGTCTATAGACTAGGTTTGTGTTAGTGGTCTATGGACTAGGTCTGTATTAGTGGTCTATAGACTAGGTCTGTGTTAGTGGTCTATAGACTGGGTTTGTGTTAGTGGTCTATAGACTAGGTTTGTGTTAGTGGTCTGTGGACTCGGTCTGTGTTAGTGGTCTACAGACGAGGTTTGTGTTAGTGGTCTATAGACTAGGTTTGTGTTAGTGGTCTATAGACTAGGTCTGTGTTAGTGGTCTATGGACTAGCTTCTTAACCTTTCTGACCTTGGGGCCCAGGGCCAATTCAAATATTAACTCTTGTTTTTGACAATATGAAAGCATGTGTTAATCACAAAGATGATAATTTATTTAACACATAAACCTTAGACTTAGGTCAGGCTGATTGGACAAATGCGTACTCATCAAATGTACTCATAAATAACTGATGACAAATACGTTTACATAAAATGATGTAACTAATAATGAATATTTATTTTTATATTATCAATTTATATCTATTTTTGACTGTCTACTAAACTAAAGTGTAAAAAGCCTCACCACCTTAGTCATATTTTTTGTGCTTAAGAAACTTCTCTATTTTAGCACAAGACATCTTTTGTTTGCTATTGTCATTACTGCCACAAGTGGTGGAAAAGTGTATTACAGCTGCAGCCCATGCAGACCACCGCAGAGAAGCAGATATTTTTGGGGGGCCCAACAATGAGCTATGGTTAAATCACACAGTGGAGCAGAAAAAGCCTGAATAAAACAAAGTGGTTAAATCACCTGTCCAACTATGGGCTTATTGCATGCACCACACACGCCTTTAGCCACAGTCTGGACTCCCAGTCTGTTCAGGTCCGATTGCAGGCTGCCCAGCATGTTGTCCAGCTTGTTGGCTGGTTTCAGTGGTCCGGTGGGGGACGTCTTTCCCTGGGACTTGATCTAAAAAAAAACATTGCAGAGGTGTCATTGTCACCATGCACATGACATCACAACACACCCCCCTTCTTTTTCCCAGCTGCATTCACACTATTAGTTTGGTCAAAAAGTCCAACAAAGACTCAGCGTTCATATCAAGGCTGCAACTAAGCATTATTTTTATAGTCAACCATTCTCATAAAGATCAGTCCACTTATCAGATAATAAAGCGTACACATATTTAATGGCTTTATCTTTTCCATCGACTTCTAAATACACCTGAAGTTATTTAAGCCGTTAAAAAAAAATTAAATGACTTAAAATGCTGTCCATTTTTACCATCATATTTGTACATATCGTATTTGCTGATGTTGCTCTATTGTTATTGTTCTGTTTGCTGTTGTTGTTTTTGTCTCTCTGTCTAATCCCCCTCTTGTCCCAAAATTCCCCCTCTGTCTTCCTTTTTTTCCTCTTTCCATCCCCTCCTGAACCCGCCCGGCTGCACCAAATGATAATACATTTAATAAAGTCAAAAACAAATAAGGCAACAAGAGAAGCATCCCACACTTCTCTTTTGTAAAGTAAATGTGTACAGCCAATATGGGCATCTACATCTACTATATGATTTGCCTGAGAAGCTAGACAGGACAAAAAATATATAATAATAATAATAAAAATAAATAAATAAATAAATAAAAAATCAAAAAATCAAAAAAAAAAAAAAAAAGATAAAATGCTGTACATTTAAAAATAAAAAAAGGAAAGTCAAAGTGCTTTTAAAAAATATATATTTTTATTTTTTTTCCTCGGGATCCCCCGTGAAGAGCTGGACAAAGTAGCTAAGGAGAAGAAAAGCTGGGCTTCTCCGCTTAGGCTGCTGCCCCCGCGACCCGACTTCGGATAAGCAGAAGAAGATGCATGGATGGATGGGTATTAAACCTCTAAAGCAGGGGTCACCAACCTTTTTGAAACCAAGAGCTACTTCTTGGGTACTGATTAATTTGATTCTACAGATTTTCTGGATTTGCCAGAATATTTTTTTTGAATTTTAATCATAATAAGTTTGAAGAAATATTTCACAAATATTCTTTGTCGAAAAAACAGAAGCTAAAATGAAAAATTAAATGAAAATGTATTTATTATTCTTTACAATAAAAAAAAATAAATTTACTTGAACATTGATTTAAATTGTCAGCAAAGAAGAGGAAGGAATATAACAGGTAAAAAGGTATATGTGTTTAAAAATCCTAAAATCATTTTTAAGGTTGTATTTTTTCTCTAAAATTGTTTTTCTGAAAGTTATAAGAAGCAAAGTAAAAAAATTAATGAATTTATTTAAACAAAAGAAGACCAAGTCTTTAAAATATTTTCTTGGATTTTCAAATTCTATTTGAGTTTTGTCTCTCTTAGAATTAAAAATGTCGGGCAAAGCGAGACCAGCTTGTTAGTAAATAAATACAATTTTAAAAATAGAGGCAGCTCACTGGTAAGTGCTGCTATTTGAGCTATTTTTAGAACAGGCCAGCGGGCTACTCATCTGGTCCTTACGGGCTACCTGGTGCCCGCGGGCACCGCGTTGGTGACCCCTGCTCTAAAGGCTTAGTGGCCACATATGTGGACAGCACCTTTAAGCTCCTATTTCCAAAATTGTGTACACTACTGAATTGGGGTCTTACGGCCGCTTATGTGGACACTTATACTGCCATCTGGTGGTGTCAGAAGAGTATAACATACAATGGAATTTGAAAAAAAAAAAGTGTAAAAATAAGGATTAGCATGTCACTACATATGAAGTACACATTTGTGTACTTATGGACTAAGTACATCATATAAAAAGCTGATTCTTAGTTTTTATTCTAATTAGGGTCCAATAAGCCCAAATAGCAAAGAGGGGAAAAAAATAGCATGTAAACAAAAAGCTTGGGCCTTAAGAGGTTTTAAAAAATACAGCTTAGAAAAACTAGTGGGAAAGAAAGCTCCAAGTCGACAACGAACAACAGCGTAAGAAATGTTATCGGCAATATCCGTAATATAAAACTGGCACTTAGGGCGGACGTCAGAGAAGACTGGAGAGCCTTGATCTTACATGCCAGCAAACAGGCTTGATACTTCATGATTGTCATACAGAACCTTTTTTCGATGTGTGACTTGAATGCCATTTATGTGCTTCGAACATGGTAATAGTTTTGTCTAAAGTCCAGTCAGGGTATATTTTAAAGTCAAGCACACCAGTCAAGGACGTATGCGTTGACTTGATCACTGACCGTATGACAACCCACGCCACCTTTCGGGTAACCATCAAGGTAAAAGAGCATAAGTGGTCAAAATAAATGGTGGGTTTAATCATGACTAATGCAATAGTCTTTGGTGATTAATCACATCATTTTTGACATCCCTAGTTTTGACTAGAGATTTCCGATAATGGCTTTTTTGCCGATATCTGATATTGTCCAACTCTTAATTACCGATTCCGATATCAACGGATACCGATATATACAGTGGTGGAATGAACACATTATTATGCCTAATTTTGTTGTGATGCCCCGCTGGATGCATTAAACAATGTAACAAGGTTTTTCAAAATAAATCAACCCAAGTTATGGAAAAAAATGCCAACATGGCACTGCCATATTTATTATTGAAGTCACAAAGTGCAATATTTTTTTTTTAACATGCCTCAAAACAGCAGCTTGGAATTTGGGACATGCTCTCCCTGAGAGACTATGAGGAGGTTGAGGTGGGCGGGGTTGAGGTGTGTGTGTGTGGGGGGGGGGGGGGGGTGTATATTGCCGCGTCCCGGAAGAGTTAGTGCTACAAGGGGTTCTGGGTATTTGTTCTGTTGTGTTTATGTTGTGTTACGGTGCGGATGTTCTCCCGAAATGTGTTTGTCATTCTTGTTTGGTGTGGGTTCACAGTGTGGCGCATATTTGTAACAGTGTTAAAGTTGTTTATACATCCACCGTCAGTGTGACCTGTATGGCTGTTGACCAAGTATGCATGGCCTTCACTTGTTAGTGTCAAAAGCCGTAGATATTATGTGATTGGGCAGTGCCTTTAAGGTTTATTGGCGCTCTGTACTTCTCCCTACATCCGTATCCCACTCCGTCATATATTTTACTTTTTGAAACCGATACTGATAATTTCCGATATTCACATTTTAAAGCATTTATCGGCCGTCCGATATTATCGGACATCTCTAGTTTTGACCAAACCAAAAGTGACTGAACTGCGTTACACTCTCAGTATCTCTTCTCTCTAAGCGACTTTATTTCAATTGACAATAATCTGAGGTCTGTCAATCATCACAAGATGGCGGCGTAATTGTTTTTTGTTTTAGGTGAAGAATTGAAAATAGACCTCTTCGTCAAACCTATCACTGAAGATCAAGAGTTTCTAAAATTGGTGATGATGGTATACCGGCATACCGGTCTCTGAGCTAGTGGGACCAGTTAATGAGCGTCCAGCAGGACAGGCTATAAGTGTCGTGGTAAGTGTG
Source organism: Entelurus aequoreus (assembly GCF_033978785.1). Lineage (NCBI taxonomy): Eukaryota > Metazoa > Chordata > Actinopteri > Syngnathiformes > Syngnathidae > Entelurus > Entelurus aequoreus. Next base: position 13,857,328 of record NC_084731.1, on the reverse strand, counting down.
CAGTCATACGGCAGATGAGGTTTCCACAAGCCGACCATTCCTGCACATGGCCAGGAGGGGTGACGCTCTACTTGCCCCTAAGCTCTTAAACTCTGCACTCCGACTCGGAACACACGACTCTTGGCGCCGTCACATGTCGGAATTAGAAAAGGGGCTCAGTGTCCCCCGCCTGGGTGTCAGCGCTACTCGTAACCTGGACTGACTGAGTACGCCTTTCCAGCTCCTGGAGACCCGGTGCCAAAAACAGACTTTAAAGTCCATCCTCAGGGAAATACAGCACAAGACTGTACATACAGTGGTGGTCGAAAGTGTACATACACTTGTAAAGAACATCATGTCATGGCTGTCTTGAGTTTCCAATCATTTCTACAACTCTTATTTTTTTGTGATAGAGTGATTGGAGCATCACATGGACAAAGATAAGACCTTCTGGAGGAAAAAATGGAGCTGTTTGGCCACAATACCCAGCAATATGTTTGGAGGAGAAAAGGTGAGGCCTTTAATCGCAGGAACACTATACCTACCGTCAAGCATGGTGGTGGTAGTATTACGCTCTGGGTCGGTTTTGCTGCCAATGAAACTGGTGCTTTACAGAGAGTAAATGGGACAATGAAAAAGGAGGATTACCTCCAAATTCTTCAGGACAAGCTAAAATCATCAGCCCAGAGGTTGGGTCTTGGGCGCAGTTGGGTGTTCCAACAGGACAATGACCCCAAACACACGTCAAAAGTACGGGTGTAACGGTACGTGTATTTGTATTGAACCGTTTCGGTACGGGGGTTTCGGTTCGGTTCGGAGGTGTACCGAACGAGTTTCCACACGGACATATTAAGTAGCGTAACGCACGTTGTGTAAACAATGCACACACCGAGGCACAACACACGGCATGCTAGCAGCTAACGGGCTAGGATAGACTGACCATACGTCCTCCTTTCACCGGACATGTCCTCTTTTGCGGAGCTGTCAGGGCCGAGTTTCTTAAATGCCTCAAATGTCCGGCATTTTGAGTTAGGGTTGCGTGTATTTTCAATGTACGTTCAGGGTTAAGAAGGGGTTAAAAACAAAACAAATTGTGCGCGCAGCAGCATTGGTGAGGGAGGGGCAGAGACAGAGAGAGCGAGAGAGTTATGATAAACGCGCATGCGTCGCCAGGCTCTGCTTTTTATCCATAGATTTATCACATTTAATTTTTTATTATCTATAGCAGGGGTGTCAAAAGTGTGCCCCGGAGGCCATTTGCGGCCCACAGCTAATGTTTTAAAGGCCCACGGCACATTCTAAAAATACTATTCAAATAAACAAAAACATAACAAAAGTGAAATAAAAAAGGTTAAATGTAATTTAGAAAAAGTTGCAATGTGGACTAATAAAACAAAGCTGGTTTTTTTTCTTTCAAACTGTCATTGCTCAAAACATAACATTGAATCAAAATCAATGTTATTATGAATTATTGACCTATCCAAGGTTCCCATTACTTCACATCAAATATTCCACTAAGAAAAATATTTTTGGTGGAAGATTTTGCAAATTTGGTAAATAAATAACCCCAAAATGTATATTTTGTTGTTTTCTTACTGTACCGAAAATGAACCGAACCGGGACCTCTAAACCGAGGTACGTACCGAACCGAAATTTTTGTGTACCGTTACACCCCTAGTCAAAAGTGGTAAAGGAATGGCTAAATCAGGCTAGAATGAAGGTTTTAGAATGGCCTTCCCAAAGTCCTGACTTAAACGTGTGGACAATGCTGAAGAAACAAGTCCATGTCAGACAAAACCAACACATTTGGCTGAACTGCACCAATTTTTGTCAAGAGGAGTGGTCACAAATTCAAGCAGCAGCTTGTGGATGGCTACCAAAAGCGCCTTATTGCAGTGAAACTTGCCAAGGGACATGTAAGCAAATATTAACATTGCTGTATGCAATGTTCCCTCTAATTTTTCATGTGTGTGAGCAACCGCAAAAACTCCCTAAGCATTGAGTGGCGCCCATGTGAGCAACATCAGACGTGCACACTGTGGCTACACCAGCAGCACACCTGTCCCAAACCTGACTAAATAACAAGTTCAATCTCCATCCATCCATCCATTTTCTACCGCTTGTCCCTTTCGGGGTCGCGGGGGGTGCTGGAGCCTATCTCAGCTGCATTCGGGCGGAAGGCGGGGTACACCCTGGACAAGTCCCCACCTCATCGCAGGGCCAACACAGATAGACAGACAACATTCTCTTATTATTATAATCAAATGACAGCAGTCATTTCCATTTCTAATATAAGTGTTTAGGCCCACTTACAATGACAATAACAAAAAATATTGTTTTTCATGAACAGTGTACTTGTATTGTCTGGGTGGAGGTCCTGCTTTGGAAAATAATTTGTACCCCTTTCAGACATTGCATTTAGTTCCCATTAAAACATTCACATGTTGCACAATGAGATGTAAGCAGGGGATCATGTGTACATTCCTGCAACTTCCTGTTGGTAAAACATATATTTTTATTAGTATTTATTTAATATACTAACAGCATTTCATGATTAATATTTATAAATTAAGATTCCTAATAAATGACACTAGAATAAGCACACATTTGATTGGTAAATCATAGTGTAACGACCTGGAATGACACTTTATGTGTGGTGTTGGAGTTGTCCGACTTTTTTGTGTGGCTGTAAACGCATCACTGGCTATGTGCCATATGTGCATGTGTTGGCGCAAGTGAGAAAGAGCGAGCGGCTGCTGTTGATATAACAAAATTGGTTTTGGTCTGGTTTGTACTGCAGAAAATGACCAGTTTTGCCAGATATAATTTTTTTTACTAATGTTTTGGTGATGTGTTTATGGCCGACAATAAAGAGTTTTGCTCAGTAAAGTGGTCGATGGAATTCATGTCCTCAAAGCGTCTCGACAGACGTTACAATATTTGAACAATGACGACGAAAACGGTTTTCTCTGTCGTGTCGAAAATTGTTATGCGCTTATTTTTTTATTTGATTTTGTGCGCGGCATAGATTTGCCGTGCGCAGAGGACGCTTCAGCAGTGCGCAATTGCACAGGCGCGCACCTTAGAGGGAACATTGGCTGTATGTATACTTTTGACCCAGCACATTTGCTCACATTGTCAGTAGACCCATGATAAATTCATAAAAGAAGCAAACTTCATGAATGTTTTTTGTGACCAACAAGTATGTGCTCCAATCACGAAAAAATAAGAGTTGTAGGAAACTCAAGACAGCCATGACATGATGTTCTTTACAAGTGTATGCACACTTTTGACCACCACTGTAACTAGATTGGAGTGTAAGGTAAGAGTAAAGAGAGGTGATCCATGCCTGCATAGGTGGGAAGAGGGGGTCATACTCAGTCTGACAGCCCACTGATAGAAACACCTTCGGAGGCGGAGGTGGGGTGACAGGTTTGGGCGGAGGGCTCGGTGACGGAGGGAGCAGGACAGGAGGCGGTGTGGGTTCCCTTGGGGGGGGAGTCGGCTCCTTGGGAGGAGGAGGGGTCGGTTCCCGGGGTGGGGGAGGGGTCGGAGGCGGAGGTGGCAGAGGCAGTGGCGGAGGCGTCTGTTTGACAGGGGGTATGCTTTTGGGGGCTGGCAGGGACTTTGGCGGACAGATAACTTTTCTCTGAGGGACGGGAGATTCGGGAGGGATGATGATCTGCACAGTTGGATGAGAACAGGAATGGCAAAGAAGAGCAAAGAAAGTAAGAAACAAAAAAAGGGAAGAAGAAATGCCAGCAAGCAAGGAACCAGTGTGCCTCAAAGCGCTACCTTGTCCACAGGAGGGAGGGCCCGCTCTTCCCGTGTTCTCTGCGGGTTCGACATCACGATGACTCCCTCCGTCAACCAATCGTCAGAGCGTTGTTTATGGCGGCGTTCCACGCGGCCGATTCCCAGTTTCCCCTGCAGCTCCTCAATGAGCTGATCTTGCGATCTGCTTTTATTGACAATAATAGGTCCCATTTTACGCCGCACCGCTCCGTCCCTGTACATGGGATGCACGTTGGCCGTCTCTTTGGTGCGACGTATGACCGACTTGAGCTGCAGGGCAGACCATAGTCAAGGTTGGGCCTTTTAGCAGAAAATTCCGTGTTTGGCTTCAAGCACAGGAGGAGCAATCAATAACACTCTGCAATATGCCGCATTTGTTGCACACACACTCTTGCAGTTATCCAATTGAATTCTCTTTTTGCCACTCAAATCCACTCGCTGTAGGTAAGTCAGGCATGGCATGCCGGAGAGTCCAGACAGTACAAATCCATCGCCAAATGCTTGCAAAGCAGCTTGCACGTGCCACACGGGAACTGTACTTCTGTAGGAATTTTGCCTATCGTTCACAATCATTATGAGAGAAAAGAACACACAAGCCTTTTTTAGGATGATAAAAGATGATTAAAAAAAACAATTGGAAGATGTTGTAGCCTTCAAAGCCCTCTAAAACAACTCCATCAACGTTTTATATACACACTGCAAGTATATATATATATATATATAATGTAGTAAGACACCTTCATAACAATATGTAATATGTACAATATACACACTGCAAGTATATATATAATGTAGTAACAGACACCTTCATAACAATATGTAATATGTACAATATACACACTGCAAGTATATATATAATGTAGTAAGACACCTTCATAACAATATGTAATATGTACAATATACACACTGCAAGTATATATATAATGTAGTAACAGACACCTTCATAACAATATGTAATATGTACAATATACACACTGCAAGTATATATAATGTAGTAACAGACACCTTCATAACAATATGTAATATGTACAATATACACACTGCAAGTATATATATATATAATCCATTAACAGACACCTTCATAACAATATGTAATATGTACAATATACACACTGCAAGTATATATGTAATGTAGTAACAGACACCTTCATAACAATATGTAAAATGTACAATATACACACTGCAAGTATATATATGTAATGTAGTAACAGACACCTTCATAACAATATGTAATATGTACAATATACACACTGCAAGTATATATAATGTAGTAACAGACACCTTCATAACAATATGTAATATGTACAATATACACACTGCAAGTATATATAATGTAGTAACAGACACCTTCATAACAATATGTAATATGTACAATATACACACTGCAAGCATATATAATGTAGTAACAGACACCTTCATAACAATATGTAATATGTACAATATACACACTGCAAGTATATATATAATGTAGTAACAGACACCTTCATAACAATATGTAATATGTACAATATACACACTGCAAGTATATATATAATGTAGTAACAGACACCTTCATAACAATATGTAATATGTACAATATACACACTGCAAGTATATATATAACGTAGCAATAAACAAGTTCATAACAATATGTAATATGTACAATATTTACCGTATTTTGGTAGTCTTAATCATCACGGGAACTAATTCCTCAGCACATTTATTTCTGTTTCCATAGCAACACACTTCCGACTTCTGGAAACACATGCGAGTGTGGGTTCTAATCATGGCAGACTTGGTAATAGACAACGAAGACGACTATTTTTGGACAAATGAGGATTCACAACCTTATCTTTTTGAAGCTGAATATACGGAGGATGAACTACTGCTTCTAGAAGCCAGCACGAAGGAAGAGTGAGGCGTTGGCGCAGACAAAAGCCGAGAGAGAGTGATGTCGGCATGACTCAAAGCTGCAAAATGTGGAACTTGAAGCCGAACTATTTCGACATAAACTGAGTGCTTACACAAATAAACCGGAAAAAAACGTCCCTGGCCAGCTGGACCAAACGCACAACTGTCCATCAAGTGGGTCACATTTTTAATTTTGATCATGATATACGCAGCACACTGTAATATGATTGTTCATGTTTTTTTACTCAGTACAGATTGGTGTGGTATCGCATTGTGTTGTGCATTACAAACTCAAACGCGTTTCGTGTTGACGTACGAGCTAGCTTATCTCTTCCGTAGTTAGCTTTTACAGCTAATACCGAAGCGTGCCGATGTGTTACCACGCCAAAAAAAAAAGAGTTCCTCAGTGTTCACTCTTACAATAACAATGTCGTACAGCTTGGTTATTATCCAAGTTACAGAACGTAAATGAAGTATTTTATTTATCGGCCGATAAATGCTTTAAAATGTAATACCGGAAATTATCGGTATCGGTTTCAAAATTATCGGTATCGGTTTCAAAAAGTAAAATGTATGACATTTTAAAACGCCGCTGTGTACACGGACGTCGGGAGAAGTACAGAGCGCCAATAAACCTTAAAGGCACTGCCTTTGCGTGCCGGCCCAATCACATAATATCGACGGCTTTTCACACACACAAGTGAATGCAAGGCATACTTGGTCAACAGCCATACAGGTCACACTGAGGGTGGACGTATAAACAACTTTAACACTGTTACAAATATGCGCCACACTGTGAACCCACACCAAACAAGAATGACAAACACATTTCGGGAGAACATCCGCACCGTAACACAACATAAACACAACAGAACAAATACCCAGAACCCCTTGCAGCACTAACTTTTCCGGGACGCGGCAATATACACCCCCCGCCACCCCCTACTCCCCACCCCCAAATCATTGAACATTACTGTCCCCTGGTGTCTGTTGCCGTCATCTCCCTTAGTCAAACGCAATACCCCCAAATTCCAAGCTGCTGTTTTGAGGCATGTTAAAAAAAAATAACGCACTCTGTGACTTCAATAATAAATATGGCAGTGCCATGTTGGCATTTTTTTCCATAACTTGAGTTGATTTATTTTGGAAAACCTTGTTACATTGTTTAATGCATCCAGCGGGGCATCACAACAAAATTAGGCATAATAATGTGTTAATTCCACCACTGTATCTTTCTGTATCGGTTGATATCGGAATCGGTAAATAAGAGTTGGACAATATCGGAATATCGGCAAAAAAGTCATTATCGGACATCTCTAGTTTTTGAATGTATTTTTAAAGTGATTTAGAGGTAGAATTGATTGCTCCCATTAGAATGCATAAACAACAACTTTTGAGGTCTTGTCTCCCATAAGTTTGGTGAACGATAGGCAACCTAAAAAAGTGCAGTTCCCCCTTTAAAAGAAAAGTGTGTTTTTGATGCTCAGGTTCTTATTTGACCTGAGCTTAATACAGGAGTATATCAGGAAGTTAAAATCTCAAAGTCTGCATCATTGCGTCAACATCCCAGGTGAGCCCTAAGACGAACACAACAATGTTGTCTCAAGCAAGTAAGGGCGTGCACAGACATCTTATTAGCAATTCTTTCAGCACAAGAAGCGTCCACAAGCAGATCTCTCCCTAAAAGCCTTTTGCAGTTCGTATGCGGCGACACACCATGCATCATACCACACCGATGACACCTTCCCCAAAACTACACTCCCAAAATAAGCTTCTTTCAGGAGTTTGGACCGTAATCTCCACAAAATGGAAAGCCCACAAAAGGTCCAACAAATACAACTTTAATGCCAGCCTATTTTGGGAGTGGAGTATGCCGTGTCTCCTACTTGGCCAGAAGCAGATAAACGCTCAACAGCAGATGGCTGCTGTGTCGGCAGATCCAGCGTTGCATCTGGTGTCCCCGGGCAGGTGGAGGGGGTGAAGCACTCATCCATCCAACTGGCTTCGGTCATGGGTGTTAGGGTCCCCTCTCGGCTCACGTCTGGGTAACTGCCATCTTCGTCGTCCCATGCTTTGTCCTCATCACCAGGCGTAACAGGAGTGGGCTGCTGGGTGTCATCTGGTGCTAAAAGTTGATCTAAGGCACTATCCAGGAAAGGCTCCCGGCAGGGCCACGTTAAGTTCATGATTTCACTCCGCTGCTTTTTCGTAGGAGGGGAAGAGGGGATTTTTGATGACACGGCAGACAGTAAAATTGGGGAGTTTCTGGAACTACTAGGGTCTGCAACAGTGTAAGTCTTTTTGGTGACTACGGCAGGACTTTTGGGAGCCGGGCTTTCACTCTTCCGAGTCGTTGCTGGACTTGGAAGTTTGGGAAGTACGAGTGGGTTTACGTTTTTAGGGCAAGTCTCTGGACTCGAGTCTCTGTGGACAATCACAGGACTAGCAATCTTCGGAACTGGACTTGAGAGTCTTTGAAATGACACTGGACTCTTAGGAACTGTTTCGGGACTAGAAATAGTCACAGGACTTGCACTACTTGAAACCTGACCTGACAGTCTTGGAACGGTTACTGGGCTAGTTGACTTTGGCAATGTTTCTGGACTTGTTGGTGGTGGTATTGGACTTTTATTCTTTTCAAGTGTATCTTGTCTATGACCTGTAGGTGCTGGACTGGAACTTAGTTGAAAGACCGGGCTGGTACTTTTAGTTTTAAGAGTGGCACTAGACTTTTTGGACACAATAAATGAACTTGGTTTCTTGGAAACATCCACTAAACAAGCACCAACTTGACTTGAGGCTTTACTAGTCGAGACTTCATTGGCAGACATACTTGGTTGCTTTGGGTTACTAGAAACACTGAGACTCTCCACACGCGAGACCTCAGAGGTGACATAGCCACTATTTGCCTTTCTGGGTGATGTAACCACAACTGTGGAAGCAGCTGAAAAGGTAGGGGTTGTGCAACCGTCTTCATCGATGTGAAGTTCCAGCGGAACAGGGGTAGAGGAGGGTGTGGTCTGACTAGATGTTACATCAACATCCACAGATGAGTCATTATGGGTAATTGTGGACGGAGCGTCAAAGGGGACCACAGAGGGGTCTGCGGCTTCTTGGTTCATTGACAGCTGAGAGCCGGACTAGCAGGTGGAGTTTGTACAAACAAACAAAGACATACAAGGTGATAGAGAAGAGAAAAAGCAGGTGAAATAGACTGAAATAAAGGGAATGGACAGTCATCAATCAGACCATGAAGGGGGCACAGGAAAATTAGCAGCAAAAAGTAAATAATACATAAACCGAAATCTGATACATTTGTAGAAAACTCCAGACTTTTAAATAAGATGTCACACATATTATTAAAATGGTTTGTTTTTGACTGCTAAATGGTAACACCCGAATACGTTTTTCAACTTGTTTAAGTCGGGGTCCACGTTAATCAATTCATGGTCCAAATATGTACTATCATCATAATACAGTCATCACACAAGTTAATCATCAGAGTATATACATTGAATTATTTACATTATTTACAATCCAGGTAGTGGGATGTGGAGGGAGTTGGGGCGAGGGGGGTTAGGTTTGGTTGATATCAGCACTTCAGTCATCAACAATTGTATCATCTGAGAAATGGGCATTGTAACAGTGTAGGTCTGACTTGGTAGGATATGTACAGCGAGCAGTGAACATAGTGAGCTCAGAAAGCATAAGAACAAGTATATACATTTGATTATTTACAATCCGGGGAGGTGGGATGTGGTGGGGGGAGGGTGTTAGTCAAGGGTTGTAGTTGCCTGGAGGTGTTCTTTTAGTGCGGTTTTGAAGGAGGATAGAGATGCACTTTCTTTTACACCTGTTGGGAGTGCATTCCATATTGATGTGGCATAGAAGGAGAATGAGTTAAGACCTTTGTTAGATCGGAATCTGGGTTTAACGTGGTTAGTGGAGCTCCCCCTGGTGTTGTGGTTATGGCGGTCTGGAAGTAGTTTGACAAGTACTTCGGTATCAGGGAGGTGTAGCGAATTTTATAGACTAGGCTCAGTGCAAGTTGTTTTACTCTGTCCTCCACCCTGAGCCAGCCCACTTTGGAGAAGTGGGTAGGAGTGAGGTGTGATCTGGGGTGGAGGTCTAGAAGTAACCTGACTAGCTAAGTGTAACTTCCAAATCTTGAATGGTCATACAATTTGTAGAGTAAAAAACATGCCTCCAAAAAAATCAAAACATAATGTGTGATCTGCAAACGTCAACTCAGTGAGCATTTAGGATTCACTCCACAGGCTGTGGATTTTCCTTGTTGATGACGGCATAGTGGTGGCAAAGACAACAATTAGCGATATGGCTGTTCAGTACACGCATCTCTGTCCATGCCGTATATCGAGTATACTCGATATATCGCGGGTTTGTCTCTGTGCGATATAGAAAATGACTATATGGTGATATTGGAGTATACGTTCTCACGCAGTTGCTTTTAGCTGCGGGCATTACACTACATGCGTTCCTCACTCTTTCTTGTCTCTCCTTCGCACAGAGACATAAAACAAGCGCACCTTGTTACATACGTCACATACTGTCGCGCGTGCAACATCACACGCTCTCGCCGAGCAGAGAGGTAGTGGAATGGGCAACGTTAGCTGTGATGCTAGCGGAGAGGTGTGAGTGGTAATACGAGAGAAAGAAGGTGCGAATCTGGTAACAAATGAAGGAAGAATTAATTCCCAAGAAAAACAGCACGGGGTCCATCGTCTGGCGGTGGCTTGGCTTCAAGCGGGAAGATGTTGAACAGACAAGCGTTGCTACAAAAAGTAGTAACACCGCTAATGTGTAGCATCATTTGAAAAGTCACCCGCTTAGAGAATGAAAAGTGCTTGTAACTCCGCATGTCAACATTTCCGTTTGGTGCCACACCCACAAAATGCCCAAGCAACCATTTCCACATCAACACAGTATGAAAAAATAGTCAACAACAGTAGGAGATAACGTCCGCAGGAACCTTTGATTGATTGAAACTTTTATTAGTAGATTGCACAGTACAGTACATATTCCGTACAATTGACCACTAAATGGTGACACCCGAATAAGTTTTTCAACTTATTCATAGCGAAGCACATACACTATTTGATTTCCTATTATGCAGCTCATTTTTATTTGACACTTATTGAAATATCTTGTGTGACATCATGCACAAAAGTGCACTTTATTTGTTTTAAACTATTGTAGTGGCGTTCTGTACAAAAAGTGCACTTTAATTTAGTGTTGTTTTGATATGTCATCTTAGTGACATCATGCACAAAAGTGCACTCATAGCTTGTTTTAAAATGTCTCTGACAATCTTGCACTTTCTGTTTTGGAAATGACATGAATGTTTGTGCCACTGCTTAATAACTGTTTAATAAATACACTTTTAGTTGTGATTTCCCTCTCTGCATGAGAGTTTAAAAGTAGCATATATTAATGCAGTATGAAGAAGAATGTTTTAATGTAGACACATAGAATCATCATACTGCTGTGATTATATGCATCAAGTGTTCATTCAAGGCTAAGGCAAAATATCCAGACATACACTACCGTTCAGAAGTTTGGGGTCACCCAAACAATTTTGTGGAATAGCCTTCATTTCTAAGAACAAGAATAGACTGTCGAGTTTCAGATGAAAGTTCTCTTTTTCTGGCCATTTTCAGCGTTTAATTGACCCCACAAATGTGATGCTCCAGAAACTCAATCTGCTCAAAGGAAGGTCAGTTTTGTAGCTTCTGTAACGAGCTAAACTGTTTTCAGATGTGTGAACATGATTGCACAAGGGTTTTCTAATCATCAATTAGCCTTCTGAGCCAATGAGCAAACACATTGTACCATTAGAACACTGGAGTGATAGTTGCTGGAAATGGGCCTCTATACACCTATGTAGATATTGCACCAAAAACCAGACGTTTGCAGCTAGAATAGTCATTTACCACATTAGGAATGTATAGAGTGTATTTCTTTAAAGTTAAGACTAGTTTAAAGTTATCTTCGATGAAAAGTACAGTGCTTTTCCTTCAAAAATAAGGACATTTCAATGTGACCCCAAACTTTTGAACGGTAGTGTATATCGTGTATCGTGACATGGCCTAAAAATATCCACATATTAAAAAAAGACCATATCGCCCAGCCCTATGACAAAGTAACCATAACAACCAATGAATGGTATGCACACCATGTGTTAGCTAATGTGGTATTACTTGAAAACTTGCTTTCTCCCTCCCACTGTACGCTAATAAATGTTGTTTTTGTTTTTTTCTGCAACTGCTTCTGCATTCAAACCAAAGTCAGGACTGAAACGTTGCCACATGCATCCCTTGGTGGTACAAACCCTGAAAAAGACAAACAGTACTCACATTGAAGTCGGACAAGGAGGCCATTAGCTCATCCAGCTCTCGAGTAGCAGAGGAAGCGGACATTCTTGCTTGTTGCTGTGCGGGCATTTCCTCTTGTCCTTCTGAGACCACCAGGGGAGTCGGACTATGGGAGGAATTTAACTGGTCACAACCATGTCTTGTTTGGCCGTGACAGATGTCACACCTACATGGGTGAGGGCACCGAGCTCTCCAGCTCATCCAGAAGGCTCTCCATACTTGGTCGCACGTCCTCCAGTCCTTGAGCTGCCGCACTGCGTTTGGGCTTCTCCAAGTCAGGCGGCGAGGGCTTCGATGCCACGGACACTCCGTTCTCCTGAAAACTACGGACCACGGTGCTGGCGGGGAGAGGCGGAGCCGCCTCCTCTGTCGAGGCAAACGTAAAGAAATTGCACGTCGTAGTTGGGGATCATGTCAAAGTGAAAGAGGCAATGGCCAAACCTTCTGTGGGGAAGGAAGGCGTGCTTTGCTGAACGGCGTTGAGTTCCAACAGGAGGCGGTCCAGTTCTGAGAGATTGCTGCCCAAGGACATGTTAATGGCAGGTGAAGACTCACTGCTCTTCTGCTTATTGGGGAAACTGCACAAGAAGAGATGTGATGAGTTAATATCAGTTCAACAACATGTATAAAGCAGAGTTTTTCAACCTTTTCTGAGCCAAGGCACATTTTTTTCATTGAAAAAATCCCGAGGCACACCACCAGCAGACATCATTAAAAAACGAAACTCAGTAGCCGATATTGACAATAAAAAGTCGCTCTCGCAATTGTTGGATATGACTTTAAACCATAACCAAGCATGCATCAATATAGCTCTTGTCTCAAAGTAGGTGTATTGTCACCACCTGTCACATCCTGCCGTGACTTATTTTGAATTTTTTTGTGTTTTTCTGTGGATAGTGTTTTAGTCCTTCTCTTGCGCTCCTATTTTGGTGTTTTTTCCTGTTTTTTTGGTATTTTCCTGTTGCAGTTTCGTGTCTTCCTTGAGCGCTATTCTCCACACCTGCTTTGTTTTCGCAATCTGACTATTTAAATTGTGCGGACGCTTTCCTTCTTTGTGGGGACATTGTTGATTGTCATGTCACGTACGGATGTACTTTGTGGACGGCCGTCTCTGCTCCACACGCTGTAAGTCTTTGCTGTCGTCCAGCATTTTGTGTTTTGTTTACTTTGTAGCCAATTCAGTTTTAGTTTCGATTTGCATAGCCATGCCTAAGCTTCAATGCCTTTTCCTTTTGGTTTTAGCATAAGATACCTTATTACCTGCCAATGCTTCCCGCTGTCGTCTGCATATTCTGATCACGACACGACGTGTTCCCGACATCTACAAAGCAATTAGCTAGCGGCTGCCACCTACTGATATGGAAGAGTATTACACGGTTACTCTGCCGAGCTCTAGACAGCACAGACAGTCAACAACGGCACATTATTTACGGATTATAATTACTTGTGTGCAAAAAATATTTTTAACCCAATTAGGTGAAATTACTTAATCTCCCACGGCACACCAGACTGTATTTCTCGGCACAGTGGTTGAAAAACACTGTTATAAACAAAGACACTAGGGATGGCTACCTTTCACATTTGCAACCATACTAATTCCTGGTACCTGCAATTCAATGCCGGTACTCAACGGTACCAATTTTTGGTACGTCTTTGTGTGTTCTTGTGTCAACAAATATCACATTTTTAAATTATAAAATCTCTTGAGCTGATGATGATAACTGTACTGTCTGCTTGTTATGTCTTGATTTCTCACACTTCTGACTCATTTGCAAGTATTACATAGTCCACTGTGCATGCAGTTGCAATTCCAATACGTTAGATGGCAGTAGTCTATAGGCTACGGTGTATTGCCAAGTCAGGGAGTAATCTTTGCCATTAAGCTGAATCTAGTCTTTTGTTGCACCCAACAAAATATTTATACTACAAGTATCGTCCTTATTCCTTCGAGGTTGTAGTTAACATTACCAAATTCAGAGGTGTTGAAATCGCCATGTAAAATTGCTAATGCTAATCCGTAGCATGCCTATAGCAAATCCAATGTAAATCAACATTGAGCTAGCACACTTGCCTTACTTTACGTTGGAGTGTTTTCTATCAGGCATACTTGTTTTGTTGGCATGGAAAATTGCAACGTTACCCAGAGCAGTGTTTTTCAACCTTTTTTGAGCCAAGGCACATTTATTGCGTTGAAAAAATGCGGAGGCACACCACCAGCAGAAATCATTAAAAAACGAAACTCAGTTGACAGTAAAAAGTCGTTGTCGCAATTGTTGGATATGACTTTAAAGCATAACCAAGCATGCATCAATACAGCTCTTGTCTCAAAGTAGGTGTACTGTCACCACCTGTCACATCACCCCCTGACTTATTTTGAGTTTTCCTGTGTGTAGTGTTTTAGTTCTATTTCGGTGGCTGTTTGTCTTTTTTTGGTATTTTCCTGGCGCAGTTTCATGTCTTCCTTTGAGTGATATTTCCCACACCTACTTTGTTTTAGCAATCAAGAATATTTCAGTTGTTTTTATCCTTCTTTGTGGGGACATTGTTGATTGTCATGTCATGTTCGGATGTACTTTGTGGACGCCGTCTTTGCTCCACAGTAAGTCTTTGCTGTCGTCCAGCATTCTGTTTTTGTTTACTTTGTAGACAGTTCAGTTTTAGTTTCGTTCTGCATAGCCTTCCCTAAGTTTTAATGCCTTTTCTTAGGGGCACTCACCTTTTGTCTATTTTTGGTTTAAGCATTGGACACCTTTTTACCTGACCGACATCTACAAAACAATTAGCTACCGGCTGCCACCTACTGATATGGAAGAGTATTACACGGCTACTCTGCCGAGCTCTAGAAAGCACCGACACTCAACAACAACACATCATTTGCTGACTATAATTACTGGCACAGTGGTTGAAAAACACCGACCTAGAGGCAGTTTGACTGAGTCCCCTCTGAGTACTGCTCAAGTGCTTGTTTGCCCACCAAGTGTTTGAGCCGAACAAGTCTGCAACCGGATGTGAGGTCAGGTGCAACAAAGGTATCGAAATGTGGCACCTTACTGAGTTTTCCGTGAACGGATACCCTGTAGTGCCGATGTAAAAGTACCAAATTCGGTACCCATCCCTAAGAGAACCTACAGGCAGATTTTGAGTCTTCAGACTTATTTTCATTTATAGTGAGAGACTTTAGTCACTACCCAAACTAACATTCTACCTGTAAACGTGGTCTTCTTCTCCAGGGGGTTGACCTGTGTTGCTGGTTTCTCTTGACTGAATAATTATCTTTTCTGAGCTGAACATCTGAGGAGAGGAAAGTTGGCGTTTGAAATATGACCTCCATTCAAATGAAAGTGTAGTGTTACTTTTATGAAAAGGTACAAGAGCGTTTACGTCTGTTTCCTGTGCGCCGTTGAGGGTTTTCTCAGAGGGAATGGGTGGGCCTTGTGGTGAGAAGCAGATGTCTTGCTGGGTCTGACTGCCAACAGGGAGCGAGTAGCCCGGCTCCTCGGACAGGAAGAGTGGACGCTTTGAAATGTGGGACGTCGAGGACTCCAGGTCCGCCAACAAAGCATCTATGGAAACAAAGATTTGAGAAGATGTTTGTAACCCGCTCTTTGTGACAGTGTCAACTAGAAAAACAGAGAGCAGAAATCTCCGCCAAGCAAGACCTAAATCCAGACGTTGATCCGAATCACCCCCAAAAAGAATTGTAAATTCCTGACTATAACCCGCTTACTTTTTTCCTACGCTTTGTACCCTGCGGTTTATAAATCGGTGCTGCAAAGTTATGGCTTTTTCTTCGCTGACGGCTATAATGCAAATAGTTCAGAGAAGTCAAGCAAACACACTGAACAGGTGTGTTATTGTTTGTGCTATGGCGCCATCTTTTGGACAAGTTCACTTACTGCAGTGCCCTTCTTTTTAGACCACTGATGAACTGTGGTGCGTGTACCACGAGTGGTAAGCGGGCTCTAGCTAGTGGTACGCCAAAGAATCACTTGATTAAAGTACAGTGTTTTATTTTCCTATACTCACAAAACAATGTGTTATTTTACAGTGGCCAAAATATTAAACATACTGTCAGGTTCAAACACCGATGACATCTATTAAACGAGACAAGAAGCAAGGAATTAAACAGAGACAGAATTAAATTTGGCTCAATTTGAGGAGAAACGTCTGGGCTGTACTCTTGCACAGTCTCCAGCACGCTCTGGCGAAAGATTGTACGCCACCTCTTTTTATTTGGACTTTCCCTGTTTACATAACAACAGCTGTTTCTGAAGGAACAGGGGGTATGTAAACAGCCATTGTTTTCGGTCACATAAAAAAAAAAGATGCCTAGGGCTTTGACTGGTCCTGAATCGAGCTTGGGCAGGTCTTGGATCAAAATAGATAACCCCTCCCATCACCCCCCAATGTACAAAATTGAGTTTTACAAGCCTTTGGCTTGGTGCAACAAAGACAGCCTCTTGTCTGTTCACTGGGAACTCAGAGAACGGAAAGTTTTTTGATAATTTACATAAAAATTTTCTGGGAACTTAGAGAACGGAAAGTTTTTTGATAATTTACATAACATTTTTAGGAGTGTCTGCGTTAGTATTATTACCTTACCATGGGATTCTTCTTGTGTTGTTTCAGTTTCAGAAATCCCTCAGTAAACTCACCAAAACGTCACCGTGGAGTTATTGAGTCTGTTTAGCTGATTGGAGAGCTAGCTTCCGCATCTAGTGGGTCCATGACCATGACTTCTGTTTTGTTTGATCAGCCGTTTTACAGCTATGTTTGGAAACAATGAACTTATGTAAATAAACATTTACATAATAGTTATGTGTAAATAACTCATTTTGCAACGCATATGTCTGCGGCTTGTAGTCCAGTGCGGATAATACATGGGAAACATTTTTTTCCCCCCTACAATTTAGTGGGTGTGGCTTATATAAATAAATAAATGATAAATGGGTTGTACTTGTATAGCGCTTTTCTACCTTCAAGGTACTCAAAGCGCTTTGACAGTATTTCCACATTTACCCATTCACACACACATTCACACACTGATGGCGGGAGCTGCCATGCAAGGCGCTACCAGCACCCATCAGAGGCAAAGGGTGAAGTGTCTTGCCCAAGGACACAACGGACGTGACTAGGAAGGTAGAAGGTGGGAATTGAACCCCAGTAACCAGCAACACTCCGATTGCTGGCACAGCCACTCTACCAACTTCGCCGTCGTCCCTACTGGTGGGCTCTACAGTCCGGAAAATATGGTAATGTCTTTGGCGTTAATAATCCTTGTTTCTGCCACCGTTTCCTGTTCTGTGCTTTTATTTTTAAATCTGCTTCCTGTTTTGGCCTTATTCTAATGCAGCACCTTTACTCCTGAGGCAGCAGGGCACAGATGTGTGTACGGTAGTTGTTCATCAGTAGTCTTTACAGGTCTGTGGAGACTACTTGGGTCATTGTTCTACCTTTGCCAGTGTTTCCTTTCTTTCCTGCCTGGATGCTGCGGCACATTCCATGCATCCCATGTTTTCTTCATTTTTAGCACATATTTTAGCTTTCACGCTTCATGGTGAGTTGAGTTTTTTCTTGTTATGCTAAGTACCTAACAGTGCATCGGTTTGCACAGTCTTCTTGGGTTTGGTACTTTGTATCCAAGTTAGTCGAGACTCAGCCGTCAATAAAGGACTTAAATGCATGCGGGGGTCAGGCCTCACGCTTGTTGAATGCACTGCAAACAACTTGTTTCTTATTTATTTTCCTGAAAGTTCCTGTAATTTAGTCCGCCAATAACCTTTTCAGCAATCTATGATATAATGAAAGAAACTGAGTCAGTCTCTACTATCTGTGTCTCTGCCACTAGTATACACACAAACACACACAAAATGATCCAGATCAGACTCAAAATCTGATCAGTTGTTCTTTTGTCCCATTTTGGATCATTTCCTAAAAATGTTATGAAAAATTGCACATAAAATAACTAAAAAACGAAGTGACTGACAAACCAATTAATGTTAAGACTAGGTCTGCAACGATTAATCGAATAATTCAAGTATAAGCATTTAAGTCCAATCTTAAAACGAATTTGTATACTCTAGCCTTTAAATAGACCCCCCTTTTAGACCAGTTGATCTGCCGTCTCTTTTCTGCTCTGCCGCCATCTCCTGCGTGGAGCGGTTATTAGGTGACTACAGATGATTCGCTAGCTATTCAAAGTCGGGACCCCGGGTGGACCACTCATCTGTGCATCAGTTGATGACGTCTCTGCGCTGCTGACTTGTCTCCGCTCAAGATAATCTCCTGCTGGCCCCACTATGGACTGGACTCTCACTATCATGTTAGATCCACTATGGACTGGACTCTCACACTATTATGTTGGATCCACTATGGACTGGACTCTCACTATTATGTTAGATCCACTATGGACTGGACTCTCACTATTATGTTAGATCCACTATGGACTGGACTCTCACACTATTATGTTAGATCCACTATGGACTGGACTCTCACTATTATGTTAGATCCACTATGGACTGGACTCTCACACTATTATGTTAGATCCACTATGAACTGGACTCTCACTATTATGTTAGATCCACTATGGACTGGACTCTCACACTATTATGTTAGATCCACTATGAACTGGACTCTCACTATTATGTTAGATCCACTATGGACTGGACTCTCACACTATTATGTTAGATCCACTATGGACTGGACTCTCACTATTATGTTAGATCCACTATGGACTGGACTCTCACACTATTAACTAGATCCACTATGGACTGGACTCTCACAATATTAACTAGATCCACTATGGACTGGACTTTCACAATATTAACTAGATCCACTATGGACTAGACTCTCATAATATTAACTAGATCCACTATGGACTGGACTTTCACAATATTAACTAGATCCACTATGGACTAGACTCTCATAATATTAACTAGATCCACTATGGACTGGACTCTCACAATATTAACTAGATCCACTCCACGTCCATTGCACAGGTCGCCCAGGGGTGGTTCTCATTCTCAAGGTTTCTCATTATTATCCCATTGGGTTGAGTTTTGTCTTGCCCTGATGTGGGATCTGAGCCGAGGATGTCGTCGTGGCTTGTGCAGCCCTTTGAGACACTCGTGATTTAGGGCTGTATAAATACACTTTGATTGATTGATTTATATTGTGATACTTCAATTAGTGTAAAACTCAAGGCCCGGGGGCCAAATCTGGAGTGCCCGGATTACTGAAATAATCAATAGCTGCAGCCCTAACTCAGACAAAACACTCCTCATCTTGTCTTACACAAGACCTAATCCAGTGTAATAGACTTGACACTGTGCACATTAGTCAACATGATGTTGTAACAGCGGAATTATTTCTACTGTCACGGCCACACCTTCAGTTACTCATTGACCCCCATCTGACTGAAGTTTGTCATGTTCCCATTACTGTACATGCTGCATTTTCATCTTTATATATTGAATAGGTGAGGTCATTACTGGTTTACTTGATAACAAGTTTTAAGCACAAACAGGGCAAAGTGAGAACCACACTCCAATGCAACCTAACAAACATGAAGCGGAGACGTACCTCATATAAATACACAAAGTTTAGAGCACTGTTGTCAAACTCAAGGCCCGGGGGCCAGATCTGGCCCACCAATTCATTTTACGTGGCCCGCGGACGCCTGGAAAATAATATGTGTCAATAAAGTACCTTATCTTTTCTTACTAAATGTATTCGTTCTTTCCATTTTGACAGGAAAAAAATATATGTACTGCATGAAATTGCATATGTTTTCAACTTTAATATCACCCAATATTGCAACAAGTATATTATCAAATAAAAATAAATACTTAAATATCCGCTTGACTTAGGATGTTAAAAGAAGTTATCCATCAAATTGTACAAACTGTAAAAAAATTATTTAGGGTAAAATGTATGGTGTTTTACAGCATATTACTGTAGATTGAAAAAAACACTCTACCACTGTTTTTTATGGTAACATTATGTCAACTGAGCTGTTTTTCTTACCGTAAAATCTATGGTTGCTGTATTACTGTAAATGAAAAAACAGTACCACATTTTTTTTAATCGAAAAAAACTGGCAGCTCTGTTGCCAGAATAAAAAACAAACAGTGGTACTGTTTTTTCATTTAATTTAATTTTATTTTATTAAGGATCCCCATTAGTCTACACCGCAATGGAGACTATTCTTCCTGGGGTCCAGGCAAAAAACATCACACAATCACAAAACAAAAGATTACAATGCAGTACAACATGATCAAATAATAAAATGTTGTAATACAAAAATAGCAACAACAAAGAACCAAAAAAAACCCCAATAACTTCGAGTTTACATAATAATGTTCATACCTAAGATAAAAAGAGCAATATAAAAATATATATATATATTTTTGCAAAAATAAAACCAAGAACCAATGGCCTAAAATATACACATTAGTGTACCAAAGACAAACAATAAGTGACGAATAAGTACCATACATCCATTTTCTACTGCTTGTTCCATAATCAATAAAATAGTCAATAATCAATAAAACCAGTCATGACATTAGGTACAATCTAGAATAATCTCTTTCAGTAATATAACTGTAAATTTACTGTAAAATTTACAGTAATATGTTTAATTTACAGTAAAATTCTGGCGACTAAGCTGCCAGTTTTTTCCCGTAAAAACAGTTACAGTTTTTCCATTTACTCTAATATGTTGTGTGGAGAAAAAATGTTTTACAACAGTAGAATTCTGGTGACTAAGTTACCAGTTTTACAGTTTACCTAAAAAAATATTTATAGTTAAATGCATAGGCAAATTCATTTATTTGCGGTGACAAGCGGCTCTCTGAGAGCAGCCATAACTGTGATGTGGCCCTCAATGAAAACCAGTTTGACACCCATTGTTTAGAGGGAGAAGTGGTAAGAAGTGATAACGATACTTTTAAGAAACTTACTTTATTTGTCGCCAGGATTAGTGATTTAGAAGTAGGGATGGATGTTAGCTGCTAGCTAGCTATCCATGTCTTAAAGCACCTCTTCCTGAGGGCGTTTCAGTATTTCAACTTCACCTTTATCGTCAGTCTTTAGACCAAAATGCGTTTGTTCTCCCTTTTCTGTCTACACACTTTGTCTGCTTGTAAGTACTCCGTGTGTGTGTGTTGCCGAACATGCTCCACTGCTCGTAAAACCAGCAATGTCACGACGCGCCGTCATGCCCGGTAACCGAAACTTTTCAAACAGAGTATAGTGCCGTTTTCGATTCATTAGTACCGCGACACTATACCGTACAACTGTCAAGTTCAAACACTGATGACATCTATTAAACAGACAAGAAGCAAGGAATCATGCAGAGACAAGAGTTCAATTTAGCTCAATGAGGAGAGAAGTATTGGGCTGTACACTTAGTTACAGTTCCAACCTACGCTCTAAGGCACAGTCCCACGTGCTCCACTATTTATTTGGGAGGTCCCTGGTTACATCACTGAGGCTGCTTCTGAAGGAAGGGGGGCACTCGTGATATCGCCCTGTCTCTGCTTTGTCTGCGTCAAGGTACTCGATGCTCTGGACACAAACAGTGATACGAGACGACTCGCAATCTTGGATTGCAAGTTGTCCCTTTGCACGGATAGAAAAGTACAACTTTAGCACAATTGATAATAACTATAGCAACGGCCTTTAAGCATAAGAGTTGTGTGATAATTTACACATAACTATTCCAACAACAACCCTAATAGGGACTAGCGAGGCTCTCTCTGTGCATCCAGAGAGTGTCGGTGAGCAGCAACTCTGTTATTGAACAAACACCTTCAGAGGCTGACAGCGATGCATAGAGTGAACCCTCTCGCGCCGTGTCTGGAAGCGGGAATTAAAAGGAATTATAACATTTTATTTTAATACATCGTTCTATTAAGGGATTTGTTGATTATCGGCCCAGACCTGGGTAGGAGAGAGACGTCGGCTTCCTAAGTGGGCGACTTACAAACAAAACAAAACAACCCACAAAAAAATAATAGTTCCAAAAGATAATGATTTAATTATTTTGAATGTAAAAGGAAAAATAGATTAAGCACTGTGGAAGAAGCAGTTTTCTACCTCGCAATGACTCTCCCAACTTCAGGCAGTGGAAAGACAAAACATTTATTACCAGTCCTTGTTGCCATGGTTACTCAACACTGGCTTTTACCATCTTCCCAATAAAACTTTAAACAATCGCTGCCCGCTCTTCTCCACGAGCTGCGTGTGGCATGAATGTCGGTCTTTAAATACAACAGCAAGATGGAGACTGTAACATTAGGAAGGACCTGGAAACCAATGCTTAGAATAGCAGTCAGTAAAAGTAGAGACCGAGGAGACACAGAACCAGCCATGGCTGATCCACTTGGACCAAGTTAGCATTAGCATGGATAGCATGGCTAACATGCCAGTGGACCAGGTTGCACACCACAGATTCCACTCAGGACACAGAAGCCCTCGCTGCCACGTTCATGGGTCATGAACAACTGACATCTCACGGAGTAAAAAAAACAGCTTGAAAGGTATATTTCAAGTTTCAAGTTTATTCACGATACCATATTACGATTACAACAGTAGTGAATATCCATTTAAGGATGGTGGTAAGTGAAAGGGTCCCCCAGATAAGCTAGAAGAAGCTTTTGGCAGGGGGTCTAGAGGTCAGTATATGCATGGAATGCTGAGACATGGTGGCAAGCACAAAAACGCGATATGACAAACACAAAATTAGCACAAAAGCAAGCATAAACATACATACATACATACATTCAACAACGCACAACCCAACAGTAGTCTACCCTGAAGCCACATGTGACAATGCTAATCCTCTATAGGAGCACTGGCCATTCACATGGCGCATTAGAGATAGGTGGTTAATAGTTTCTTTTTGAAGTTGGAGAATGAACACAGCATCCTGAGGCTCTCATCAAGCCGGTTCCAGATCTTTGGTCCCCTGCATACAACACTTCGAGCAGTACAAGCCAGTAGACTATGTTTACCTGATATCAGGTCAAAGTTAGGGGTGTTGTGGGCATGCTGGGGACGATAGATAGGAACCAAGCTACAGAGCCTGAGATTCAGCCTGTGGATGACTTGATAGGTTAGACAAGCATTGTGATAAATATTGAACTCTTGTCAGTCTGAAGAGATGATAATTATGGAATAGATGTCGAGTGGGGGCATTAAATCAAATCAAATCAACTTGATTTATAAAGCACATTTAAAATTTACCACAGGGGTAGCCAAAGTGCTGTACAATGGGCAGGTTAAAAGATAATACGATAATAATATTGAGCAAAATTTAATAGAAATATTGTCGATGTGGCCCTCCAGCAGTGCTCGGGTTGCTCATGCGGCCCCCGGTAAAAATTAATTGCCCACCCCTGTGTTAGAGCGTCCTCAATAATCGAAAAATTTCAAAGCCAGACTGAAGTTTATGCATGGTTTGAATAAAACTAATGTCAATATATTTTAAGGCCTTTCATAATCGTATTTAAAAGACATTTTATGAGATTTTGGGAGCATTTTACACATTTTAAGGCCTTACATTTAAATTATTAGATTTAAGACTTTTTAAGACCCCGCGGACACCCTGTTATCTGTAATGATCAATGTCAGTACGCTGATTCCGTGTCATTCAGTTCTCTTTGTCCGTTTGCAGTTGTATCAAAAAGACGAAGTCTCTGCCAGTAGAGACTACATTGCTGGCCTGCAATGTATTATATTTACGGTATTCCTCACTCAATGTGAGCTAGGGCTGCAACTAACGATTAATTTGATAATCGATTAATCTGTCGATTATTACTTCAATTAATCGATTAATAATCGGATAAAAGAGACAAAGTACATGTCTATCCTTTTCAGTATTTTATTGAAAAAAACAGCATACTGGCACCATACTTATTTTGATTATTGTTTCTCAGCTGTTTGTACATGTTGCAGTTTATAAATTAAGGTTTATAAAAAAAATTTTTTTAATTTTTTAAAAAAAGAATTAAAAAAATTTACTCTGCGCATGCGCATAGCCTAGATCCAACGAGTCAATGACTAAATTAATCGGCAACTATTTTTATAATCGATTTTAATCGATTAGTTGTTGCAGCCCTAATGTGAACCAAGTGGGAACTAGGTATGCCTCTCTCCCGTATTAAAATAAAACACATGTATTATTAAATGCACAGCTCTTACATGATTTGTTAGTCCTTTTACCAGATTTGACATAATTAAACTCAGTTTTTTTTCCTTAACCCAAAGACAGAGCAATGAAACATTTTGTCTAAATTGGTTGGTTATGCTCTCTCATTAACCCAAGTCTGTTATTTATATCTTACAGAGGAATGGACTGTTATGCAGACAAAAAAATGAAAAAAACAAAAACATACCATAATCATTATGTCAACTGGGAAAAAGTCATTCTTGCTATTGTCCGAACAAAGCTAACCTGCAGCTGCTAAAGCAGATGTTCATCCAGATGCTTTTCAAAACGGACGCTAATCAAATTAGCTCTGTTGATGAACTGGCTTTCCCCCTCATTAAAAACAATTTGCTGCTCCAAAATAAGTTTAAACATGAACTCTAGGGCTATACATGGTCTTGGAAGAAAATAACATTGAAGCGGCTGATTTAGCAAGTGGCCCACGTATACACTTTATACATAGACTTGTTGTAAAGCTAAGAGACTATTGTAGCTTCACAGTAATGCTTGTAAACGGAGGACATTTTGAAGCTTGTCTGAACAATCTGCTCGGCGTGCGCTGGCCTGATACTCACTACACAAACATGGAGGTGTGGCAGCTCTCTCTGCCAAAGGAACATACCAAGAACTCAAGCATTCTCCTGTGACCAAAATTGGCTCGCCAGTCAAATGAGAAAATCACAAGAGCATGATGGGCATACAAGACCTTTACCAGGTACCTTCGACCTATTTTGAACAGTATTTGATCAAATCACGGGGGCGTGGTTTTGCATTCTTAATTCAAATGAGAAAAAAGGATGAAAACAATAGATAACAGTGAAGAATATTTATGATGTCCATGTGTGTTGCATCTTATTTCAGTAGCGGCAGACATGCACACTTTTTTAGTTAAATCCATGGGTGCGGCGCCCTATGGTCTGTAGCTTAATGCATGTCATACTGGGGTCATACTGTATATACAGTACAGGACAAAAGTTTGGACACACCTTCTTATTCACAACACAACTGATGGTCCCAACCCCATTGATGAAGCAAGAAATTCCACTAATCAACCCTGACAAGGCACACCTGCATACTTGCCAACCCTCCCGGATTTTCCGGGAGACTCCCGGAATTCAGCGCCTCTCCCGAAAAACTCCCGGAAGAAATGTTCTCCCGAAAATCAGCCGGAGCTGGAGGCCACGCCCCCTCCAGCTCCATGCGGCCCTGAGTGGGGACGGCGGCGACAGTCTGTTTTCACGTCCGCTTTCCCACGATATAAACAGCGTGCCTGCCCAATCACGTTATTACTAAAGAATGATCGAGGGCGAATTCTTGGTTTCTTATGTGGGTTTATTGTTAGGCAGTTTCATTAACGTCCTCCCAGCGCGGTAACAACACACAACAACAGCAGTCACGTTTTCGTCTACCGTAAAGCAGTTCATCTGCCGTAAACAGCAATGTTATGACACTCTTAAACAGGACAATACTGCCATCTACTGGGTAGCCTCCGGAACACTGAAATTCAAGTATTTATTTTATTTATATGTATAATAAAATAAATTATATATATATATATATATATATATATATATATATATATATATATATATATATATATATATATATATATATATATATATATATATATATATATATATATATATATATATATATATTTAATATACTCCTCCTCTCTTAACCACGCCCCCGCCCCACCCCACCCCACCCCCCACCTCCCGGAATCGGAGGTTTCAAGGTTGGCAAGTATGCACACCTGTGAAGTGAAAAACATTTCAGGTGACTACCTCTTGAAGCTCATGGAGAGAATGCCAAGAGTGTGCAAACATGATCAGATTAAGGTGTTTCCATGGGTTGTAGAATGTTTTTTGGAGCCGAATTATTTGAAAAATCAGAGTAATTTAGTGCCTAAAAATATAGTCACTGTGATTGTTAAAAAAAAAATGCTTTGGTGCCAGAAAATGGTATGATTTAGCTAGAGAACAAAAAAAAAGTATATAATTTAACCAACAAAACTTAGAAGAGCCATGACAGACAGTAGAAAACAGTAAAAAAAAATAGCCTGGATGACATCTTAAAAAAGAGATATGAGAATAAGAGAAGTTCAAATCAAACAGAGATTCAATAAGTGACATGTGGCAAGATCAAACTTGATCAGATTAATGTGTATCCTTGGGTTGTAGAATGTTTTTTAGAGCAGAATTATTAGAAAAATCAGAGTAATTTAGTGCCTAAAAACAAAAAAATAGCCTGGATGACGTCTTAAAAATGTGATATGAGAATGAGAGCAGCTCCAATCAAACAGAGATTCAATAAGTGACATGTGGCATGATCAAACATGATCAGATTAAGGTGTTTCCATGGGTTGTAGAATGTTTTTTGGAGCCGAATTAATTGAAAAATCACAGTAATTTAGTGCCTAAAAACAAAAAAAATAGCCTGGATGACGTCTTAAAAATGTGATATGAGAATGAGAGCAGTTCCAATCAAACAGAGACTCAGTAAGTGACATGCTGGCCTGACGCAATAAAGCAAGGCAAGACGAGAGGGAGTGAAACTGGGAAGTGTGTGTTTGTGTTAAGGAGACACCCTTCCTCCCAAATGAATGGCGAGCATTTTTAATTACACTGAGGTCGCTCCACGTGGGGGTTCATTTCAGGAAAGAGAAGGCGGAAGTGAGCGAAAGATAAAAAAGGGTGGCAGGAAGAAGAGGATTTGGAAGGGGGGAAGGGAGGATGTGCAGGAAACAAGAGTATGGAAAGCAAAACCTTATAAGGAGCATATTGCAAACGATGCAGAGCCACTCAGAATATGAAGAGTAATTGGACAAATGAGTTACTCTTACAAGTACTGGACATCAACAGAGGCTAGACATGCTGTGTTGACACAGTGCACATAATGGAAGCATGTAGCCAATCACTGCACTTGGCCGCTCTCATCAAGTCAACAACTACAGACATAAGAAGCAGTCTGCCTGCAAGGGGTGTTGTTGAGATTCAGGTTAGGGCTGGGCGATATGGCCTTTTATTAATATCTGGATATTTTTAGGCCATGTCACGATACACGATATATATCTGGATATTTTGCCTTAGCCTTGAATGAACACTTGATGCATATAATCACAGCAGTATGATGATTCTATGTGTCTACATTAAAACATTCTTCTTCATACTGCATTAATATATGCTACTTTTAAACTTTCACGCAGAGAGGGAAACCACAACTAAGTCAATTTAGCAAAAGTGTATTTATTAAACAGTTATTAAGCAGTGGCACAAACATTCATGTCATTTCCAAAACAGAAAGTGCAAGATTGTCAGAGACATTTTAAAACAAGCTATGAGTGCACTTTTGTGCATGATGTCACTAAGATGACATATCAAAACAACACTAAATTAAAGTGCACTTTTTGTACAGGACGCCACTACAATAGTTACAAACAAATAAAGTGCACTTTTGTGCATGATGTCACACACGACATTTCAATAAGTGTCAAATAAAAATGAGTTGCATAATAGGAAATCAAATAGTGTATGTCCTTCGCTATGTGGTAGGTTCCTGCGGACTTTATCTCCTTCTGTTTTTGACTAGTTTTTTCATACGGTGTTGATCTGGAGATTGTTGCTTGGGCATTTTGTGGGTGTGGCACCGACCGAGATGTGGACATGCGGAGTTTCAAGCACTCTTTATTCTCTAGCGGGTGACTTTTCAAATGATGCTACAAATTAGCAGTAGGTGCTACTTTTCGTAGCAACGCTTTTGCCTCATACTTGACATATTACTGAGGTCTGTTCAACATCTTCCCGCTTGAAGCCAAACCACCGCCAGACGATGGACCCCCTGCTGTTTTTCTTGGGAATGAATTATTCCTACATTTGTTACCAGATTTGCACCTTCCTTCTCTCGTAGTACCACTCGCACCACACTGCTAACCTTACCCATGCCCCTACCTCTCTGCTCGGCGAGGGCGTATGACGTTGCACGCTCGACAGTATGTGACGTATGTAAGAAGGTGCGCTTGTTTTATGTCTCTGTGAGAAGGAGAGACAAGAAAGAGTGAAAAAAGCGTGTAGTGTAATGCCCGCAGCCAAAAGCAACTGTGTGAGAACGTATACTCCAATATCACCATATAGTAGGGGTGTAACGGTACACAAAAATTTCGGTTCGGTACGTACCTCGGTTTAGAGGTCACGGTTCGGTTCATTTTCGGTACAGTAAGAAAACAACAAAATATAATTTTTTGGGTTATTTATTTACCAAATTTGCAAAATCTTCCACCAAAAATATTTTTCTTAGTGGAATATTTGATGTGAAGTAATGGGAACCTTGGATAGGTCAATAATTCATAATAACATTGATTTTCATTCAATATTATGTTTTGAGCAATGACAGTTTGAAAGAAAAAAAACAGCTTTGTTTTATTAGTCAACATTGCAACTTTTTCTAAATTACATTTAACCTTTAAGCTTTTTTATTTCACTTTTGTTATGTTTTTGTTTATTTCAATAGTATTTTTAGAATGTGCCGTGGGCCTTTAAAACATTAGCTGTGGGCCGCAAATGGCCTCCGGGGCACACTTTTGACACCCCTGCTATAGATAATAAAAAATTAAATGTGATAAATCTATGGATAAAAAGCAGAGCCTGACGACGCATGCGCGTTTATCATAACTCTCTCTCTTTCTCTGCCTCTGCCCCTCCCTCACCAACTTAGTTATTTTATAGTAAAACTGAAATATGCAGTATTTAGTAATTAGAGCCCTAAAATATCAATAATGCAGGACACCATTGATTTTAATTCTTTCATATTTTTGAGTAATCACAGTAAAAAGATAAATAAAAAATCACTAAATATATTTGGGATCCAAAAGGTGCCCCACTCATAAAGTGATACATTTTTATTAGGTTTTTCTTTTACTTTCAACACTTAAGTTACGAGATCAACTTCAGATATATCTGTCGATTTTATGCTGGAACAATTATTTTATTTGTTTTATGCGCTTAGTCAAAGAAAACTTTGATGTTTTTATATGGCTACTACACAATATATGCAATATTTACCACATAAAACATTTTAAAGTGAAATATTTGAAATAATTGGAGCCCTGAAAATAATTCATTATAACATGGATTTTTTTTTTTTTTTTTGAGCAATGGCAAAAAAAGAAAAAGAAAGAAAGACAAAAGAAAAAAAAACAGCCTGCATTGCAGCTTTTGTGTCAACATTGCAACTTTTTCTCGTTAGATTTCACCTCATTCCACTTTTTTTAATGTTCTTTTTTATTTTTACAATAGTATTTCCAGAATGTGTGGCGGGCCGGTAAACAATTAGCTGCGGGCCGCAAATGGCCCCCGGGCCGCACTTTGGACACCCCTGAAATACACGTACCGTTACACCCCTACGATATAGTCATTTTCTATATCGCACAGAGACAAACCCGCGATATATCGAGTATATTCCATATATCGCCCAGCCCTAATTCAGGTCCTAACTGAAGCAGCGCTGCCTTGCTCGCTCAGGGCTGACGGGCCAAACAATCGCTTCCTCTGTGAAGTTTCTAAATGTCATGACATTTAAAATGGGAACTGCATGAATATCGTGTTGTTTCTTTGCAGCCTACCACTGATTTCTTGGCTTTTTTTCCCTGTCTGCTTTTGATGCAGATGACAGAAATTCCTAACATGCCATAGCTTGTTCACACAAGAGCGATGTGAGTGGTGAAAAACTGAACAAGATAGCTTCAAGAGGTAGCAAAGTCGGTCTGATGGGCCCGAGCGAGTGGCTGCGAGATGCGATATGACAGCCTTTCATGTTGCGTTGTACATGAGATGTGCCGTCAGGGTGCTAACACACCACGACTCTACCCAACCGCCTTGGCTCGGATCACAACTAGAGATTTTTGGCCCACGCACTCTGCAGACAACATGAGTTCTGCAACAGTACTTTAAACGAGGAACAGGTGCAACAATCAGACAACATTGAACAAAGGTGCCGTGTCGCAGGCAGGGTTGCTATAAATACCCTCCCCACTTGACCATGACCTGTCAGAGACAAGACATCCCACACAGAAGGTGATAGATGGCCGTGGTTGTCCGTGCCACAGAAGGATACCTGCATGTGCTAGTGTACGTTTTCCTCTCTGGCTCAGTAAGACATGTTGGAACGTTGAAAGTCCGCCTCAAATAAATAAATAGGAAATACTGCACTAGGGTTGTCTCAATACCGATATTTTGGTATTGGTAACAAGATACTTTTCTAAATAAAGGGGCCCACAAAAAATGGCATTCTTTTCTTTATTTGAACAAAAAATAAGTTCATTATAGCAATTCAGTCCTTAAATAAAATAGTGAACATACTAGACAACTTGTCTTTTAGTAGTAAGTAAACAAACAAAGACTCCAAATTAGTCTGCAGATGCAGTAACATATTGTGTCATTTATCATTGTATTATTTTGTCAACATTATAAAGGACAAGCTGTAAAAATTAATTATTAATCTACTTGTTCATTTACTGTTAATATTTGCTTATTTTCTGTTTTAACATGTTCTATCTACACTTCTGTTAAAATGTAATAATCACTTATTCTTCTGTTGTTTGATACTTTACATTAGTTTTGGATGATACCACACATTCAGGTATCGATCCGATACCAAGTAGTTACAAGATCATACATTGGTCATATTCAAAGTCCTCATGTGTCCAGGGACGTATTTCCTGAGTTTATAAACATAATATGATTTTTTTTTTAAAGAAAGATTTTGCAACGATTAAAAATATTGATGTAATCATAGTAGTATTGACTAGAGAAACCATTTTCAGTAGTGTGTATGAGAGGATTTCAGTTGTGTGTGAGAGATGATTTCAGTAGTGTGTATGAAAGGATTTCAGTAGTGTGTATGAGACAAACAAAATTCAGTAATGTACGGCAACATATGAGGCGCTGTTAGAGACATTATTCAGAATGGCCTCTTACATACACTACTGACATGCTCTCACATAAACAACTGAATAATTATTCTTTCACACACACTACTGAAATCCTCTCATACACACTACTGATTTTTTTCTCTCATACACACTACTGAAAATCTTTTATAAACACAACTGAAAACCTTTCACACACACTACTGAAATTCTCTCTCACACACACACACGACTAAAATTCTCACACATTACTGAAAACCTTTCACACACACTACTGAAATTACTTTAAGTAATGTGTATGAAGGGGTTTCTGTAGTGTGAGAGAAAAAAAATGAGTGTGTGTGAACCATGAATTGATTAACGTGGACCCCAACTTAAACAAGTTGAAAAACGTATACCATTTAGTGGTCAATTGCACGGAATATATACTGTACTGTGCAATCTACTAATAAAAGTTTCAATCAATCAATCAAATGCTTATCAGTAGTGTGTACGAAAGGATTTCAGTTGTGTGTGTGAGAGAAACAATTTTCAGTAGTGTGTATGAGAGGATTTCAGTTGTGTGTGAAATACGATTTCAGTAGTGTTTGAGAGGATTTCAGTAGTGTGGATGAGACAAAAAAAATTCAGTAATGTGTCCATCAATCCATTTTCTATCGCCGTGTGAATGAGAGGATTTTAGAAGGGTGTGTGAAAGGTTTTCAATAGTGTGTACGAAAGGATTTCAGTTGTGTGTGTGAGAGAAACAATTTTCAGTAGTGTGTATGAGAGGATTTCAGTTGTGTGTGAGAGACGATTTCAGTAGTGTATGAGAGGATTTCAGTAGTGTGTATGAGACAAAAAAATGCAGTAATGTGTCCATCAATCCATTTTCTATCGCCGTGTGAATGAGAGGATTTTAGAAGTGTGTGTGGGAGGGTTTCAGTAGTGTGTGTGAGAGAATAATTATTCAGTTGTTTATGTGAGAGCATTTCAGTAGTGTAATTAAGAGGTAATTCTGAATAATGTCCCTAACGGCCCCTCATAGAAACATGTCTGTCAGCCATAGATATGATGAAGCAGAGAGACGACACATGCCTTCGAGCCGCACGTTTATGGCAACTGTGGCCAAAATGTCTGAACATTCTGTGGTTTTAGAAGGCACAACAATTAAATCAAGGATGCCTGCTCGCCAAGTAGGGTCTTTAATTTATTGTATCACTCAGCCGGCTACTACAGTTCTCACGTATCTAGTCTACCAGCAGCAGACTGGTTTAGTGGTTAGCATTAATATTTGTATACGCAGAGTTTGGTGACTATATGCCTGCATGTAAAAAATGCATTTGTTGTTTTACATACATTTTTTTTCCGTTAAAATAAAATGTGTTAATTGTTTGTACAAGTTTAAAACAATCGGAATGCGCTAATTTTCGTTAGCCTGTCAATGGGCTCATCCATTGTATGTTAGCATTAAGCTAGCGGCATAACAGCCAATCTTTATCCTGTATGGTTGCATTGCTTTTTATCAGTTTATACTAAGCTGTATTGTGGATTTAACATGATTTCTACCTGTATGTGCACTTCATGGGTATATATTATTATACTTTATTTTGGGCTTAGTTTTACAGTAACTTCATTGTGCAGACTATCAATAAACTACCTCTAATTGGGCGATTTTCCTCTCGGATGTAACGGACTGTCTACTTATTGGCCAAATTAAAATGCAACATTCAGGAAAGGCGAAGAGCAGCCTGTGTTACGTTGTAGTAAAACAATAAGCAGCAACAATTGAAAAATACAGCCAAAGCAAAACAATATATTGTTAAAAAATTAAAAATAGCTTCATAGCCAATGATGCTAATTATACGTCATGTTGATACAACCCACCACACCCACTGCCACACCCTCGATGCCAGAAATAGATTGCCAATCTGTGGGAAATGCTGAACCAGCAGAGGCGTTGTGGGTTGACTCTCAACTAGAAGAACATATGCACCAGCATCATGTTGCTATAGATGTACAGATGCAACACTGGCATCATTGTAACAGAGTAAAACTAATACGATTTTACCTACACACTTATTTTCTCACATTTTGGCAAAACAGACCAGAAGTTAAGAATGCAGAGGGAGTACGTCATAGTAGCGTTGAAAGAAATAGTCTGACTTTCATTTTCTACATCCAATCAGTTTGGTCTTGTGGTGCATTTCCTGTAGCAAAGTAGGTCACAAGCTCTGAAACAAGCTGTTCTCTGTCCCCTCCAGGAGGACAAGGACACGGGGAAGTGGAACAAGGGGACAGTTACTCCAAAGCAGACGCAAATCACGCCGCTGGAGAACAATCAGCGATATTAAAGCCATTCTGTCTGCAGGCACTAAACCCTTACGACATGCGGAGTAGTAGTCTTGACCCTGCATCGGTCCCCATATTATTAAGCTATCAAACCTCCTAAATCATCCTTTTCAACAACAATGCTGACAATAAGATTAGATAAAAGCAAACTAAATGGCACAGCGTAGAGCGCAGACCTCCCTTAATGTGAAATCTAGTCTCCATCAAGAATAAATGAAAAAATAAACCCTTGGCGATATTTTCATTTCATCCATAAATTCAAGTATTTTGCTGTAGACAATTAAAATAATTACAAATCTATGTGTTTTTCTTGCTCCGGCATAATTTTTGCCCAAGGGAGCTTCCATAGATTCTGCCCTTGTCCTCGCTTCCTTAGCGAAGATTCACACACCTAACAAGCGCGAGACGTTTATTCCAAAGAAAAGTGTTGTCAGTAGTTTGGTTTTGCGGCAACAGGCGTGGAACAAATAACTGCACGCTGCAAAGTCTGTTTGAAAAAGGAAGCAGCAGAACAAACTTATTCTTGCATCTGAAAAACAAAGCCTGAGTTTATCAACTTCCTAAAACTATACAGTTTTGTTAATGTTTTATCAGGTTTTTATTTCCATACAAAGTACAACATTTTAATTTACACAAGCATTTTATTCAAAACAACACAAGTTCACACTTTTTTGATTTTGTATTAGTATTTATTAATTATTGACATCCATTTATTTATTGGAGTTTATTGCAAGGTGCAATGCTACATTTATGACAAAAGTATTTTATTCAAAAGAGAAGTATTGCCTCCCAAAGTTAAGTCTTAATTTAGTTATTTAAAAATGATTCACGAATATTGAATGATTACATTTTTGAACACAATTATAATCAGACAAAAATACAGTATGGCGGTGTAATAATATCAATTCATCCATCCATCCATCCATTTTCTACCGCTTATTCCAGGGGTGTCCAAACTTTTTCCACTGAGGGCCGCATTCGTAAAAATTAAAGCATGTGGGGGCCATTTTGATATTTTTCCTTTTTAAACCATAACA
Organism: Entelurus aequoreus; assembly: GCF_033978785.1. NCBI lineage: Eukaryota > Metazoa > Chordata > Actinopteri > Syngnathiformes > Syngnathidae > Entelurus > Entelurus aequoreus. The sequence goes on along the minus strand of NC_084731.1, from coordinate 13,822,768 downwards.
AAATATATGGATTTTTTATTTATTTTACCTTTAGGGGTCCCGGGGACCATAAAGGGTCTCAGTCATTACATTGTTAAAAATAAGTCAAATTATTATTATTATTTTTTATTTACAGTAAATCTCTATATCAACTTCAAGTCGATATAAAGTAATAAAAAAAAGGTTGTATGGCTTTTATGTCAAAAACAACTTTGTTTTTTATAGTAAAACTGAAATATGCAGTATTTAGTAATTAGAGCCATTAAAGATCAATAATGCATGGATTTTAATTCCTTAATATTTTTGAGTAATCACAGTGAAAAGATAAATAAAATACCAGTAAATAAATTTGGGATCCAAAAGGTGCCCCACTAATAAAGTGATACGTTTTTATTAGGTTTTTCTTTTACTTTCAACACTTAAGTTACGAGATCAACTTCAGATATATCTGTCGATTTTACGTTTGAACTATTATTTTGTTTGTTTTATGCTCTTTTGTCAAATAAAACATTGATGTTTTTATATGGCAACTACACAATATATGCAATATTTACCACATAAAACATTTTAAAGTGAAATATTTGAAGTAATTGGAGCCTTAAAAATAATTCATTATAACATGGATTTTTTGTCATTATTTTGTTTTTGGAGCAATGGCAAAAAAAGAAAAAGAAAGAAAGAGAAAAGAAAAAAAACAGCCTGCATGGCAGCTTTTGTGTCAACATTGCAACTTTTCTCGTCAGATTTCACCTCATTCATTTTTATTTTTGCAATAGCATTTCCAGAATGTGTGGCGGGCCGGTAAACAATTAGCTGGGGGCCGCAAATGGCCCCCGGGTCGCACTTTGGACACCCCTGGCTTATTCCCTTCGGGGTCGTGGGGGGCGCTGGAGCGTTTCTCAGCTAATTCAATATTTAAATAATTTACTACTATTGACTCCGATTTAAATGATTTGCTTTCGCCTGAATTTGTAAACAATAACAAAAACGACAAAAGAATGTATTGATAATAAAAAATATCAGGCGAACCACTGTAGTATTGACCATATACTGATACTATACTTGGTATCATAATTGTCAATATTAATATTGATCCGCCCACCTTTGTTTACTTTGAAAAACTCTAGTTTGCGGTTAGCATTATCCTCCTATGGTGTGTAGTGTAGCATTTTAGCTATTCCTCCTTCCTCCAGCGATAATTGCCACAAATGCTCCAAAACTGAGGCTGCGTTCACTTTGCAGGGTCGGAAGTCCAATTCTGATTTTTAAGTCAAATCTGATCTATTTAGTGCGATTTCTAATGTGAATGCAATCTGACCCGCATGCTGACATGATGACGTCATGCAGTGTTTGCGGAAGTAAACATGGCCTTAACTCTCGTCCGTCTCAGTACTGGCGCATTTGTAGCAATTTCAAGGATTTTGTGCAATCAAAGTCATCATTTGCTAAACCAAAATGTTGTGCGCAGAAGACTAAGAAAGAAGACGACAAGTATAAGTTCCTAAAATATTTTATTTTTACCTGTTTTCCACCCCTTTGTCAACTATTGATTTCATAACCATCTATTTTGGCAAACAATTGTGATGCTTATTGCTTTTTGATGACGTTCTGGTGGGATACGGCAAAATGATCACTTCATATTACAAAAAGTGCTCAATTTGGCCAACACCGGCAGCATGGACAACATCGATTCCTCCCAAACGAAATTTGTGGCAATTTCAAGGATTTTGTGCAACTAAAGTCAACATTTTCTCAACTGAATCGTTGCACGTAGAAGAGTAAGAAGGAAAAGGGCGAGTATTTTGGCTCTGGTAGTCTACGGGACATTTTACTTTCACATCTGCTTTGAAAAACGTGGAGCATTGACACGAGTTCCTGTTTCCTGCTCATTTGTACTTATTTTATAACAGTCTATTTTGGCTATGAATTATGACGTTCATCGCTTTTTGATGGCGTTCAGGTTGGATGAATGCGACCGGAGCGTTCACACTGCATACATATCTGATTTATTTCCGCATATGAAAGAGGCCTGGGTCGCATATGAATAATTCCGAATTGCAGTGTTCACACTGACATGAAAACAATCCGAAACAGGTTGCATTTAAGCACAAAAAACGGAATTGTCCTGTAGTGTGAACAAGGCCTAGATCACTATTTTACTGATGTTTGCCTCATTCCTGTTCATACAACAAATCAATTATTTTGAAAGTCCTGTGAAAATCTAGCTAGGTCTACTACACTGAGGCTACATTCACACTGGAGGGCCGGATGTCCAATTCAGATTTTTTGTCAAATCCGATCTTTTTTTTGGCCGTTCACGTTACTTTAAAAAAAATGTGATTATTAATGTGAATGCAATCTGACCCGCGTGCGGACATAAACACGGCTTCCACTTTAGTGGCAATTTTCAAGGATTTTGTGCAATCAAAGTCAACATTTTCTAAACCAAATTATTGTGCGTAGAAGATTAAGAAAGAAGACGACAAGTAGTTTTACGGGATATTTTGCTTTGATGTCTGCTTGAAGAGCTTGTCTGCGGGCGAGTGGTTGGAGACGGGAGTGCTAAAACTTCACGTGAGTTCCTAAAACGTTTTACTATCACCTGTTTCCTGCTCCGTTGTCCACTATTTATTTTGTAACCATCTATTTTGACGAATAATTACGACGCTTATCGCTTTTTTAATGACCTTCTGGTCGGATGAATGTGACCTGAACGTGAGAGCGTTCACATTGAGGACGCTTTGCATACACAGTACAGGCCAAAAGTTTGGACACACCTTCTCATTCAATGGGTTTTCTTTATTTTCATGACTATTTACATTTTAGATTGTCACATCAAAACTATGAATGAACACATGTAGAGTTATGCTCTTCCCTCAGGCCGTAAGACTCTTGAACGCATCAAAATAATCCCCTCAATTCCCCCCAAAAATGGATTAACTCGCTGGAATATAAAGACAATATAACATACATCCATAAATATGGATGCATATGCAAAAGTGCAATATATTTATCTGTACAGTAGTCTATCTATTTATATCTGCACCTCATTGCTCTTTTATCCTGCACTACAACGAGCTAATGCAACGAAATTTTGTTCTTACCTGTACTGTAAAGTTCAAATTTGAATGACAATAAAAGGAAGTCTAAGTCTAATGTACTTAACAAAAAAGGTGAACTAACTGAAAACACGTTTTATATTCTCGTTTCTTCCAAATAGCCACCCTTTGCTCTGATTACTGCTTTGCACACTCTTGGCATTCTCTCCATGAGCTTCAAGAGGTAGTCACCTGAAAGGGTTTTCACTTCACATGTGTCATGGTTTTGATGCCTTCAGTGACAATCTACAATGTAAATAGTCATGAAAATACAGAAAACGCATTGAAATGAGAAGGTGTGTCCAAACTTTTGTCCTGTACTGTATATTCGATTTATATCCACATACCAAGGAGGCCTGGGTCGGATAAGAAAAATTAGTAATTGCACTGTTCACATTGACATGAAAAAATCAGATACAGGTCCCTATACTTTGTTGGAGACCAGCTACAACAAACTAAAAATATTTTAGTATGTTAGGAAGTCAGTGACGGACATTGTGTGCAACCTGCAGTGTTGGTTAGCGGCACACAATGCTCTTGACTGCCAGCACCGTGACAAGGTCGGTAAGGGCACTTCCTGTCATGAAACACACCCAGAGCAAGTAAATGAGCGGCCACAACAAACAAAGGCTCAACCAGAGACTACGCAGCTACTAATCTAAGTCAAAACATCAACAAATTCTTACAGCTCTTCTGTATCATAGCCTAAATATGTTGTTTTTTTCCACTGGGAGATATATTTCCAGGGGGTAGTTGGAGGATGCATCAAGACCCGTACGAGATGACGTGACGGTTATCTGCGTAAGGAGCTGTCGCTGCTCAGTAAAGCTCGCTTGTCAAAGCGCCTGTCCACACCTGCAGCCTGTGATCTGAAGAGTGGACGTGTGCACCATATGGTTCAAAGCCTGGCAGCAGGTTTACTTCAAAGTCAAACAGATGGACAGACCCCGGAGGAGGCTACGAGGGATTCCTTCAAAAACCCATAACATCACATTCATCCAGTGTGGGTGTGCACTTGGTAGGCCAAACCCACTCCAGAACAAACTCTTAATAACGAGTACATGTCTTTGATGTTTTAATGTAATAAAACCTGACGTGTAAAAAGGACTCGAACTGGGTAGCAGGGATGAGCAAAATAATGATGTTTATACTTCTAAAAAGGCCCAGACGGTATGTTAGATGCTAGATCTCAACAGCAGTAACATCTGTCCAAACATTTAAGTCATAATTTGACTTCCTGTTCAATGCATGCATTGAAGTTGCTCTCTTTTGTGGGGCTCAGTTGGTCTGATTTGGTCTTTGTCACACCGAGATGAGCATTTTATATCATGGTTATCGTGACCAAAAATTATCACGGCTATCATTAGCATTGAGAATTAAAGTAATATATTGTAGACCCCAGAAGAAATCACACAAAGTCTGACGCTATTTTTACTTTTATTACCAATCTTATAACAAACAACGGCACAATTCCAACAGGTTTTACCTCCCATGAAAACACTTTGGACTCTGTGAGTCTTCCTTCCTCGGACACACAACAACACTTCCTCATTCTACGCCAATCACCTTTCAGGCACGGACGGTGTGTTTGCAAACTTGGGAAAAACTGACATCAAATTCAAACCACAACGAACATAAAACATTAACATTAGCTGGTCGTTACAGTATGAATTGCTATATATAGCCTATTATTTCCGCACTATTGACAAGTGATGTATCGAAAACTTGACCACCGGAAAAAAGACTTAGATCACTAAAAACAGTGCTACCGAAACCGGATGTAAACAAAACGCACACCATTGTCTGGAGTGTTGTCAGCATGTCTGTGATGTGGGCATGATTTATATATGTATATATATATATATTGCATATATACCCACGGACAGCCATCTACAAAATATGCAAACATTAAGAGGACAGTGGCGTTTTTTTAAGAAGAGAAAGTGAAACTAGAGCAACAGTGCGAAGCAAGTGTGATGTCATGTTCGCTTCAGCTCTCTTCTTTAGTCAGCGTCATCGAGGGACAGAAGTTAAGAGTCTCTAAACACGAGTACATTCTATAATAACACCAGAAGAAGATGCTAGATTTGTTGCTAGTTATTTTTTAATTTAAAAAGTAATTAAAAGTCCATAAATACTCAGCCTCAACAAAGTACCTTGTACAAAAAGCAGCAACAATTGAAAATACACTAATGAATAATAACAGATTTGTTTTAAAAGTATGCACCGTAATTTTCGGACTATAAGTCACAGTTTTTTTCATAGTTTGGCCGGGGGTGCGACTTACACTCAGGAGCGACTTATGTGTGAAATTATTAACACATTAGCGTAAAATATCAAATAATATTATTTATGTCATTCACGTAAGAGACTAGACGTATAAGATTTCATGGGATTTAGCAATTAGGAGTGACAGATTGTTTGGTAAACGTATAGCATGTTCTTTATGTTGTAGTTATTTGAATGACTCTTACCATAATATGTTACGTTAACATACCAGGCACGTGCGGTTGGTTATTTATGCGTCATATAACGTACACTTATTCAGCCTGTTGTTCACTATTCTTTATTTATTTTAAATTGCCTTACAAATGTCTATTCTTGGTGTTGGCTTTTATCAAATACATTTCCCCAAAAAATGCGACTTATACTCCAGTGCGACTTATATATGTTTTTTTCCTTCTTTATTATGCATTTTCGGGCGGTGTGACTTATACTCCGAAAAATACGGTATGCTTTTTTTGAGCCTTTAAAAAAAATAAAATCATATCATCATCGCAAATTATGCAAACTGCTCGATGATGTCATGGTGACCACACCCACACTGCCACAGGTATCTTGCAGTTTAGGGGAAACCTTGTGATCAGATCCGATATTTTTCATTATCGCAACATCCTTTCTCACTAAGCACTTACGTAGTACCTCGACACAGAATGGCTTGAACGCAGAAATCTAAAGCAGGGACATATTTGTAATATTAATTGGTATTGTGATGCCATTATCTTGTGTTTTTGTCTGATTGTCACGGTGAACAGCTGTAGACAATGGCAACACATCCACAGTAGTGAGACTAGCAGCGCCGGGGGAAAGGAGCTACGGACAAAGCCAGTCGAGCAAATCACAGATGTCACTTCTGCATCTTTTCTATTGCTGCAAACAATTTGCCAAACTAAATTTAGACATAGTTGTGAATCTAGGCTACATCCAATCTCATTAAAAGTACGTCGCCACCGCCCACTCTGCGAGTGACATTTCCAAAGCTTGCAGCGCTCGAACTGACAGCGCTCTGGGGACTTGCCTCGTCACTTCAAAACCACTAAAATGACAAGTGCGGCAAATCAGAGGGAGAGCGAGGTAACAGAGCGGAAACGCTGAAAGGTACCGCTCATCAAAGATGGAGAAACGGGGCGAACTTTGGAGGCTGTTTGACATTCATGTCTCGTTCCTGCAGGCCCCGGAGCTAGTCTTTGCCAGAAACTTTACGCGGGCCAGGTCAATCAATGTTTGCATCGCTGCCAAACGGAACTCAGTAAGAAAACAATTCAAATCATAGCTCATTGAGCTGTCTTGAGTATTAATCGGGTGACCAAAATTTACAATCTGTATTGATCCACTCCGCTACCAACTCAGCCATCCTTTAAACTGTCAATACATGGCGGCCTGGAGTTTCCCCATGTGCAGCTGGGGAGAGAGAGTGGGTGGAGAAACACACACACACACACACACACACACACACACACACACACACACAGACACAGACACACACACACAACAATCAAGTGTGTAGTCCTATGCAGATTTCAGATGAGGAAAAAGCAAGGCTGCCTGCTAGAATCAGAGACCAAAGTAAAGAGAGGTGTCTGTAGGCCAGTGGAGGGTTTCACGTTGCTGTTGGCTCATCACTTGAGAAGAGGGACTCTTTTTCTTAGCTAAAAATACATGACAGATTTGTCATCTGGGGGTCATCTTTTCACATCCGAGAACTCTTTTGACTAGTCAAAAACAGGCAAAATACTAGTCTTGATGCATACATGCCAGTGTATTAATACATGGTTTATGTTTTCTATGTGATTTCTATTTAGAGGACCTGCTATAATATTTACAACCTTTGAATTTGCAACACTCTTTTTTTTTAGCCGCAACTTCAAGGGGAGCGACGTAAACTGAGGAGGTATACTCAAATATTGACTGGATATAGAAAGACCAATATTTTTTGCCAGGTGTCACCCTCCCCACCAAGAAACTGGATGTTCTGTTGTGGGAGAAGGAGAATCCGAAGGACTGAAAACAATATAGCCCAAATGCAAAATTGAGTTATTTAATCTGAGACTTTCTAAATACATGCTCATGCTATATTAGCATGCAACAACCCCAATTCCTTAGATGCATTGCATAAATTCCTTCTAAACTTAACTTTACGATTTGCAGCACTTCCATACATATTACCACTAAGTTCGCCTGGGCCAAAAAAAAAAGTCCCAACATGGATTAATTAGCCTACATCTGAGGTTTGCCCTTTCTTTTTAATTACAGCACAGTTTCACTCCAAGGAGAATTTGCCTTTATTAATCTTGAGAGATCTTGAGAAAGATCACATCCCAGCAGGCACATGACATTGATTCAACGTAGATTAATAATACATACATGCCTTTTAAAACTGACTTTGAAGCAACGTTGCTAAATAGTTGTATTTGTGTTAGAATAATTATGTATAAGTTATCACACAGCTCTTATGCTTAAAGGCTGTTGCTATAGTTATTATCAATTGTGCTGAAGTTGTACTTTTCTATCTGTGCAAAGGGACAACCTGCAATCTTGGATTGCGAGTTGCCTCGTATCAGTGTTTGTGTCCAGACCCGGCCTGCTGACTGCCAAGGGCGAACATAGAGTACTGTGACGCAGACAAAGTAGAGACAGGGCGATATCACAAGTGTCAGCACATTTCCATTTCTGAATAATCATATATTGTGTCTAACTGGGGCTGCTGAAATTACCCCCCTTCCTTCAGAAGCAGCCTCAGTGATGTTAACCAGTGACCTCCCGAATAAATAGTGGAGCATGTGGGCTGTGCCTGAGGGCGTAGGTTGGAACTGTAACCGAGTGTACAGCCCAATACGTCTCTCCTCATTGAGCAAAATTGAACTCTGTCTCTGCGTGATTCCTTGCTTCTTGTCTGTTTAATAGATGTCATCAGTATTTGAACCTGACAATTTGCAAATTGAGACAACGTGGGATCAACGTTGTTGGTTGGGAAATGACCAAATTTTGATGTTCAAATCAACGTCACAACCTGACATTGAATGAACGTCGTCAAAAAGCATGTTGTTTCAATGTTGTGTTTGTGTTGTAGAATATTGTTTGGGAAATGACCACAATTCAATGGTCAGAACCCAACATTGATTGATTGATTGAAACTTTTATTAGTAGATTGCACAGTGGAGTACATATTCCGTACAATTGACCACTAAATGGTAACACCCGAATACGTTTTTCAACTTGTTTAGGTCGGGGTCCACTTAAATTGATTCATGATACAGATATATACTATTTTCATAATACAGTCATCACACAGGATAATCATCAGAGTATATACATTGAATTATGTACATTATTTACAATCTGGGGTGTGGGATATGGAGGGGGGGGGGGGGTTAGGTTTGGTTGGTATCAACACTTCAGTCATCAACAATTGCACCTTTAGAGAAATGGACTTTGGAACAGTGTAGGACTGACTTGGTAGGATATGTACAGCAAGTAGTGGACACAGAGAGAGAGATCAGAAAGTATAAGAAAAAGTGTCTACATTTGATTATTTACATTTGATTATTTACAATCCGAAGAGGTATGATGTGGAAGGGAGGGTGTTAGTTTAGGGTTGAAGTTGCCTGGAGGTGTTCTTTTAGTGCGGTTTTGAAGGAGGATAGAGATGCCCTTTCTTTTACACCTGTTGGGAGTGCATTCCATATTGATGTGGCATAGAAAGAGAATGAGTCAAGACCTTTGTTAGATCGGAATCTGGGTTTAAAGTGGTTAGCGGAGCTCCCTCTGGTGTTGTGGTTATGGCGGTCATTTACGTTAAGGAAGTAGTTTGACATGTACTTCGGTATCAGGGAGGTGTAGCGGATTTTATAGACTAGGCTCAGTGCAAGTTGTTTTACTCTGTCCTCCACCCTGAGCCAGCCCACTTTGGAGAAGTGGGTAGGAGTGAGGTGTGATCTGGGGTGGAGGTCTAGAAGTAATCTGACTAGCTTGTTCTGGGATGTTTGGAGTCTAGATTTGAGGGTTTTGGAGGTGCTAGGGTACCAGGAGGTGCATGCGTAATCGATTAAACGTTGTCAAAAAGCACATTATTTCAATGTTACGTTTGAGTTGCTCAACGTCAGGACCTAATTAAATAAGTTCTCAACGTTGTTTCAATGTCTTGTGCATGCAGGGATAAGTCAAAGGGAGATCCTGAGGTGAACTGCTTATTAACAAATGGTGCAAATAGTTAAAAAAAAAAGGAAATCTGGAGTGCTGTATTTAAAGAAGTCAATACCACAACATACTGTAGTAGGGAACTAATGCTAATTATTGGCTTTATATTCCTGTTTTCATAGCTTTCAAACCACCACTCTTGATACTCAAGATTCTTATTATCCAAAAACTAATTAATGGCAGTGAGCTTTAAAAGTTCGAGGACCGTGAAGGGGTCAGCCCGAATCGATTACCAGCTAATAAACACGGAAATAGGTGGACTTTTCGTAATGTACCTGAAGGCAACATTGAAATAGATGGCCTTTCTTCGTGCTGCTTTTACATCAACTTGATCAATACTGGATGTTTCCCCCCCCCCCCCCCCCCCCAAACATGCCTCCCACAACATGCTAACGCGCCCCCACACGTACACATGTTATTTCCCACGTAAAGAAGGGCGACATGTACCTAAATCGTCCATGTTGGCCGTGAGAACCGCGATGTTTTCCCGCTCCGTCGAGCCCGGCTGGACTGTCCGCCTCGATGTCGCCTCCGCTCGCCCTAAAACGTGCTGGCAAAATGCGGCGAAGTTTCCAAGTTGTCCTCTCACTCGGCGAGCTTCGAATACACTCACCGCCTGATGCCCCCCCGGCAGAGAGGAGAGTCTCTCCGGGAGGATCCAGCCCCCTCGCCCGCAGCCCACCCCGCCAACACGCGGCCGCCGACGCCATCTTGTGGCAGGTAAGACACATGGCGACGCTAGATAGCTAGCTTCATGCTAATTTTACCACAACAACAACTAAAGTCTTCCAACAGTTTTTTTCCCTTAATTCCCGAGACACAATTCCTAGAATAACTCATTTTTACAAATATCTTACTCCTGGGTCCCTATCAGTTGTGACCCTCAAACAATTAACTAGCGTCGAACACCTCACATATTTCACCAATGAAATACTCTTGTAAAAGTTATATACTTACACACATATATATATATATATATATATATATATATATATATATATATATATATATATATATATATATATATATATATATATATATATATAAACAATATGTGTTATCATGTAACACGCACTTTTCAAATATTCTCTTTATAAAAGTGTTTAGCACTTTTACTTCAAACAATCAATCAATCAATCAATGTTTATTTACAGTATATAGCCCTAAATCACTAAGTGTCTCAAAGGGCTGCACAAGCCACAACGACATCCTCGGTACAGAGCCCACATAAGGGCAAGGAAAAACTCACCCCAGTGGGATGTCGATGTGAATGACTATGAGAAACCTTGGAGAGGACCGCATATGTGGGTAACCCCCCCGCCCCCTCTAGGGGAGACCGAAAGCAATGGATGTCGAGTGGGTCTGACATAATATTGTGAAATTCCAGTCCATAGTGGATCCAACATATCAGCGAAAGTCCAGTCCATAGTCGATCCAACATAATAGTGAGAGTCCAGTCCATAGTGGATCCAACATAATAGTGAGAGTCCAGTCCATAGTGGGGCCAGCAGGAAACCATCCCGAGCGGAGACGGGTCAGCAGTGCAGCGATGTCCCCAACCGATGCACAGGCGAGCGGTCCACCCCGGGTCCCGACTCTGGACAGCCAGCACTTCATCCATGGCCTCCGGACCTGTGTAACTCCCCCTCCACAAGGGAGGAGAAAATAAAAGAAACAGCAGATCAACTGGTCTAAAAAGGGGGGTCTATTTAAAGGCTAGACTAGAGTATACAAATGAGTTTTAAGATGGGACTTAAATGCTTCTGAGGTAGCATCTCTAACTGTTACCGGGAGGGCATTCCAGAGGACTGGAGCCCCAATAGAAAACGCTCTATAGCCCGCAGACTTTTTTTGGGCTCTGGGAATCACTAATAAGCCGGAGTTCTTTGAACGCAGATTTCTTGCCGGAACATATGGTACAATACAATTGGCAAGATAGGCTGGAGCTAGACCGTGTAGTATTTTATACGTAAGTAGTAAAACCTTAAAGTCACATCTTAAGTGCACAGGAAGCCAGTGCAGGTGAGCCAGTATATATATATATATATATATATATATATATATATATATATATATATATATATATATATATATATATATATATATATATATATATATATATATATATACGTAATAGGCGTAATATGATCAAACTTTCTTGTTCTTGTCAAAAGTCTAGCAGCCGCATTTTGTACCAACTGTAATCTTTTAATGCTAGACATAGGGAGACCCAAAAATAATACATTACAGTAATCGAGACGAGACGTAACGAACGCATGAATACCGGTAATGATCTCAGCGTCGCTAGTGGACAAAGTGGAACGGATTTTAGCGATATTACGGAGATGAAAGAAGGCCGTTTTAGTAACACTCTTAATGTGTGACTCAAACGAGAGAGTTGGGTGGAAGATAATACCCAGATTCTTTACCGAGTCGCCTTGTGTAATTGTTTGCTTGTCAAATGTTAAGGTGGTATTATTAAATAAATGTCGGTGTCTACCAGAACCGATAATCAGCATTTCCGTTTTCTTGGCGTTGAGTTGCAAAAAGTTAGCGGACATCCATTGTTTAATTTGCCAATGATTGGAGTGGGCTACTATAAACACAAACACAGTACAAATACACATGACTGTAAATTGTGTAAAACTCCTATAAATTCACCAAACACAACACAAGACCAGTGTTGTTCACAGTCAGACTATTTAGTGTTGCAAAAAAAATACTTTGTGATTTCTGTGTGTAATGTGTTTAATATTTGACAAATCACTTTGTGTATGGTTTCACAAAAAGTGTGGTGTTGACCTGGGGTTCTTAACAATCTTGACCTCGGGGCCCAACTTTTCCACTACACTGGGGTTCGGCACCCGCCTTCTTTCTTTCTTTCTTTAGTTTATTTCGGACATGAACACACTTACAGCATAATACATCACACAATTTCATATCATTTCACTTTACATCACGTCCGAAAAGGAGTAAGAACAAGTACAGCTTATTTAATCCTTTCCCACTTCAGAGTGTTTACAAATACATACGTTGATTTATTGACTTCTTTTTGACTTCAGTGGATAATTAATACAGCAGTTTTTGTAATAGATAATTAAGTCAGTCATGATAAACATACTGAGATGAATAATATCTTATTTTCAATAAGGTTGACAGTGTTTCTCATAATTCTTCTTCTTTGTACTTTGTAAGCACTATTCATTTGAACAACCTCTTAAACTGGATCATATCAGTACATTGTTTACCTTCTTTACTTAACTCATTCCATAATTTAATTCCACATACTGATATGCTAAAGGTTTTTAGTGTTATACGGACATACAAATGTTTTAAATTAGGTTTTCCTCTAAGGTTATATTTGTCCTCTTTAGTTGAGAAGAATTGTTGTACATTCTTGGGTAGCAGGTTATAGTTTGCTTTGTACATAATTTTAGCAAATCATCGAACTTCAATATTTTTGACTCGATAAATAAAGGGTTTGTATGTTCTCTATATCCATCATTGTGTATCAGTCTAAATATTAATCTCAATTAGTAAATCATACTCTTGATTTTAATGGTATTCAATAATGATATCTGACCAGTTTACAACATTGTCAAATGATATGAAAGCATGTGATAATCACAAAGGTTAATATTAAGGCTTAGGTCAGGCTGATTACAAAAAAAAATACTAATTGAATATGCGGCAAAAGAAGGGATCCATAAAAACTGATGAAAAATACATTTACATACAATTACGCAGTGCTAAAATAAATACATTCTAACTAAATAAAAATACAAGTACATATTTATTACAATTATTAATTACAAACAATGTTGTGCTAAAATCACCCTATCGTTAGAAAATACCAGCACTCAAAAGTTTAACTTGTCAAATTATAGTTATAGTGCATTTTAGGTTCCTACTGAGATTTCACTTTCTGTGACGAGTGCAGTGATTCTCAAACTGTGGTACAACAAAGAATCGATTATTGTTTTATTTTCCATTATTCAAACACAGTGTTACTGTTCAAACTGTGTGTAATGTTACAGTGGCCAAAATATTAAATATACTTGTTAATCAAAACCACTGCCTGGTTTTTAATGAATACTCAGGCCTACTACGCTACCATATTTTAATGTTGGTCATTGTAAATGTGTTTTCTAAGGTGGTACTTGGTGGAAAAAAAAAAGAAAAAAAAAAAGTCTGAGAACCACTTTTTTTCCAGGTAAAAAACATGTATTTGTTTAAATGTGTTTACTGACTTGTAAAATGTCCTTTGCAGTGGACAACTGAATGCTTTTATTCCATCATATTTTTTGCTGTGCGGATGAAAACAACAAGACATTTTGTATTTTTTTTACATACTCATTTTTTTCAGACCCAGGGGGATCCATATCACAGAAGATAAACATACAACAACGATAAAAACAAATAAAATAAATACTAAGTATTATTATGATGGAAAACTATATGTATATATAAGTGAAAGGTGTGTATTTTGCAGAGGACCACCAAACTTTCTGAGTCTCAGGAGGTGATTGGTGAAACTGTGTTGGTTGTAATATTCAGCCCTCACCACTAGGGAGGTGCCAGAGTGCAGGGTGTGTTCATTGATACTAAAATCCGGTATTACTTGTTATAATATTTAAGGATACACACTTGGAAATGTCGACTCTAAACAAATGTAGTTATTTTTAGCTTAGCCTGTTGCTAAGCCCTGCAGTATTTCACTACACAGTTTGTGGCTGCCCTCAGTCTCCGCTTGAATATCTGTCTCCGTACAATACCCATGTTGCTTGAGAAGATGTACTAAAGAGCCAGATATGTATATGAATGATTGTCTCCAGAGGTTGAATGTGCGGTGCCTTGCTCAGAGGAACATCCAGCAAAAAGAGCTGAAAACAAACCCTTTGTTCAGAGCGCAGGGCAAAAGCTGGGTGGCATCCTGTTGTGAGCTTTGCACTCAGGCCTCAGTGTGACATGACTCTCCTCACATCATCACCGCACTAAAATAACAACCGGCTTTTGTCCCCTGCCTGCGTCAGGAGCCAAACATTCTGATGTCAGCACGTCACTCATGTGAGCACACCGTGAAGGTTTCATCCTGATCTCTGTGGGATTTCTCCGACTCTTCACTACCTAACATGGCGCTAAAAACGCAGCCGGAATAAGCACTCATGCGTGATATAGGAGGATTAAACCCCAATTGTAAGTTCTGTATAAAATATGAGTTAATTGTCAATAATTAATTATCTTATTTGTCATATGCAATTTATTTTTTCTTGTTCTCTCATTGCCAACTACTATACTAAACATTTGCAAATACATACCTTATAAACAGACTTGCCAACCTTGAGACCTCCAAATTCGGGAGATGGGGGGGTTGAGGTGGGCGGGGTTTGGTGGTAGCGGGGGGGGGGGGGTGTATATTGTAGCGTCCCGGAAGAGTTATTGCTGCAAGGGATTCTGGGTATTTGTTCTGTTGTGTTTATGTTGTGTTACGGTGCGGATGTTCTCCCGAAATGTGTTTGTCATTCTTGTTTGGTGTGGGTTCACAGTGTGGCGCATATTTGTAACAGTGTTAAAGTTGTTTATAGGTCCACCCTCAGTGTGAGCTGTATGGTTGTTGACCAAGTATGTATTGCATTCACTCATGTGTGTGTAAAAACCGCTTATATTATGTGACTGGAGGAAAAGCGAACGTGACGACAGGTAGTAGAGGACGCTATAGACTCCACCAATATTGTTGTCCGGGTGGAAATCGGGAGAAATTCAGGAGAATGGTTGCCCCGGGAGATTTTCGGGAGGGGCACTGAAATTCGGGAGTCTCCCGGGAAAATCGGGAGGGTTGGCAAGTATGCTTATAAATACCCTTCTACTGTACTGCATAATATTAAAATACCTTTTGGGAATATTTTTAATATGATTTAGTGCAGCATGGTGGAAGAGGGGTTAGTGCGTCTGCCTCACAATACAAAGGTCCTGGGTTCGATCCTGGGCTCGGGATCTTTCTGTGAGGAGTTTGCATGTTCTCCCCGTGACTGCATGGGTTCCCTCCGGGTACTCCGGCTTCCTCCCACCTCCAAAGACATGCACCTGGGGATAGGCCCCTCCCACCTCCAAAGACATGCACCCGGGGATAGGCCCCTCCCACCTCCAAAGACATGCACCTGGGGATAGGCCCCTCCCACCTCCAAAGACATGCACCTGGGGATAGGTTGATTGGCAACACTAATTTGACCCTAGTGTGTGAATGTGAGTGTGAATGTTGTCTGTCTGTGTTGGCCCTGCGATGAGGTGGCGACTTGTCCAGGGTGTACCCCGCCTTCCGCCCGAATGCAGCTGAGATAGGCTCCAGCGACCCCGAAAGGGATAAGCGGTAGAAAATGGATGGATGATTTAGTGTTTAATTTTGTTACTCAAGTAGTCAAGAACATTTTGTGCTCATTAAATCCTACCCAATTTCCCTCAGCATGGAAACAATGAAAAATCTGTATTTCTTTAAAAACTTTAATTTGACAAACAAGCGTAGACCTGAAGGAGACGGTCATTGGGAAACAAAAAAAAAAAGGAGGGCGGGACTTGTGTTAATGTGGTGTGGGTTCTGGCACATGTCCACGGTCTGGGGTGTGGTCTGGATCCTTGCAGCAAAGTTATTTCCTCGAAGAGACACGTCACTCCTGGTCTTTCTCCTCGCCGTGGGTGATGATGTGCACCAGGTTCTTGTAGTCCAGGTTCCCTGCCACATCTGGGGGGAAGGCAGCAAACATCTGCTCCATCTAAACAAACAAAAACATGTTTGCGTCACATTTAATAAACCCTAAGGGGGTTTTTAACCTACCTCTTCTGGGCTGAATCTGTCGGCTTGTGTTGTCAACATTTGTGTCACACTGTGGACAAAACACACATGATTGTGTCAGCATCATGGTGTGTGTGTGTGCGTGTGTGTGTGTGTTCGCTCTCTTACTAGTCCTTCCTCAGCACACCTTTCCCTTCTGGGTCAAAGACTTTGAATGCATTGAGGATAGTCTCTTCTGGATCAGCACCTACAGACCCACAACAACATTAGTCTATGTAGCCACTGTTGTGCTGGCAGAGGTGTCACTTCATTGTATCAGACAAACAACCCCGCTTTCAGAGGATGAATACTTTGTATCCTGCCGTCAGACTAGATCTAAGTCTGTAAGCATGAACTGATGGGATGAGAGGCCAAACCTCTCCTAAGAACATGACTTGCGATCACTTCAATGCCTTCGGTCTTTTGAAGAAACACAAAAAGAAATCACTTTTTTCTTATTTACCTTTCAGTTTCTCTCCAAACATGGTGAGGAAGACGGTGAAGTTGATTGGGCCGGGAGCTTCTTTCAGCATCTCATCGATCTCTTCCTGTTTCACGTTCAAGCGTCCTACGGCCACACACGTTCAACACTTAGAGCCAGTAGAACATACCTCACTCATGGACTGGAGGGAAGGGATTCATATGGCCCCATTGCAGGGAGGGTTATTTGTTTTGTAATGCAGTCTGCTGAAAATGATGGAAAGCGCTACTCTACATTGCGACTGTTGTAAAAGTTGGACTTTCCACACAACAAATTTTAAGATATTCAACACTCTGCTGCCGTCTAAAGTGGATAGTGCACCCCTCCAATTCGTCACGTTTCATGTGTCAGGTAAACCGTGACAAATTGGGCCATGTTAATCCCCTTCCTACTGTAGGCTCCATCTTTCAGTTAAGAACCCTCAGCACAATTGAAGCTCCCAAGTCGAATCCCAGTTGATTTGTATCCTGTTTTGTTTCTCTTGTCGGAGTTACTGTGCACATTTCACAAGGAAAAAAAATGCAGTTGTGCAAAACACAAATATGTTCTGCAGAGGACTCAGGAGGATATAGTGAAATCATGGCAATGTTGAAGTAAGTGTAAAGAGAAGTGAACATGCTAGGTCACATAATGGAGATGAAACAAGAAGGTGATGTTCTTGTTGTGTACTTTATACTCAGTATGTGATTGGTCAACTCAATATACGTATGTACCGTATTTTTCGGACTATAAGTCGCAGTTTTTTCCATAGTTTGGCCGGGGGTGCGACTTATACTCAGGAGCGACTCGTGTGAAATTATTAACACATTAGCGTAAAATATCAAATATTATTATTTATCTCATTCACGTAAGAGACTAGACGTATAAGATTTCATGGGATTTAGCGATTAGGAGTGACAGATTGTTTGGTAAACGTATAGCATGTTCTATATGTTATAGTTATTTGAATGACTCTTACCATAATATGTTACGTTAACATACCAGGCACGTTCTCAGTTGGTTATTTGGTTATTACAAGATGGCGGCGCTTCACGGCGGCAGCTTCTTGCAGGCGCTCTTGGAAGTGTAGACCGATTTGGCAAAAATATCCGTCAATTCAGTCAATTTCATGGCTGGCTCACAGCGTGGTCACTCCGTGATCACTTACGACCGACATACGATTCTGGATGTGGAGAGATCGGGCCATTTTGGGCTGAAAGACGCGTGTACGGTGGACCTCCTCGCTAGCTTGGGAATTCTTCGCGAGCTACATCGAGCAGTGGCCTTTGAAGCAGCGGGGTCCACTACCAGCGGGGACCGTCAACGAAAGAGACGTAAGCGGTGTGCTCGGAAGCAGAAGCGGGGATGTCGGGCGGGGCTAACAACAAAGCTAATGGCTAAGGAGTCCGTTAAGCTAGCCAGCGCCAGGCTGGATAATCCCTGCACACATAGCAATTCTCTTAGAATAATATACAACTCACATAATGTTTTTTCTGCGTCAGAGGTGGACATGCATTCTGCAGAGGTGGCAAACAATCTGAAAATTCCTGTCATATCAATTCCTAGATATGGTCGAAACTATTTAAAGTGCACTACGCATAATAAACGTAACATTATTAATATTGCTACTACGGATAATTTCAACAAAAACTCCTCAAAACATCCCACTACCTATAATATGGGCTTTTTAAACATAAGATCATTATCTTCCAAAACGTTATTAGCTAATGAGGTCATTAGAGACAACAATCTTGACATCGTTGGTCTAGCCGAGACCTGGCTCAAACCAGACGAGTTTTTTGCGCTGGGTGAGGCGTCTCCTCCTAACTATACGAATGCGCATGTTGCCCGTCCTCTTAAAAGGGGAGGGGGTGTCGCACTAATATACAATGAAAACTTTAATCTTACACCTATCGTAAATAATAAATATAACTCATTTGAGGTGCTCACTATGAGGTTTGTCACACCGCTGCCTCTCCACCTGGCTGTTATCTACCGCCCCCCTGGGCCCTATTCGGACTTTATTAGTGAATTCTCAGAGTTTGTTGCTGATCTAGTGACGCACGCTGACAATATAATCATAATGGTGGACTTTAATATCCATATGAATACCCCATCGGACCCTCCGTGCGTGGCGCTTCAGACTATAATTGATAGCTGTGGTCTTACACAAATAATAAATGAACCCACGCATCGCAACGGTAATACGATAGATCTAGTGCTTGTCAGGGGTGTCACCACCTCTAAAGTTACGATACTCCCGTACACTAAAGTAATGTCCGCTCATTACCTTATAAAATTCGAAGTTCTGACTCATTGTCAACAAACTAACAATAATAATAACTACTATAGCAGCCGCAACATTAATGCTGCCACAACGACGACTCTTGCTGACCTACTGCCTTCGGTAATGGCACCATTCCAAAATTATGTGGGCTCTATTGATAACCTCACTAACAACTTTAACGACGCCCTGCGCGACACCATTGATAGTGTAGCACCGCTAAAGCTAAAAAGGGCCCCTAAAAGGCGTACCCCATGGTTTACAGAAGAAACTAAAGTCCATAAATTATCATGTAGAAAGCTGGAACGCAAATGGCGTGCGACTAAACTTGAGGTTTTCCATCAAGCATGGAGTGATAGTTTAATAACTTATAAACGCATGCTTACCTCAGCTAAAGCTAAATATTACTCAAATCTCATCCACCTCAACAAAAATTATCCTAAATTTTTGTTTAGTACAGTAGCATCGCTAACCCAACAAGGGACTCCTCCCAGTAGCTCCACCCACTCAGCAGATGACTTTATGAATTTCTTTAATAAGAAAATTGAACTCATTAGAAAAGAGATGAAAGACAATGCAGCCCAGCTACAACTGGGTTCTATTAACACAGATACGACTGTATATACGACGGACACTGCCCTCCAAAATAGTTTCTCTCTCTTTGATGAAATAACATTGGAGGAATTGTTAAAATGTGTAAATGGGACAAAACAAACAACATGTTTACTTGACCCACATATGCGGTCCTCTCCAAGGTTTCTCATAGTCATTCACCGACGTCCCACTGGGGTGAGTTTTCCTTGCCCGTATGTGGGCTCTGTACCGAGGATGTCGTTGTGGCTTGTACAGCCCTTTGAGACACTTGTGATTTAGGGCTATATAAATAAACATTGATTGATTGATTGATTGATTATTTATGCCTCATATAACGTACACTTATTCAGCCTGTTCTTTACTATTCTTTATTTATTTTAAATTGCCTTTCAAATGTCTATTCTTGGTGTTGGATTTTATCAAATAAATTTCCCCCAAAAATGCGACTTATACTCCAGTGCAACTTATATGTTTTTTTCCTTCTTTATTATGTATTTTCGGCCGGTGCGACTTACTGTATACTCCGGAGCGATTTATACTCCGAAAAATACGGTAGTTTATTGTATTAAGCAGCCAGATGTGTTCATATGTCACATTTCCTGCTTCCTGTGGTTATCATCGCACTTTTTGTCTTTGCCGTCATCATTTGCAGGCTTTTTGATAGCATTAGAACCGTTTGTTCACCATAGGGCTGGGCGCATTGTTGGGCCGCCAAAAAAATATGTGTTTCTCAGCTGTGGTCCGTAAGTTGTAATGCACTCTTCCTCCACTTGTGGCAGTAATGACAACTTCAAACAAGCTGAAGAAGTCTGGAGTTATAGAAAGTCATAGAAAAGTTTCTTTAAGGTGCTGTTTGCTACTTCCTCACAGTAACAACAAATATAACAAGAACATTACGAGGTAGTTTATGTTACCATCAGAGGTTGAACATTTGTTTGACAATTGTCTGTATTTTACACACTAAGTTTATGTTATAAAAATTTTTTAGAGGGTGTGGTCAACATCTACGCACAGGTAGCGCATGTACACATACAAAAACAGTCCAAAAGAAGCAGCCAACAATTAGCAGTCATGTTGTTATGTTAGAATATACATTCAATGATAGCTAACGCTAGCCATCCACTTAAAAACCTAAAGCTAATGCACGTGTATGTGCTATGTGCGTACGTATGTACTGTGTAAAACACATTGTAAAGTTGGCGCTCCCTAGGCATCTGTGCAAATGTTGCAAACAGCCCCTCTAAGCGCAAAAATTATGACTAAAGTTGTTCTTGAATTTTATTGACAGTTTATTTTAAAAAACATGCATATTTTTGTTAGTAATTTAGTTAGAATGTATTTATTTTAGCACTGCATGTCACTTTTTTTCAAGTTTTAATTAATCCTTATTTTTCAGTATATTTGATTAATATTTATTTTTGTAATCAGCCTGACCTAAGCCTAGATAATAATCTTTGATTAACACATGTTTCATACCATTTGGCAAGGTTTATCCTGTTAAACTACAAGTAGGTTAAATATAATTATTGAATAGGACTAAAATCAAAAGTAAGATTACTATTTCAGTGTTAATATTTGAGTGGGCCCCGGGCCCCTTTGTAGTAGAAAAGTTCTGCCAGAGGTCAAAAAGGTTAAGAACCCCTGCGTTGCAAAAAGCAAGTGAAGTCTTTCTGTGCTAATTGAACCAAAGTCTGGCCTGATGTTTGAAGTCCAAGTTGTGCGGCATTTTTCTTCCAGAAATTCTTATTTCAAGACGTTTGAAGTGTTTGGAGGTTCCACTGTACTTGAACATTTTACATTTGGAGGTTCCACTGTACTTGACCATATTACATTTGGAGGTTCCACTGTACTTGAACATATTACATTTGGAGGTTCCACTGTACTTGACCATATTACATTTGGAGGTTCCACTGTACTTGAACATATTACATTTGGAGGTTCCACTGTATTTGAACATATTACATTTGGAGGTTCCACTGTACTTGACCATATTACATTTGGAGGTTCCACTGTACTTGAACATATTACATTTGGAGGTTCCACTGTACTTGACCATATTACATTTGGAGGTTCCACTGTACTTGAACATATTACATTTGGAGGTTCCACTGTACTTGTACATATTACATTTGGAGGTTCCACTTTACTTGAACATATTACATTTGGAGGTTCCACTGTACTTGAACATATT
Source organism: Entelurus aequoreus (assembly GCF_033978785.1). Classification (NCBI taxonomy): domain Eukaryota; kingdom Metazoa; phylum Chordata; class Actinopteri; order Syngnathiformes; family Syngnathidae; genus Entelurus; species Entelurus aequoreus. The sequence goes on along the minus strand of NC_084731.1, from coordinate 13,800,859 downwards.
ACATTTGGACGTTCCACTGTACTTGAACATATTACATTTGGAGGTTCCACTGTACTTGACCATATTACATTTGGAGGTTCCACTGTACTTGAACATATTACATTTGGAGGTTCCACTGTACTTGACCATATTACATTTGGAGGTTCCACTGTACTTGAACATATTACATTTGGAGGTTCCACTGTACTTGGACATATTACATTTGGAGGTTCCACTGTACTTGACCATATTACATTTGGAGGTTCCACTGTACTTGAACATATTACATTTGGAGGTTCCACTGTACTTGAACATATTACATTTGGACGTTCCACTGTACTTGGACATATTACATTTGGAGGTTCCACTGTACTTGACCATATTACATTTGGAGGTTCCACTGTACTTGAACATATTACATTTGGAGGTTCCACTGTACTTGACCATATTACATTTGGAGGTTCCACTGTACTTGACCATATTACATTTGGACGTTCCAATGTACTTGAACACATTACATTTGGAGGTTCCACTGTACTTGAACATATTACATTTGGAGGTTCCACTGTACTTGAACATATTACATTTGGAGGTTCCACTGTACTTGAACATATTACATTTGGAGGTTCCACTGTACTTGAACATATTACATTTGGAGGTTCCACTGTACTTGTACATATTACATTCGGAGGTTCCACTGTACTTGGACATATTACATTTGGAGGTTCCACTGTACTTGAACACATTACATTTGGAGGTTCCACTGTACTTGAACATATTACATTTGGAGGTTCCACTGTACTTGACCATATTACATTTGGAGGTTCCACTGTACTTGAACATATTACATTTGGAGGTTCCACTGTACTTGACCATATTACATTTGGAGGTTCCACTGTACTTGTACATATTACATTTGGAGGTTCCAATGTACTTGAACATATTACATTTGGAGGTTCCACTGTACTTGACCATATTACATTTGGAGGTTCCACTGTACTTGAACATATTACATTTGGAGGTTCCACTGTACTTGACCATATTACATTTGGAGGTTCCACTGTACTTGAACATATTACATTTGAAGGTTCCACTGTACTTGACCATATTACATTTGGAGGTTCCACTGTACTTGAACATATTACATTTGGAGGTTCCACTGTACTTGAACATATTACATTTGGAGGTTCCACTGTACTTGACCATATTACATTTGGAGGTTCCACTGTACTTGAACATATTACATTTGGAGGTTCCACTGTACTTGACCATATTACATTTGGAGGTTCCACTGTACTTGAACATATTACATTTGAAGGTTCCACTGTACTTGACCATATTACATTTGGAGGTTCCACTGTACTTGAACATATTACATTTGGAGGTTCCACTGTACTTGAACATATTACATTTGGAGGTTCCACTGTATTTGAACATATTACATTTGGAGGTTCCAATGGATTTGGTGTATGGTGCCATCTTTTGGACGAGTGAGTGAACTGCAAGTGCCTTCTGTTTAGACTAGTGCTTTCAATACAAGAGCTGTTCAATCTTCTAGCTGTCCATAGCGTTCTACTCATATGTATTCTTAATTCATCACTCCAGCAACAACATAACTACAACTATTCTTACCTACTAAACCGTCTGTAGAAGTGTCTTCTTGCATTTTGCTACATGTTATCGTAATGTGTTGAAGCAAGAGTTGTTGGCATTAGCAAATATGCTAACATGTTTTCCGGTGTCTTTTTTTAGTATTATTAGCTACAACGGCATTCCTTTTGTATTGTTTCACTTTCTTAAATTCACCAAAACGCCACTGTGGAGTTTTTGAGTCTGTTTAGCTGATTGGAGAGCTAACTTATGCAGCTAGTGGGTCCATGACCATGACTTCTGTTTTGTTTCATTAGCCTTTTTACTGCCGAGTTACGGGCACTGTTTGGAAACCATTAAGGTATGTAAATAAACATTTACACAATTTTTTGTGTAAATAATTCATTTCACAACGTGTATATCTTCGGCTCATAGTTTGGTGCGGCTAATATGTGGAAACATGTTTATTTCTTCTAAAATGTAGTGGTTGTGGAATATGTGGTAGATATAATTGACTTCACTATAAAGCAGACCTGGGCAAATTAAGGCCCGGGGGCCACATGCGGCCCGTTAAGCTTTTCAATCTGGCCCGCCGGACATTCCCAAATAATTTTTTTAGATATTTAAGATGGAAACTTAAATATCTAAGTTTAAGTTAGATATTAAACTTAAACATTTCATACATTTGTTTTTGGAATGTATGAAAATTCCGGTTTTCCTGGAACTTCAAGTTTGAGTTCATAATTCCTGGTTTTCCAAAGCCCTATACAAAGTATTTCAATGGTTGGAATCTGCGCTTTTGCATGATATACCAGTTACTATGGTCATTTAAGTCATAGGGCTGCAACTAACGATTAATCTCTCGATTATTACTTCGATTAATAATCGGATAAAAGAGACAAACTACATTTCTATCCTTTCCAGTATTTTATTGGGAAAAAAACAGCATACTGGCACCATACTTATTTTGATTATTGTTTCTCAGCTGTTTGTACATGTTGCAGTTTATAAATAAAGGTTTTTAAATAAATAAAAAATTGCCTCTGCGCATAGCATAGATCCAACGAATCGATGACTAAATTAATCGCCAACTATTTTTATAATCGATTTAATCGATCAGTTGTTGCAGCCCTACTAAGTCACAGCAGCTCAGACGAGGCACCAAGCAGTGTGGGCGGGGAGCGTTTCCATGGAGTGTTTCCTGGATCGTGGGTGTCAGGGACGGACGCGGAAGGAGATTTTCACAACAAAGTTCTAAAGCTTAGTGATATATCAGATGTATCAGATTGTAAGTGTTTGGTTTTTTTACCCTTCACGTTCATATTTCGCTGTGTTTGTTGCATTTCGCTTGATTGCAAAATATGTGGATAGAGAGAGGGTGTGACGTTTATATGTTGTCAATATTCAGTGTTTTATCCTTCATAGTTAATATTGTAACATTCTTTATTTTCATGTACATTCTGGGTGTCTCATTCAGTAAACATTTTTTAAATTCCATTCCGTTTTTTCAGGCGTTTTTAGCATTCAATCAGACATTATTGTGAGGTTTTGTACTAGTGGTCCTAAAAATAGATATACCGGCCCCCAGACACATTTTTTTCTCTAAATGTGGCCCCTGAGTCAAAATAATTGCCCAGGCCTGCTATAACGGATTTGCACATTTGTGTTGCGACCGCTGGTAAAAGAAGCAAACATTGGCCTGAAAGTAGACCCCAACACACCAAGTGCTGCAAACGTGTCCCTCAGGTCGTTCTTGTCGATGAAACCGTCTCGGTTCTGGTCCATGATGGTGAAGGCCTGTGGGAGGAGAGAGAGAGAGAGAGAGAGAACAAATGAGCGAGATGGCCCAGGGGATGTTTTCATCTGCAACCTAATCGCTGTCTGGATGTTTGGTGAAGCAGCATAGCAGCAGGGGGCCGCTGGGACAGGTGCTCACATACCATACTGACACACCTGCTAGATGTCACCATGACGACTTTTAAAGAACACCTGTATTGTTCACATTTACAGTCTGGTATTATACAACACTAACACGGTGGCAGAGGGGTTAGTGCGTCTGCCTCACAATATGTGACTGCGTGGGTTCCCTCCGGGTACTCCGGCTTCCTCCCACCTCCAAAGACATGCACCTGGAGATAGGCCCCTCCCACCTCCAAAGACATGCACCTGGGCATAGGCCCCTCCCACCTCCAAAGACATGCACCTAGGGATAGGTTGATTGGCAACACTAAATGGTCCCTAGTGTGTGAATGTTGTCTGTCTATCTGTGTTGGCCCTGCGATGAGGTGGCGACTTGTCCAGGGTGTACCCCGCCTTGAGCTCGAATGCCGCTGAGATAGGCTCCAGCACCCCCCGCGACGCCGAAAGGGACAAGCGGTAGAAAATGGATGGATGGATGGACAACTAACCATTCATGTTGTTGTTGTTGATTATACTTTCAACAATAGTAGCTCAACTTTGACAAATCACCATCATTAGCTGACAACTAGTGTGTGTGTGTGTGTGTGTGTGTGTGTGGGGGGGGGGGCGGATAAAATGCTTACAACACTTTGGAAAGTTTTGAACTCACCTCCTTGAATTCCTGGATCTGGGCCTGCTCAAACATGGAGAAGACGTTGGAGTTGGCGCCATCTGCTGTCCTCCTCTTGGCTTTTTTGGGGGCCTTCAGAGGGAAGTCAGATGTTTTCACACAACTGTGATCGTTAAATCAGTGTTTCTGCACCGCCAGAAAATATATGTTCCTCACTTTTTCACCACTGTCAAACAAACAGAAGAAGTACGCAACTACACGCAAAAATTGGGACTAATGTGGCGAATCTGTATTTTCATTTGAACTTCAATTTAGGTAAGAAAAAAATATGATTATAATCAAGTGAGAATTCATTTATTTGAGCCATTTTTCATGTACATTTATTTTCCATCAGTATTTATTTTTGTAATCAACCTGACCTAAGACTTGCTAATATTTGTTCTGACTGACACATGCTTTCATATCATTTGACAAAGTGTAAGTAGGTTCGATATAATCATTGAATACAATTAAAATTCAGACTAAAATTAAAAATTCTGAGGTGGCGACTTGTCCAGGGTGTACACCGCCTTCCGCCCGATTGTAGCTGAGATAGGCTCCAGCGCCCCCCGCGACCCCGAAGGGAATAAGCGGTAGAAATGGATGGATGGATGGATGTTTTATAGAGATGTCCGATAATATCGGTCTGCCAATATTATCGGCTGATAAATGTGTTAAAATGTAATATCGGAAATTATCGGTATCGTTTTTTTTTTTTTTAAATTTTTTTATTAATTAAATCCACATAAAAAACACAAGATACACTTACAATTAGTGCACCAACCCAAAAAACCTCCCTCCCCCATTTACACTCATTCACACAAAAGGGTTGTTTCTTTCTGTTATTAATATTCTGGTTCCTACATTATATATCAATATATATCAATACAGTCTGCAAGGGATACAGTCCGTAAGCACACATGACTGTGCGTGCTGCTGGTCCACTAATAGTACTAACCTTTAACAGTTAATTTTACAAATTTTCATTAATTACTAGTTTCTATGTAACTGTTTTTATATTGTTTTACTTTCTTTTTTATTCAAGAAAATGTTTTTAATTTATTTATCTTATTTTATTTGATTCATTTTTTTAAAAAGTACCTTATCTTCACCATACCTGGTTGTCCAAATTAGGCATAATAATGTGTTAATTCCACGACGGTATATATCGGTTGATATCGGTATCGGTAATTAAAGAGTTGGACAATATCGGCATATCGGATATCGGCAAAAAGCCATTATCGGACATCCCTAATGTTTTAATATTAATATTTAAGTGCCTCCCTGTACTTGAAAAGTTGGGCCCCAAGTTTAAAGGCGTTAAGAAGCCCTGCATGAAACGATTTGAAGTGATCCTACAATAGAAGAAGAACTATGATGAAACATTCTAATAGACTATACGTACATGAACGACTTGGTCTTGTCCAACACACACATAGAGAGGGACTTACCATGGCTGAGCAGCTGTGAGGTGAGAGCAACAATGATGCCAGGGAACAATGGGGAAGATGGGGGGTGTCCTTTTGTAGCCCCCGAGCTCTGTGCTCCACTGGTTGATATTTATAAACGATGTCCTCTTTAGGAAGTGACAGGTAAATGATGCTTTGACACACACACACACACACACACACACACACACACACACACACACACACACACACACACACACACACACACACACACACACACACACACACACACACACACACACACACCGGCCCATGTTTTATGGGCAGAGATGAACAACAGGATCGGAATATCCAAAGCAGACTGAAGGTTAAAGTTCCATCCTCTTGGTCTCCACACAATCTGGTTTTTAATATGCAAGACTTATTAATAGAGATGTCCTATAATGACTTTTTTGCCGATATCCGATATTGTCCAACTCTTAAGTACAGATTCCGATATTAACCGATACCGATATATACAGTCGTGGAATTAACACATTATTATTAGAGATGTCCGATAATGGCTTTTTTGCCGATATCCGATATTGTCCAACTCTTAAGTACAGATTCCGATATTAACCGATACCGATATATACTGTCATGGAATTAACACATTATTATTAGAGATGTCCGATAATGGCTTTTTTGCCGATATCCGATATTGTCCAACTCTTAAGTACAGATTCCGATATTAACCGATACCGATATATACTGTCGTGGAATTAACACATTATTATTAGAGATGTCCGATAATGGCTTTTTTGCCGATATCCGATATTGTCCAACTCTTAAGTACAGATTCCGATATTAACCGATACCGATATATACTGTCGTGGAATTAACACATTATTATTAGAGATGTCCGATAATGGCTTTTTTGCCGATATCCGATATTGTCCAACTCTTAAGTACAGATTCCGATATTAACCGATACCGATATATACTGTCGTGGAATTAACACATTATTATTAGAGATGTCCGATAATGGCTTTTTTGCCGATATCCGATATTGTCCAACTCTTAAGTACAGATTCCGATATTAACCGATACCGATATATACTGTCGTGGAATTAACATATTATTATTAGAGATGTCCGATAATGGCTTTTTTGCCAATATCCGATATTGTCCAACTCTTAAGTACAGATTCCGATATTAACCGATACCGATATATACAGTCGTGGAATTAACACATTATTATTAGAGATGTCCGATAATGGCTTTTTTGCCGATATCCGATATTGTCCAACTCTTAAGTACAGATTCCGATATTAACCGATACCGATATATACTGTCGTGGAATTAACACATTATTATTAGAGATGTCCGATAATGGCTTTTTTGCCAATATCCGATATTGTCCAACTCTTAAGTACAGATTCCGATATTAACCGATACCGATATATACAGTCGTGGAATTAACACATTATTATTAGAGATGTCCGATAATGGCTTTTTTGCCAATATCGGATATTGTCCAACTCTTAAGTACAGATTCCGATATTAACCGATACCGATATATACTGTCGTGGAATTAACACATTATTATTAGAGATGTCCGATAATGGCTTTTTTGCCAATATCCGATATTGTCCAACTCTTAATTACCGATTCCGATATCAACCGATACCGATATATACAGTCGTGGAATTAACACATTATTATCAGAGATGTCCGATAATGGCTTTTTTTGCTAATATCCGATATTCCGATATTGTCCAACTCTTAATTACCGATTCCGATATCAACGATACAGATATATACAGTCGTGGAATTAACACATTATTATTAGAGATGTCCGATAATGGCTTTTTTGCCGATATCCGATATTGTCCAACTCTTAATTACCGATTCCGATATCAACGATACAGATATATACAGTCGTGGAATTAACACATTATTATTAGCGATGTCCGATAATGTCTTTTTTTGCCAATATCCGATATTGTCCAACTCTTAATTACCGATTCCGATATCAACCGATACCGATATATACTGTCGTGGAATTAACACAATATTATTAGAGATGTCCGATAATGGCTTTTTTGCCAATATCCGATATTGTCCAACTCTTAATTACCGATTCCGATATCAACCGATACCGATATATACAGTCGTGGAATTAACACATTATTATCAGAGATGTCCGATAATGGCTTTTTTTGCTAATATCCGATATTCCGATATTGTCCAACTCTTAATTACCGATTCCGATATCAACGATACAGATATATACAGTCGTGGAATTAACACATTATTATTAGAGATGTCCGATAATGGCTTTTTTGCCGATATCCGATATTGTCCAACTCTTAATTACCGATTCCGATATCAACGATACAGATATATACAGTCGTGGAATTAACACATTATTATTAGCGATGTCCGATAATGTCTTTTTTTGCCAATATCCGATATTGTCCAACTCTTAATTACCGATTCCGATATCAACCGATACCGATATATACTGTCGTGGAATTAACACATTATTATTAGAGATGTCCGATAATGGCTTTTTTGCCAATATCCGATATTGTCCAACTCTTAATTACTGATTCCGATATCAACCGATACCGATATATACAGTCGTGGAATTAACACATTATTATCAGAGATGTCCGATAATGGCTTTTTTTGCTAATATCCGATATTCCGATATTGTCCAACTCTTAATTACCGATTCCGATATCAACCGATACCGATATATACTGTCATGGAATTAACACATTATTATTAGAGATGTCCGATAATGGCTTTTTTGCCAATATCCGATATTGTCCAACTCTTAATTACCGATTCCGATATCAACTGATACCGATATATACAGTCGTGGAATTAACATATTATTATCAGAGATGTCCGATAATGGCTTTTTTTGCTAATATCCGATATTCCGATATTGTCCAACTCTTAATTACCGATTCCGATATCAACCGATACCGATAGTTACAGTCGTGGAATTAACACATTATTAGCGATGTCCGATAATGTCTTTTTTTGCCAATATCCGATATTGTCCAACTCTTAATTACCGATTCCGATATCAACGATACAGATATATACAGTCGTGGAATTAACACATTATTATTAGAGATGTCCGATAATGGCTTTTTTTTTACCAATATCCGATATTCGGATATTGTCCAACTCTTAATTACCGATTCCGATATCAACCGATACGATATACAGTCGTGGAATTAACACATTATTTTTAGAGATGTCCGTTAATGGCTTTTTTGCCGATATCCGATATTCCGATATTGTCCAACTCTTAATTACCGATTCCGATATCAACCGATACCGATATATACAGTCGTGGAATTAACACATTATTATGCCTAATTTTGTTGTGATGCCCCGCTGGATGCATTAAACAATGTAACAAGGTTTTCCGAAATAAATCAACTCAAGTTATGGACAAAAATGCCAACATGGCACTGCCATATTTATTATTGAAGTCACAAAGTGGATTATTTTTTTTTAACATGCCTCAAAACAGCAGCTTGGAATTTGGGACATGCTCTCCCTGAGAGAGCATGAGGAGGTTGAGGTGGGGGGGGGGGGGGGGGTAGGGAGTAGCGGGGGGTGTATATTGTAGCGTCCCGAAAGAGTTAGTGCTGCAAGGGGTTCTGGGTATTTGTTGTGTTGTGTTTATGTTGTGTTACGGTGCGGATGTTCTCCCGAAATGTGTTTGTCATTCTTGTTTGGTGTGGGTTCACAGTGTGGCGCATATTTGTAACAGTGTTAAAGTTGTTTATATGGTCACCCTCAGTGTGACCTGTATGGCTGTTGACCAAGTATGCCTTGCATTCACTTGTGTGTGTGAAAAGCCGTAGATATTATGTGACTGGGCCGGCACGCAAAGGCAGTGCCTTTAAGGTTTATTGGCGCTCTGTACTTCTCCCTACGTCCGTGTACACAGCGGCCTTTTAGTCATAAATTTTACTTTTTGAAACTGATACCGATAATTTCCGATATTACATTTTAAAGCGTTTATCGGTCGATAACATCTCTAATCACAACCTAACATTTTTCCTTTCGCTACATTACTGACTACAACTCATGCAGACTTCATGAGAGCCAACAAACATAATAGTACAAACCCCGTTTCCATATGAGTTGGGAAATTGTGTTAGATGTAAATATAAACGGAATACAATGATTTGCAAATCCTTTTCAAGCCATATTCAGTTGAATGCACTACAAAGACAACATATTTGATGTTCAAATACATAAACTTTATTTTTTTTTTGCAAATAATAATTAACTTAGAATTTCATGGCTGCAACACGTGCCAAAGTAGTTGGGAAAGGGCATGTTCACCACTGTGTTACATGGCCTTTCCTTTTAACAACACTCAGTAAAGGTTTGGGAACTGAGGAGACACATTTTTGAAGCTTCTCAGGTGGAATTCTTTCCCATTCTTGCTTGATGTACAGCTTAAGTTGTTCAACAGTCCGGGGGTCTCCCTTGTGCTATTTTAGGCTTCATAATGCGCCACACATTTTCAATGGGAGACAGGTCTGGACTACAGGCAGGCCAGTCTAGTACCCGCACTCTTTTACTATGAAGCCACGTTGATGTAACACGTGGCTTGGCATTGTCTTGCTGAAATAAGCAGGGGCGTCCATGGTAACGTTGCTTGGATGGCAACATATGTTGCTCCAAAACCTGTATGTACCTTTCAGCATTAATGGCACCTTCACAGATGTGTAAGTTACCCATGTCTTGGGCACTAATACACCTCCATACCATCACACATGCTGCCTTTTACACTTTGCGCCTATAACAATCCGGATGGTTCTTTTCCTCTTTGGTCCGGAGGACACGACGTCCACAGTTTCCAAAAACAATTTGAAATGTGGACTCGTCAGACCACAGAACACTTTTCCACTTTGTATCAGTCCATCTTAGATGAGCTCAGGCCCAGCGAAGCCGACGGCGTTTCTGGGTGTTGTTGATCAACGGTTTTCGCCTTGCATAGGAGAGTTTTAACTTGCACTTACAGATGTAGCGACCAACTGTAGTTACTGACAGTGGGTTTCTGAAGTGTTCCTGAGCCCATGTGGTGATATCCTTTACACACCGATGTCGCTTGTTGATGCAGTACAGCCTGAGGGATGGAAGGTCACGGGCTTAGCTGCTTACGTGCAGTGATTTCTCCAGATTCTCTGAACCCTTTGATGATATTACGGAGCGTAGATGGTGAAATCCCTAAATTTCTTGCAATTTTTCTTAAACTGTTCAACAATTTGCTCACGCATTTGTTGACAAAGTGGTGACCCTCGCCCCATCCTTGTTTGTGAATGACTGAGCATTTCATGGAATCTACTTTTATACCCAATCATGGCACCCACCTGTTCCCAATTTGCCTGTTCACCTGTGGGATGTTCCAAATAAGTGTTTGATGAGCATTCCTCAACTTTATCAGTATTTATTGCCACTAGAGATGTCCGATAATATCGGCCTGCCGATATTATCGGCTGATATATGCGTTAAAATGTAATATCGGAAATGATCGGTATCGTTTTTTTAATTATCGGTATCGTTTTTTTTGGTTTTTTTAAAATTAAATCCACATAAAAAACACAAGATACACTTACAATTAGTGCACCAACCCAAAAAACCTCCCTCCCCCATTTACACTCATTCACACAAGAGGGTTGTTTCTTTCTGTTATTAATATTCTGCTTCCTACATTATATATCAATACAGTCTGCAAGGGATACAGTCCGTAAGCACACATGATTGTGCGTGCTGCTGGTCCACTAATAGTACTAACCTTTAACAGTTAATTTTACTAATTTTCATTCATTACTAGTTTCTATGTAACTGTTTTTATATTGTTGTGCTTTCTTTTATTCAAGAAAATGTTTTGAATTTATTTATCTTATTTTACTAATTTTTTTTAAAAGTACCTTATCTTCACCATACCTGCTTGTCCAAATTAGGCATAATAATGTGTTAATTCCACGACTGCATATATCGGTTGATATCGGTATCAGTAATTAAAGAGTTGGACAATATCGGAATATCGGCAAAAAGCCATTATCGGACATCCCTAATTGCCACCTTTCCCAACTTCTTTGTCACGTATTGCTGGCATCAAATTCTAAAGTTAATGATTATTTGCAAAAAAAGAAAATGTTTATCAGTTTGAACATCAAATATGTTGTCTTTGTAGTGCATTCAACTGAATATGGGTTGAAAATGATTTGCAAATCGTTGTATTCCGTTTACATTTACATCCAACACCATTTCCCAACTCATATGGAAACGGGGTTTGTATACTCCGGAAAATACGGTAATGAGGCATAAAAAAAAACACGTGTTCTTGTCTCTCATAAGGTTGTGAATTATAGACAAAATACCCCAAGAAAAGTGCAGTTCCCCTTTTAAAAATGTCAGGTTATTGATTCAGTATATGTAGTTTGGCCTTATTAAGAGTCATTTATAGAGGCGGTGTTACCACCTCATTAGTCCCATGATTGACACTCGAGTAGATAACCAGCGGAGGCGTGCTCGTGTGTCAGCAGCAAATGAAACACATCCTTACAATGTCTGCACATTATGACTTGGGCTTCTGGGGTCAAGAAAAGTGAGAGCGTGTAAAGACGACTTGAATGAGGAGGTGTCACCCTGTGTGTGGGCTATATAAAGAGACTGTGCTGTCAAATCAAATGGTGTTGATGGGCGAGCAGCAGATGTCAGGGGTGTCATGTCACCACATAATGTGAACACAGTTATTGTTACCCCGAGGGCCAAAAGCTAGAGTGGCTGGAATGACGGAGCATTGTCTCTGCAGGCTGGCCACTCCAAATAGAACAAGGCGAGGGACAAATGCTCACACTCAGTGGAGGCTCAGGAAAAAGGCGGCAGAAAAGTGAATGGATGTTTTTAATATCTCTAGCAGGAAGTCTAATAAAACATTTGTTGTTAGCAGACATCAATATCATATTACGATCAGTGAAATGAAATATACAGCTTTCAAAGTAGCAAAATAAAAGTAAGTCAGCAGGAAACTTGTGCATTTGTTGAAGATTCTTTCGACCGATACATTCAATTTGACGTGGAGAATGTTTGTGTATCAGTCCACGACACGAAGATCACTTTGATACAATTAGCTGGTGGAGATTCTCTTCTGGATGAATGGAGGCGTTCAAATGGAAGCAGAAGACGAGCTGCACGTCACAAAGCGTCCACGGATGTACGGAGAGTGAAGTCAAACTTCAATCTTTTTGTTTTCTTGTAAGGTGAGCTGAGTCTTGCCACTTGACAGATGAAGTGCCACAATCACTCACGCTGATCAAACACTTCTTACACATTCAGGAGGACACCTTTTGTGTTTTTTTTTAACAAAAATAGACACGGCTTAAGTTCCTTCTCAATATATATATATATATATTTATATAAAAGTATGTCTGCTCTATTTACAGTCAGAGAGGTCCTGCATGCTTCATGGTGGCTCGGCATTGTGGGTAGTGCAGTTTTAGTGTCCTCCAAGAAGACAACCCTCCCCATTTGTGGCTTTTTTAAATGGACTTGTACATTTTTAAACAGCAACCAAATAGTGGTGATTGTAATCAGCTGATAATGATTGCCCAACATAACTCCTGGTTTGAGGGGGAAATAAATCAACATGTGACTTTGCTACAGCTGTGCTCTTCTAGTCTCAAACACCCTGCTGGGGAAAGTTGGACGCGAGCCGAATCTGACTACCTCGCTCTCTTCAGGAAGCTACAGTTGTTTCTTGGGTGTGGATGAAAAAGAAGGGTGGCAGTGTTTGGTTGGGACAGGCGGGGCTCCTAGACGGACGACTGGTCCCACACCTGTTTGATAAAAGGCAAGCAATCAATAGAACTCATACAACAACCAATAAAGTGGCATTATTAGGGGAGGTTGTTCAGTTGTCATCATCTGTTCCATCAAAAAAAACCTTCATCGGTGCGATACTGGTTGCTAATTATCTACCTGGCATGTGATATTCTAACACTGTGGAGGATGCATATACGCTACCGTTCAAAAGTTTGGGGTCACCCAAACAATTTTGTGGATTTGCCTTCATTTCTAAGACAAGTCGAGTTTCAGATGAAAGTTCTCTTTTTCTGGCCATTTTGAGCGTTTAATTGACCCCACAAATGTGATGCTCCAGAAACTCAATCTGCTCAACGGAAGGTCCGTTTTGTGGCTTCTGTAACGAGCTAGACTGTTTTCAGATGTGTGAACATGATCGCACAAGGGTTTTCTAATCGTCAATTAGCCTTCTGAGCCAATGAGCAAACACATTGTACCATTAGAACACTGGAGTGATAGTTGCTGGAAATGGGCCTCTATACACCTATGTAGATATTGCACCAAAAAGCAGACATTTGCAGCTAGAATAGTCATTTACCACATAAGCAGAGTGTATTTCTTTAAAGTTAAGACTAGTTTAAAGTTATCTTCATTGAAAAGTACAGTGCTTTTCCTTAAAAAAAAGGACATTTCAATGTGACCCCAAACTTTTGAACGGTAGTGTATGTTTAAGAGTTCTTTCTTTTTACATAGCCATGTTTAGAGTAGCTAGTACTTTTCCTTTGTATATTCTACCAGTCTCTCTTTGTCTTCAGATTGTCTGTTTAGTGTCTTAAAGCATCAGGAATGTGAAACACAACACCCACTCTTTCCTTATCAGTGTTGAGATGGGGGGTTTTCTTTGTGCGCAAAGGAGTTGGCTTTTCCGTTGGAATGCCAGATCAACTGGAGTAGCCGATATGAATGTATTGGTTAAACTGATCTCCTAAAGCTTTAGTAAAACTTGAAAATATTCCAATTCTGTCTTGATGGTCCTTCTTACTCAGCATATATGTCATCGAAAGAATTTGGGATTGACCAGCAACTTAGATTCCCTGGGAGGAAGAACTGGTCCGACGCAACACTACTCACACACCTGCTCAGTGGCCTAGTGGTTAGAGCGGCCGAGTCATACCAAAGACTATAAAAATGGGAGCCATTGCTTCCCTGCTTGGCACTCAGCATCAAGGGTTGGAATTGGGGGTTAAATCACCAAAAATGATTCCCGGGCGCGGACACCACTGCTGCTCACTGCTCACCTCACAGGGGGTGAACAAGGGGATGGGTCAAATGCAGAGGACACATTTCACCACACCTAGTGTGTGTGTGTGTGTGACAATCATTGGCACTTTAACTTAATTAGTTATGTTGTGTAGAATTGACGATTTGACCACTTTGTGTATGAATGAAGGATGTGCCAATCAATCACTCACCGATTAGTATCGGCCCATTTTTGTGAAAAAAAAAATCATGTGATCGACTGCTGATTAAAAAGTTAAAGTACCAATGATTGTCACACACACACTAAGTGTGGCGAAATTATTCTCTGCATTTGACCTATCACCCTTGATCACCCCCTGGGAGGTGAGGGGAGCAGTGAGCAGCAGCGGTGGCCGCGCCCGGGAATAATTTTTGGTGATTTAACCCCCAATTCCAACCCTTGATGCTGAGTGCCAAGCAGGGAGGTAATGGCTCCCATTTTGATAGTCTTTGGTATGACTCGGCCGGGGTTTGAACCCGGAATGCAGCCGAGATAGGCTCCAGCACCCCCTGCGACCCGAAAGGGACAAGCGGTAGAAAATGGACGGATGTTTTAATTGATCTGATGTTAGCGATTATATTTCCTCTTTTCTCTTGAAACCAAACACTGGAGTGAATTATCTAGCTAAAGTCTCCATAAGCCAAGGTCTTGGTTTGCGTGATGCACAACAGCATTTTGAAGTGTGACTTGTAGGAGCTCAGAACTTGCAGTGTTGAATAAGGTGTATGAACATGCTGTCTGCAGGAGGAAATGACGTGCTGCTATAAAAGTGTCAAACACAAGAGGATTATGGTAGCGTTATGAAATATTCATGGTAAATACGAAGGAAAGAGATGAAATTAGCATAAATACCGGAGAAAGCTGCTGGCTCCTTCCCAAAGGTTGGAAAGAAGCCACTTTAAAGCGTTGGAAAATCTTCTATTAAAGTTAAATCCCCAGCGTTGCATAAATCACACACTAGAGCAGGAGTCACCAACCTTTTTGAAAGCAAGAGCTACTTCTTGGGTACTGATAAATGCGAAGGGCTACCAGTTTGATACACACTTAAATAAATTGCCAGAAATAGCCAATTTGCTCAATTTACCTTTAACTCTATGTTATTATTAATAATTAATGATATTTACACTTAATTGAACGGTTTAAAAGAGGAGAAAACACGAAAAAAATGACAATAAAATTTTGAAACATAGTTTATCTTCAATTTCGACTCTTTAAAATTCAAAATTCAACCGAAAAAAAGAAGAGAAAAACTAGCTAATTCGAATCTTTTTGAAAAAATAAAAAAAATAATTTATGGAACATCATTAGTCATTTTTCCTGATTAAGATTAATTTTAGAATTTTGATGACATGTTTTAAATAGGTTAAAGTACAATCTGCACTTTGTTAGAATATATAACAAATTGGACCAAGCTATATTTCCAACAAAGACAAATCATTATTTCTTCTAGATTTTCCAGAACAAAAATTTTAAAAGAAAATCAAAAGACTTTGAAATAAGATTTAAATTTGATTCTACAGATTTTCTAGATTTGCCAGAAGAATTTTTTTTGAATTTTAATCATAAGTTTGAAGAAATATTTTACAAATATTCTTCATCGAAAAAACAGAACTAAAATGAAGAATTAAATTAAAATGTATTTATCATTCTTTACAATAAAAAAAATACATTTACTTGAACATTGATTTAAATTGTCAGGAAAGAAGAGGAAGGAATTTAAAAGGTAAAAAGGTATATGTGCTTAAAAATCCTAAAATCCTTTTTAAGGTTGTATTTTTTTCTCTAAAATTGTCTTTCTGAAAGTTATAGGAGGCAAAGTAAAAAAAATAATGAATTTATTTAAACAAGTGAAGACCAAGTCTTTAAAATATTTTCTTGGATTTTCAAATTCTATTTGAGTTTTGTCTCTCTTAGAATTAAAAATGTCAGGCAAAGCGAGACCAGCTTGCTAGTAAATAAATACAATTTAAAAAATAGAGGCAGCTCACTGGTAAGTGCTGCTATTTGAGCTATTTTTAGAACAGGCCAGCGGGCTACTCATCTGGTCCTTACGGGCTACCTGATGCCCGCGGGCACCGCGTTGGTGACCCCTGCACTAGAAGATAATCATCCAGACTACAGACCTTGGTAACAGGATTGATGGGCGTGCGTCCAGATCCAGTATGAAGCCTTTGGCGCTCTTCAAAGCGTCCCGGAGATCTCTCCCTGCGAACGTCCATCATGCGCCCGGGCGAGCGCTCCATGCGGGGGTCCGCCATGGCCCTGGCCGGGGAGCGCTCCAGTCGGGGGTCGGCCATGGCCCTGCCGGGAGACCCCGCCATCCGGCTCTCCAGCATTCTGCCAGGAGACTTCTCTCGCTCCAGAGGACGGCTGGGGGACTTGTCGCGACGGAACTCTGTGCGGGCCTCTCGGTAGCGGTGGGGTGTGCCCGGCTCCCCGTGGGTGAGGGGGTTGCCTGCCAGTCTTTTGGAGATGTGCTCGTTGTAGGAAGGAGGCCCGCGTTTGTTAGGGCTGTGAGGGACAGAAGCAAGAGGTAACAAAAGGGGTCACAAACACATATTGCATCTGAATTGTTCCGTACCATCAACAAGGAATCATGACTTCAGTGCAGGATTACTCAATGACAGAAGTTACTGTATCTCAGAAGAGGTCCCTGCTGCTGCTCACTGCTCCCCTCACCTCCCAGGGGGTGATCAAGGGTGATGGGTCAAATGCAGAGAATCATTTTGCCACACCTAGTGTGTGTGTGACAGTCATTGGTACTTTAACTTGAACTTAAATAGTTCCATATTTGCTAGGTTGTTTCCATCAGGGTTTTAATGCTGCTGATTCTGATCACAGGTATGTACTGTGGTGTAGATCAGTGTTTTTCAACCACTGTGCCGCGGCACACTAGTGTGCCGTGAGATACAGTCTGGTGTGCCGTGGGAGATGATCTAATTTCACCTATTTGGGCTAAAAATATTTTTTGCAAAGCAGTAATTATAGTCTGCAAATGATGTGTCGGTGCTGTCTAGAGCTGGGCAGAGTAACCGTGTAATACTCCTCCATATCAGTAGGTGGCAGCAGGTAGCAAATTGCTTTGGAGATGTCGGGAACATTGTGCAAGTAAAAAGGTGTCTAATGCTTGAACCAAAAATAAACAAAAGGTGAGTGCCCCTAAGAAAAGGCATGGAAGCTTAGGGAAGGCTATGCAGAACTAAACTAAAACTGAACTGGCTACAAAGTAAACAAAAACAGAATGCTGGACGACAGCAAAGACTTACTGTGGAGCAAAGACGGCGTCCACGATGTACATCCGAACATGACATGACAGTCAACAATGTCCCCACAAAGAAGGATAAAAACAACCAAAATAGTCTTGATTGCTTTGACAAAGTAGATGCAGGAAATATCGCTCAAAGGCAGACATGAAACTGCTACAGGAAAATACCAAAAAAAGAAAAAAAGCCACCAAAATAGGAGCGCAAGACAAGAACTGAAACACTACACACAGGAAAACCATCAAAAAAGTCAAAATAAGTCAGGGTGCGATGTAACAGGTGGTGACAGTACTTTGAGACAAGAGCTGTTTTGGCCAGTTCCTTACCTGTTTTGAAGAAGCAGCTGTGCTCCTTTCTGGGCGAGAGGGGCCGTTTTCACTCTACATAAGCGGACTCTTTTTTATTTAGATTAAGACCTCGCTTGCTGATGCTATGGTTGCATTGTAAGAGCTGGTCTCCTAAAGCTTCAGTAAAACTTGGTATTGTACCATTCTGTCTCTGGGGTCCTTTTTACTCAACATACCTGTATATGTCATCCAAAAGAACTTGGGATCGACCAATGTGTTTTATTCCCTGAGAGGAACAACACCCAGAGGGGATCTGTGTTTGTGATTGGCATTCAATGATCAGCAATGGTGATCACATGAAAATCAGCCATAATTGTTGGTGGAGCGGCACACCCCTAATATGCACACATGACCACAGCTACGTACTGTGGCACACCCCTAATATGTAGATGACCACAGCTATGTAGTGTGGCACACCTTTAATATGTAGATGACCACAGCTATGTACTGTGACACACCACTAATATGTAGATGACCACAGCTATGTACTGTGACACACCACTAATATGTAGATGACCACAGCTACGTACTGTGACACACCCCTAATATGTAGATGACCACAGCTACATACTGTGACACACCCCTAATATGTAGATGACCACAGCTACGTACTGTGACACACCCCTAATATGTAGATGACCACAGCTACATACTGTGACACACCCCTAATATGTAGATGACCACAGCTACGTACTGTGACACACCCCTAATATGTAGATGACCACAGCTACGTATTGTGACACACCCCTAATATGTAGATGACCACAGCTACGTATTGTGACACACCCCTAATATGTTGATGACCACAGCTACGTATTGTGACACACCCCTAATATGTAGATGACCACAGCTACGTATTGTGACACACCCCTAATATGTAGATGACCACAGCTACGTACTGTGACACACCCCTAATATGTAGATGACCACAGCTACGTACTGTGACACCCCCCTAATATGTAGATGACCACAGCTACGTACTGTGACACACCCCTAATATGTAGATGACCACAGCTACGTGCTCTGACACCCCCCTAATATGTAGATGACCACAGCTATGTACTGTGACACACCCCTAATATGTACACATGACTACAGCTACGTACTGTGACACACCCCTAATATGTAGATGACCACAGCTATGTACTGTGGCACACCCCTAATATGTAGATGACCACAGCTATGTACTGTGACACACCCCTAATATGTAGATGACCACAGCTACGTACTGTGACACACCCCTAATATGTACACATGACTACAGCTACGTACTGTGACACACCCCTAATATGTAGATGACCACAGCTATGTACTGTGGCACACCCCTAATATGTAGATGACCACAGCTATGTACTGTGACACACCCCTAATATGTAGATGACCACAGCTACGTGCTCTGACACACCCCTAATATGTAGATGACCACAGCTATGTACTGTGACACACCCCTAATATGTACACATGACTACAGCTATGTACTGTGGCACACCCCTAATATGTAGATGACCACAGCTATGTACTGTGACACACCCCTAATATGTAGATGACCACAGCTATGTACTGTGACACACCCCTAATATGTAGATGACCACAGCTATGTACTGTGACATACCCCTAATATGTAGATGACCACAGCTATATACTGTGACACACCCCTAATATGTAGATGACCACAGCTACGTACTGTGACACACCCCTAATATGTAGATGACCACAGCTACGTACTGTGACACACCCCTAATATGTAGATGACCACAGCTACGTACTGTGACACACCCCTAATATGTACACATGACCACAGCTACGTACTGTGGCACACCCCTAATATGTAGATGACCACAGCTATGTACTGTGACACACCCCTAATATGTAGATGACCACAGCTACGTACTGTGACACACCACTAATATGTAGATGACCACAGCTATGTACTGTGACACACCCCTAATATGTAGATGACCACAGCTATGTACTGTGGCACACCCCTAATATGTAGATGCCCACAGCTATGTACTGTGGCACACCCCTAATATGTAGATGACCACAGCTACGTACTGTGACACACCCCTAATATGTAGATGACCACAGCTATGTACTGTGACACACCCCTAATATGTAGATGACCACAGCTATGTACTGTGACACACCCCTAATATGTACACATGACCACGGCTACGTACTGTGACACACCCCTAATATGTAGATGACCCCAGCTACGTACTGTGGCACACCCCTAATATGTAGATGACCACAGCTATGTACTGTGACACACCCCTAATATGTAGATGACCACAGCTACGTACTGTGACACACCCCTAATATGTAGATGACCACAGCTACGTACTGTGACACACCCCTAATATGTACACATGACCACAGCTATGTACTGTGGCACACCCCTAATATGTAGATGACCACAGCTATGTACTGTGACACACCCCTAATATGTAGATGACCACAGCTACGTACTGTGACACACCCCTAATATGTAGATGACCACAGCTACGTACTGTGACACAACCCTAATATGTAGATGACCACAGCTATGTACTGTGACACACCCCTAATATGTAGATGACCACAGCTATGTACTGTGACACACCCCTAATATGTACACATGACCACAGCTACGTACTGTGACACACCCCTAATATGTAGATGACCCCAGCTACGTACTGTGGCACACCCCTAATATGTAGATGACCACAGCTATGTACTGTGACACACCCCTAATATGTAGATGACCACAGCTACGTACTGTGACACACCCCTAATATGTAGATGACCACAGCTACGTACTGTGACACACCCCTAATATGTACACATGACCACAGCTATGTACTGTGGCACACCCCTAATATGTAGATGACCACAGCTATGTACTGTGACACACCCCTAATATGTAGATGACCACAGCTACGTACTGTGACACAACCCTAATATGTAGATGACCACAGTGTTAGAATAATTATGTATATATTATCACACTAACTTTAGTATGCTTAAAGTCCGTTGCTTTAGTTATTTAGCTATTGTGCTCAAGTTGAACTTTTCTAATCTGTGCAAGGACAAAGACTTCTTGTCTGAGGGGTGGCCTCAGCCGTAGATGTTACCTCTGTTTTAGCCCGCTAGCAGCAAAGGACTTCAACGACCTCAACAAAGATAAGATGACAACACGCAGACGAAGCGGGGACAAGGCGAAATCACAAGGCCCCAGCACATTCCGTCACGTATCGTGTGCCCTGCACCTGCTTTGCATAATATATGTGACCACTCCTTTTAGAGGTGGCCTTAGTGTTGTTGACTGTGGAACTCCTGAATAAATAGAGGGACGCAGGAGCTGAACCTTAGAGCGTAGGGCGAGACTGTGATTAAGGGCGCAGCTCCATGCGTTCTCCTCATGAGCTAAATTGAACTCTGTCTCTGCATGATTCCTTGCTTCTTGTCTGTTTAATAGATGTCATCAGTGTTTGAACCTGACACACAGCTACGTACTGTGGCACACCCCTAATATGCAGATGACCCCAGCTGTGACCTGTGCATAGTGGTGGGTGTTGTTTGGCACTGCAGGACTTGGTGTGGTTGACCACGGTCAAATTGATTGGACCAGCTGATGAAGTGAGAAGAAGATGCAAACATATTTGTCATGTTGAGTAACGAAGACAAGAGTAAGTCTGCATTAATAACAAACATTCACGTACTTCATCACATCAAAGTAGTCTTTATTCCAAATGTTCAACTCTCACACGAGGCACTTTAATTGACCTTAACATTTACTGCAAATGAAAAATGAATTCTTCCTCCTGCAAAGAAGAAGAATGCGGGTGTTACTGCAACACACCACACTAAAACTAACCACCCCCACCTGTGCCCTGCAGTGCCAACTACACCCGTGTGCCCTCCACTAGTCCCACTCCAAGAGGCCCTGGTAATGAGAGTTACTTTCACTATTTCTTCCTTCAGCTACCAAAAGCTCAACCAAAGTTTGTTGTTACTTTGACTCCTGGTCAATAACGTCATTGTCAGTAATCGAGACATGACTAATTAGACTTGCTGAAGGAAGAAACAGGAAATAAAACAGTGGGTGAGATGGTGAGTCCAACATAAACACCACTACCACCCTCACCTGCGCCCCGAGCCGCTACGCTGCAGGTCTCCTCCACCGTCCTGGTTCTGGATCAAGTTGCCTTTGCAGCAGATGACTCGTAATTTGTTCTGGTAGGACGAGGCCAAGTAGATGGCGCCGGAGGAGATGGCCGGGCCGAGGTAGCGTGGGTTAGGGATGTCCAGGTGAGCGTAGGAGTGACACCTGGGAAGACAAGAGGACAGTTTAAGAGCCGAGGGCCACATCATTGTATGTGTTCCACCAAAACCTGGAAATAATATACGTCAATAAAGCACTTCATCTTTCCTGCTAAATGTAGTTCTTCTTTCACTTTTGACAGAATGCAATCACACATTTTTGTTTGAGTTAATTTGGAAGATGCCTTTAAGGGAACACTGGATCACAATGGAAAAACTCAACATGTCCGAAAAGGAGTAGGTAGACGCAGAGCTTTGATAAATACCAAACAATTCTTCTAAACTTGAACATGCAACAAGATATTCCAAAGTCATGAACAATCCTTAAAGATCTGCTTGTCAACTTGACTTCTGATTTCACAGCAAATGATCCATCAATTGGCTAGTAAAAGATATAATAAATGAATAGGCAGTTGTGTAAAAACATCATGAGGTGATGACAGCAATATCTTGCTTATCGCTATTAATTGGTTCCAGACATGACCGTGATGAATGAATTTCTGCAAAGTAGGAATCATTAGTTATAAATGAAATATTTTTAATAGCTAGAGCAGGGGTGCCCGTTACGTCCATGGCGAGATAGCGGTCGATGGTGCAGGGTGTGTCAGTCGATGGCGGAGGGTGTGTCAGTCGATGGCGGAGGGTGTGTCAGTCCATGGTGGAGGGTGTGTCAGTCCATGGTGGAGGGTGTGTCAGTCCATGGTGGAGGGTGTGTCAGTCGATGGCGGAGGGTGAGTCAGTTGATGGCGGAGGGTGAGTCAGTTGATGTCGCAGGGTGTGTCAGTCGATTGCGGAGGGTGTGTCAGTCGATGGCGGAGGGTGAGTAAGTTGATGGCGGAGGGTGAGTCAGTTGATGTCGCAGGGTGTGTCAGTTGATGTCGCAGGGTGTGTCAGTCCATGGCGGAGGGTGTGTCAGTCGATGGCGGAGGGTGAGTCAGTTGATGGCGGAGGGCGAGTCAGTTGATGTCGCAGGGTGTGTCAGTCCATGGCGGAGGGTGTGTCAGTCGATGGCGGAGGGTGAGTCAGTTGATGGCGCAGGGTGTGTCAGTCCATGGTGGAGGGTGTGTCAGTCCATGGTGGAGGGTGTGTCAGTCCATGGTGGAGAGTGAGTCAGTCGATGGCGGAGGGTGTGTCAGTCGATGGCGGAGGGTGTGTCAGTCCATGGCGGAGGGTGTGTCAGTCCATGGTGGAAGGTGTGTCAGTCCATGGCGGAGGGTGTGTCAGTCCATGGACGGAGGGGGTGTCAGTCCATGGCAAAGGGTGTGTCAGTCGATGGCGGAGGGTGTGTCAGTCGATGGTGGAGGGTGTGTCAGTCCATGGTGGAGGTTGTGTCAGTCCATGGTGGAGGGTGTGTCAGTCCATGGTGGAAGGTGTGTCAGTCCATGGTGGAGGGTGTGTCAGTCGATGGCAAAGGGTGTGTCAGTCGATGGCGGAGGGTGTGTCAGTCGATGGTGGAAGGTGTGTCAGTCGATGGCGGAGGGTGTGTCAGTCGATGGCAGAGTGTGTCAGTCCATGGTGGAGGGTGTGTCAGTCCATGGTGGAGGGTGTGTCAGTCCATGGTGGAGGGTGCGTCAGTCCATGGTGGAGGGTGTGTCAGTCGATGGCGGAGGGTGTGTCAGTCGATGGCGGAGGGTGTGTCAGTCCATGGTGGAAGGTGTGTCAGTCGATGGCAAAGGGTGTGTCAGTTGATGGCGGAGGGTGTGTCAGTCCATGGTGGAGGTTGTGTCAGTCCATGGTGCAGGGTGTGTCAGTCCATGGTGGAGGGTGTGTCAGTCCATGGTGGAGGGTGTGTCAGTCCATGGTGGAGGGTGTGTCAGTCCATGGTGGAGGGTGCGTCAGTCCATGGCGGAGGGTGTGTCAGTCGATGGCGGAGGGTGTGTCAGTCCATGGTGGAAGGTGTGTCAGTCCATGGTGGAGGGTGTGTCAAGTCGATGGCAAAGGGTGTGTCAGTCAATGGCAGAGGGTGAGTCAGTCCATGGTGGAGGGTGTGTCAGTCCATGGTGGAGGGTGTGTCAGTCCATGGTGAAGGGTGTGTCAAGTCAATGGCAAAGGGTGTGTCAGTCGATGGCAGAGGGTGAGTCAGTCCATGGTGGAGGGTGTGTCAGTCCATGGTGGAAGGTGTGTCAGTCCATGGTGGAAGGTGTGTCAGTCCATGGTGGAGGGTGTGTCAGTCGATGGCAGAGGGTGAGTCAGTCGATGAGGGAGGGTGTGTCAGTCCATGGTGGAGGGTGTGTCAGTCCATGGCGGAGGGTGTGTCAGTCCATGGCGGAGGGTGTGTCAGTCGATGGTGGAGGGTGCGTCAGTCCATGGCGGAGGGTGTGTCAGTCCATGGCGGAGGGTGTGTCAGTCGATGGGGGAGGGTGTGTCAGTCGATGGCAGAGGGTGTGTCAGTCCATGGCGGAGGGTGTGTCAGTCCATGGCGGAGGGTGTGTCAGTCCATGGCGGAGGGTGTGTCAGTCGATCCAGCCAGGCATTTAAAAAATAGACCTAAAAATGAGTGATCATCAATCTCCACCAAGACGTGACTTTGGTCACGTGATTGACATCCACAACACCCGAGGGTCTTGTGAGATGGCTGCTGCCAGATCATTATTAAGAAAAAAACGACCAACAGGAAGGCGAGAAACACTTTTTATTTCAACAGACTCTCGCGCCGTACCTGCCGTCAAAACTCTAAAGACCGACCGCACAGTTCCTGTCTTCACAATAAAAGTACTGCTCCATCCTGCCTGCGCTAACAAAATAAGAGTCTCAGAAAGCTAGCAATGTATTTCTTGTAAAGTGTATAAAAAGGAGTATGGAAACTGGACAAACTTTCATGTGGTATTGGACAGAAAGGAGGACTTTTTTTTGTCCTCCATTTGAAAATGTGGACATTATCATCACTACTGTCCAGTGTTGGGTTAGTTACTGAAAACCAGTAACTAGTTACAGTTACTAGTTACTTTATTTCAAAAGTAACTCAGTTACTAACTTAGTTAGGCGTGGTAAAGAGGGGAATATATTTAAGCTAGAATTCACCAACTCAAGTATTTCATATATACATATATAAATATATATATATATATATATATATATACATATATATATATGTATGAAATACTTGATTTTCAGTGAATTCTAGCTATATATATATATATATATATATATATATATATATATATATATATATATATATATATATATATATATATATATATATATATATATATATATATATATATATATATATATATATATATATATATATAATATGTATTTTTTTTTAAATGTTTTAAATTTTATTTTATTATACATATAAATAAAAGAAATACTTGAATTTCAGTGTTCTGGAGGCTATCCAGTAGATGGCAGTATTGTCCTGTTTAAGAGTGTCACAACATTGCTGTTTACGGCAGACGAACTGCTTTACGGTAGACTAAACGTGACTGCTGTTGTTGTGTGTTGTTACCGCGCTGGGAGGACGTTAATGAAACTGCCTAACAATAAACCCACATAAGAAACCAAGAACTCGCCCTCGATCATTCTACAGGTATGACGTCATTGGGCAGGCAAGCTGTTTATATTGTGGGAAAGTGGACGTGAGAACAGGCTGTCCTCACTCAGGTCCGCACTGAGCTGGAGGGGGCGTGGCCTCCAGCTCCGGCTGAATACCGGGAGTTTGTCGGGAGAAAATTTCTGCCGGGAGGTTATCGGGAGAGGCGCTGAATACCGGGAGTCTCCCGGTAAAAACGGGAGGGTTGGCAAGTATGCTTTACTAGCTTCGTCGAAGCATGTTGCTTTTTCAGCTGTTTCAGCAGATTTGAATCGGTAGGATAGGATCTTTGATCCAAGACACAACTTACATTTAACTAAAATGTTCTTTTCTTTGTGGTCGACAAAATAAAAGTAGTGAGAATATCTCCATGTTAAGAAACTCGACTTCGGGCTTCGCCATGATGTCTTGTTAGTAGGGATGTCCGATAATGGCTTTTTGCCGATATGCCGATATTGTCCAACTCTTTAATTACCGATACCGATATCAACCGATATATACAGTCGTGGAATTAACACATTATTATGCCTAATTTGGACAACCAGGTATGGTGAAGATAAGGTACTTTTAAAAAAAATGAATAAAATAAAATAACATAAATAAATTAAAAACATTTTCTTGAATAAAAAAGAAAGTAAAACAATATAAAAACAGTTACATAGAAACTAGTAATTAATGCCTAATTTGGACAACCAGGTATGGTGAAGATAAGGTACTTTTTAAAAAAATGAATCAAATAAAATAAGATAAATAAATTAAAAACATTTTCTTGAATAAAAAAGAAAGTTAAACAATATAAAAACAGTTACATAGAAACTAGTAATTAATGAAAATTTGTAAAATGAACTGTTAAAGGTTAGTACTATTAGTGGACCAGCAGCACGCACAATCATGTGTGCTTACGGACTGTATCCCTTGCAGACTGTATTGATATATAATGATATATAATGTAGGAACCAGAATATTAATAACAGAAAGAAACAACCCTTTTGTGTGAATGAGTGTAAATGGGGGAGGGAGGTTTTTTGGGTTGGTGCACTAATTGTAAGTGTATCTTGTGTTTTTTATGTGGATTTAATTTAAAAAAAACAACAAAAAACAAAAAAAAACGATACTGATAATAAAAAAACCGATACCGATAATTTCCGATATTACATTTTAACGCATTTATCGGCTGATAATATCGGCAGACCGATATTATCGGACATCTCTACTTGTTAGTAAACACAGACACGCCCCATCACACACACACACACACACACACACACACACACACACACACACACACACACACACACACACACACACACACACACACACACACACACACACACACACACACACACACACACACACACACACACACACACACACACACACACACACACACACACACACACACAGCGCCTCTTCCTTGTCGCCTCTACCGCAGCGCTGCAATAAAACACACTCAGATCTTCTCAGTTTCTAGCCGATACTACATAAAAAATAACGTAAAATAACGCAGTAACGCATCATGTAGTAACGGTAACTGAGTTACTGAATATAAAAAATAACGCGTTAGATTACTAGTTACCGCCGAAAGTAAGACGTTACAAAGTAACGCGTTAGTCCCAACACTGATACTGTCTGATTCCAATCAATGCAAGTCATCACAATCATACCAACTTATATTCTTGTCTTCATGAAAGAAAGGAATGTTCATCTTGCTTTTATTATCATATAACACCTTTCACTTGTGAACACAAACCTCTCTTTCATAAATAAATCAATATAAATGATAAGTATGAATGATCCCCTCCACTTGATCAAATGAAAAGTATCTGGCCTGCAGAAAAAGTGTGGGCACCTCTGAGCTAGAACATAAAAATGTGTTTACTACCTTCTAAATCAGGGGTGTCAAACTCATTTTAGATGGGGGGCCACATGGAGAAAAATCTACTCCCAAGTGGGCCGGACTGGTAAAATCACGGCACGATAACTTAAAAATAAAGACAACTTCAGATTGTTTTATTTGTTTAAAAATAGAACAAGCACATTCTGAAATTGTACAAATCATAAAGTTGTTGTTTTTTTTACAATTACCTGTTGCGGTTAATAGTATATATACTTTTGTTGTCGTTATTTATATTTTCTGAATAAATTATGTGATAATGTTCATCAGTCAACTCATTGGTGTTCATTTTCAATCTATCAAGATGAAACAATGATATCAAAATCAAATTACAAGATGTTATTTATGCAGTTTGATCATTTTCCTCGACTGATGTACTAACATCATGAGGTTTATTTTGTACATATGTAGCATCATCTACAAAGATACAAAGAATTGCTATTGTGCCATCTAGTGGACACATTTAGAACAGCTGTTTCTTTCATTCAAAAATTTCAGGTTCATTTTTATACTTAGCAAACTCATCCCGCGGGCCGGATAAAACCTGTTCGCGGGCCTGATCCGGCCCTCGGGCCGTACGTTTGACACCCCTGTTCTAAATGTTCAACATTATGAGAGCCCTGGCGACATGGAATAAGGCCCTATAGTCTTGTTCCATACATAGTAATGTTGCCTCATCTGATCCACAATACTACTAAACTGTTGTTATTTTTACTTCATTTGGCCATTTTTATGCTTGCAAATGCCTAATTAAAGGGCAAAAATGTTGTAAAATATATATATTTTTAAATTGTTGAAGCGTTGTGGCGAGGGACGACTGTACACATTTATATTCATATTTATTCACTGTTACATCAGCAGCCGTAACTGCCATGTGGCCCTCAGTGAAAACAAGTCTGACACCTCTGGTGTAGAAGTACACATATCATCTAATAAGATGCATTACAAGAGGACGTTGCCATGATTGCAAGTAAGGACAATAATATGTAATAGTGACAGTCTTACCCCAGTGCAGCATGGCCCTGAATCTCAATCACATCCAGAGAGTTGAAGTAGGTGACAAACAGGTAGGGCTCTCTATAGGCTGAAATGGTCAAGTTGACATTTAATATGCTGTAATAAAGTCACGCGGACTCAAACTCACCAAAGGACAGAGGCAGTCGGCTCCACTTGATGTCATCACTTCTGCTCCTGCGGCCGTATGCGTCCACAAACACACCAAACTCTGCAAGAAATGTGTGGAATCAAGTTAAGCAAAAATACAAATCCAACTACCGTATTTTTCGGAGTATAAGTCGCACCGGTCGAAAATGCATAATAAAGAAGGAAAAAAACATATATAAGTCGCACTGGAGTATAAGTCGCATTTTTTGGGGAAATATATTTGATAAAAGCCAACACCAAGAATAGACATTTGAAAGGCAATTTAAAATGTCTAAAGAATAGTGAACAACAGGCTGAATAAGTGTACGTTATATGAGGCATAAATAACCAACTGAGAACGTGCCTGGTATGTTAACGTAACATATTATGGTAAGAGTCATTCAAATAACTATAACATATAGAACAGGGGTCACCAACCTTTTTGAAACCAAGAGCTACTTCTTGGGTACTGATTAATGCGAAGGGCTACCAGTTTGATACACACTTAAATAAATTGCCAGAAATAGCCAATTTGCTCAATTTACCTTTAACTCTATGTTATTATTAATAATTAATGATATTTACACTTAATTGAACGGTTTAAAAGAGGAGAAAACACGAAAAAAATGACAATTAAATTTTGAAACATAGTTTATCTTCAATTTTGACTCTTTAAAATTCAAAATTCAACCGAAAAAAAGAAGAGAAAAACTTAAAAAAAGAATTTATGGAACATCATTAGTAATTTTTCCTGATTAAGATTAATTTTAGAATTTTGATGACATGTTTTAAATAGGTTAAAATCCAATCTACACTTTGTTAGAATATATAACAAATTGGACCAAGCTATATTTCTAACAAAGACAAATCATTATTTCTTGTAGATTTTCCAGAACACAAATTTTAAAAGAAATTCAAAAGACCTTGAAATAAGATTTAAATTTGATTCTACAGATTTTCTAGATTTGCCAGAATAATTTTTTTGAATTTTAATCATAATAAGTTTGAAGAAATATTTCACAAATATTCTTCGTCGAAAAAACAGAAGCTAAAATGAAGAATTAAATTAAAATGTATTTATTATTCGTTACAATAAAAACATTTTTTTTTACTTGAACATTGATTTAAATTGTCAGGAAAGAAGAGGAAGGAATTCAAAAGGTAAAAAGGTATATGTGTTTAAAAATCCTAAAATAATTTTTAAGGTTGTATTTATTCTCTAAAATTGTCTTTCTGAAAGTTATAAGAAGCAAAGTAAAAAAAATAATGAATTTATTTAAAGTGAAGACCAAGTCTTTAAAATATTTTCTTGGATTTTCAAATTCTATTTGAGTTTTGTCTCTCTTAGAATTAAAAATGTTGGGCAAAGCGAGACCAGCTTGCTAGTAAACAAATAAAATTTAAAAAATAGAGGCAGCTCACTGGTAAGTGCTGCTATTTGAGCTATTTTTAGAACAGGCTGGCGGGCTACTTATCTGGTCCTTACGGGCTACCTGGTGCCTGCGGGCACCGCGTTGGTGACCCTTGATATAGAACATGCTATACGTTTACCAAACAATCTGTCACTCCTAATCGCTAAATCCCATGAAATCTTATACGTCTAGTCTCTTACGTGAATGAGATAAATGATATTATTTGATATTTTACGCTAATGTGTTAATCATTTCACACATAAGTCGCTCCTGAGTATAAGTCGCACCCCCGGCCAAACTATGAAAAAAACTGCGACTTATAGTCCGAAAAATACGGTACTAGTAGGGGCTTGGACTGTGCCATTTAGAACTCTTGCACTTTGCTTTGGCATGTGGTGGAAAACAGCTCTAAACAATAAGGGTGTCAAAAACAATCGATTTTCAAATGATCGTGATTCTTATTTGCAATGATTCTTAATAAATTCTATTTCCAATAGTTTTGAATGTGTCCTGTGCAGCCACTCAGACAAATCATACAGTAGATGTAGATGATCTAGATCTGTGTACACACTGACTTTACAAAAGAGAAGTGTTGGATATTTCTCTTGTTGCCTTATTTGTATTTGACTTTATTAAATGTTTGGCTAGAATTGTATTCAACAAAACCACCTTTCTTTTAAGTAATATAAAAATATATCAGCGTTGTTTGTTAGGATTGTGAATCTTTGGACACCACACGATTCCATTCAATTCCATTCTTGAAGGTAACGATTCGACTCAGAATCAATTCTCAATTAAAAATCTATACTTGTTTAATAACATTGGGTGCCAGTTCTAGGATTAATAGATAAATAACTCCTATCAACTTCTATATTACCTAAAAGAAAACCAGTTTTGTTGAATAAGGGGTTGAAGGGCAGGGTTTGGTGTATATTGTAGCGTCCCGGAAGAGTTAGTGCTGCAAGGGGTTCTGGGTATTTGTTCTGTTTTGTTACGGTGCGGATGTTCTCCCAAAATGTGTTTGTCATTCTTGTTTGGTGTGGGTTCACAGTGTGGCGCATATTTGTAACAGTGTTAAAGTTGTTTATACGTCCACCCTCAGTGTGACCTGTATGGCTGTTGATCAAGTATGCTTTGCATTCACTTGTGTGGGTGTAGAAGCCGCATATATTATGTGACGGGGCCGGCACGCTGTTTGTATGGAGGAAAAGTGGGCGTGACGACAGGATGGAGAGAACGCTAAAGGCAGTGTCTTTAAGGCACGCCCCCAATAATGTTGTCCGGGTGGAAATCGGGAGAAAGTCGGGATAATGGTTGCCCCGGGAAATTTTCGGGAGGTGCACTGAAATTCAGGAGTCTCCCGGGAATATCGGGAGGTTGAAACCGATACCGATAATTTCCAATATTACATTTTAAAGCATTTATCTGCCATCTCTGTTTTAAAGTAAATAATTTTTGGGATTTTTTGAATCATTTAAGAATTGTTCCAAATAAGAATCGCGATTCATTCGAAAGCGTATGTATATTTTTGACCCCCCTACTGTTTGTACTGGCCAAGTAAATAAAGATTTGTAGTAACACTGCCGTGTAACAAAACAAGACTGCATATGTCAAATGGTAACTTCATAAATAAAATGGATACAATCAAGTCAAGTGAATTCTATTCATGTAATGTCACAAGTCTGTGAATCTTTGGGCACCACACGACTCCATTTGAGTCTGGGGGGGGTAACGATTCAAAAATCAATACTTTTTTTTAACAACATTGGGTGCCAGTTCTATGATGAACTACACTCCTCCATAAAATAGATAAACAACTCTGATAAATTTCTATATTACTTAAAAGAAAAGTGATTTTGTTGAATAAAATTCTAGCCAAAAATTTAATAAAGTCAAATACAAATAAGGCAACAAGAGAAGTATCCAACACTTTTCTTTTCTAAAGTAAATGTGTACACAGATCTAGATCATCTACATCTACTATATGATGTGTCTGAGTGGCTGCACAGGACAGATGGGATCGATTTTTTTTTAATTGATTAGGAATCACGATTAGTCTAACAATCGATTTTTTTTTTGACACCACTACTTAGGGGTGTAACGGTACACAAAAATTTCGGTTCGGTACGTACCTCCGTTTAGAGGTCACGGTTCGGTTCATTTTCGGTACAGTAAGAAAACAACAAAATATACATTTTTTGGTTATTTATTTACCAAATGTGTAAACAATGGCTTTATCCTTTTAACATTGGGAACACTATAATAATTCTGCCCACGTTAATCAACATTAAACTGCCTCAAGTTGTTGCTCAGATTAAATACAATGACAAAACTTTTCTTCTACATATAAAAAGTGCAACATTAAACAGTTTCAAGTCAACTCATCATGCTTAATTTACTACAGCATTTGGGAAGCCTGTAGTTAATTTTTATTATGTAAATGTTATATTTTTATCAACATGTGATAGCAGGGACCCTGCCATTCAAAACTAGGCTGCTGCATTACTAATGATTAATGTAACTATAGCTGAAAAAATAGTACAATAGCAATAGGAGAGACTATTCATCCCTGAACACCATGGAGTTCATGTAGGCTTAATGATGCACTTACATTATTATATCAACTATCAGAGACAGAAACTCTTCATTTAACATAATGTCCTTTTTTGCTGCTTCAACACAGAGAAAGGTAAAGTGAAATAACAGACAGACAGGGCTTTGCTGTCCGTAACACACACACACGCAGACACACACACGTTACGCTAAAAGCGAATTAGCCTTCACCTCAATTCAGGACTGTGAGCGAGCTGAGCTGCTGTTTATATTTCTAGAAGGTCAACGGGCTCATAGTGATGTTACTAGTAGTTGACTGGGAGGTGTTTATTATCATTTGGGGAGAGTCCGCTGCCTGATGCTTACCTGCTAAACGCTAAGCACTGACTACATGCGCTCTGAATATGCACTGCTGATTGGCTGTTACCGCTCTGAATACGCACTGCTGATTGGCTGTTACCGCTCTGTTTGTATCCAATCAGATGGTTGTGTGGGTGGGACAATGCTGGGTGCTGTGTAGAGTCCTGACAGAAACAGAGGCAGAAGGAAGCGGAGGCGGCTACTTAATATGTTCGTGTGGAAACTCCTTCGGTACACCTCCGAACCGAACCGAAACCCCCGTACCGAAACGGTTCAATACAAATACACGTACCGTTACACCCCTACCACTACTGTTTGTCTATTTTGTAGTATTTTTCATTATGTAGTTAATCATATATATGGCACCCAATATTATTAAAAACAAGTATTGATTTTGAATCGAGAGTTGTTTTGAATCTATTCTAATTCGAATAGATAGCCTCCCCAAAATGAAATGCGACTGAATGGCGCAGCTCTACTAACCGTGGAAACACAGCAGGTATTCATCCTTCTGAGGAGCCGTGGTGACCTGGATGATGGATATGGGGAAGCTGTGGGAGGATGCAGCGAACACAGCGGAGGCTAACGTCACATCGTTTTTATCCAGGAACTCTGCGGGAACACATAAGTGAAGGATGTGTAAACAAGCAGCGAGGAAACTAGGAGTCCTGACTGATGACCGACCTTCCAGCACATACTGCTTCATCTCAATCTCATAGAACTTGTTGGTGCCAATGATGATACTGTAACCCGTGAAGTGGATGCAGCTGCAGGGCTCCGAGGTCTCAATTTCCTGCAAATACATTCAACAATCAACAAAGACCACTTTCTTCTTGACGTAAAACTGACCTACGATGATTTCAATTTACATTTAAAACACTTCCTTGTGATTTGTTGGATATGCTTGAGTGTACATTTTGCTCCTCAGTAGCTTTTACAACCCGTTTTTTGCATCTGTCTGCAAGATAAAGGCCTTCCCAGATTACAAATGAAACCAAAAGTATCATCATTTAATGTAAATAGTGTTAGAATAATTGTTTCTAAACGATCACAAAAACTTTGTGTTACATTGACAGGGAGCAAGATGAAGGTCTTCCTGTGTTCTTTCATGTATGGTAATCAACAGAAAGATATTGTTCTAACCCAAGGACTTCAAAGCGGAGAGAAGACAGGATCTGCCCAATTTCCAGACGACCTCTTTTTGAACCTCCTTTTTGAACTGGTTTACGAACGTCTTTTGGAACTATTTTACAAACTCTTTTTGAACTGACCTTTTCTGTGAATTGTTTACGACCTTTTCTGTGAACTTTTTGCGATCTTTGTCCTTTGGAAACAGTGGTGGCGATGTGGTCGGGGAGGGTCCAAAATAAAAGAAGGAGGCGTGCAATCTTTTGGCAGAGCGTGCTGATACACTGTGCAAGTATACAGTGTACAGACGACTCTCCTCAATATTGAGTCCAAATTGAATTCTGTCTCTGTTTAATTCTTTGCCTCTTGTCTTGTTTAATAGATGTCATCAGTGTTTGAACCTGACAAATAGTTGAGTATATATCATGATTCACCAATCAATTCAGCTTTTAGCAACATGTATCTCATTGTATGTTGGTGTTATACAACTAGATGAAAATACTCTAGCCTACACCTTTTTGTGTGTTTCCTCATAGCCTGAAGAGCTTGACTTAATGTCCAAATAAGTGCGTCCACCTCGCGGTGACATCACAAAGTGACCAGAACCCCTCCAACAGAAACATCCAAAACTGCGTGCAAGCTCACGCCAAAAGGCATGAACCTTATGATTTATCATTGTAACAACATTTATAAGTCAGAAGAGAAGAAAGTCATCGTAGGTCCCCTTTAAACTTTTAGCTGAGCTTGGTATCTTTGGGGCGTACTCACCTTTCTGATGCAGAACTTGTTGAGGCTTTCATTAAGTCGTAGGATTGTAATCTTATTGGGCATCGCGGCACAAATACAGATTCCATTGTCAATCTGTGAAAAAGAGAAGAACTCAGCTATCAGCCATTGTTGTGATGAGGCCTGTTCCTATACCGATATTTTTGTACCGCTAACAAAACACCAAAATAAAGGGGACAATAAAAAAATGTCATTAGGCCCTTTTCCACCACTGATCTCATATCAATACTTTTTTTTCTCTAATATTTTCGCAATCGACGGGTTGGTTTAAATGTTCATAAGAAAATAAATGAACTGGCCTTTCCGGAGGAGAAGAGGTGGCACCCCTTCACCGTCTCAAAAATGAAGGGACTGAGGTCAGGTGGAGCTGGGAGATGGGACTGGGACAAAGACTGCTTCACCTTCTTGATCTCCACCAAGCACAAGGCTCGGTCCTCTCCTGGAGGACACATTCATAGATGTCATAGAACTATGGATCTTCCAAACAATAAATACATGAAGCACAAAAAGGAACACATACATACGCAATAAATTCAATGATAACCACTCTTAATTAAATCCTAAAAAAAAAAGAAACCTTCATTCACTAACCCGTGATCATCAAGAGCTTGTCAAGTTCTCTGAGGATCTGAATCTGGAACACGCAGGCCAGGCCCGGGATGTGGGTCAAAGAGTTCTTTATGACATTGAGAGCATACAAGCCCTCCTCAGAGCCCACCAGCACCAGCTAAGGTGAAGGACAACCACAGTCATGGATGTGAACCCTGAAGGTTATTAAGTGCAAGTCAGAACCTGGTCAGTGAGAGGCAAAGTGCAGTTGATGTCCAAGCGGTCGTCACCCTCCAACTTCAGCAAGGAGTTCCCTAGAAGTTTCTGTAAGGGCACCAAAGAGATGAGAGGAGGGGGAAGTTAGGCAGCACATCAGCAGCGTGCGGCAAACAAAGACCGGCAGCTGTCACCCAATTGCCCAAATACAAAATAAAGAAAAAGCGACTAAAAGGGGAACTGCACTTTTATTTTATTTTTCTTTAGAATTTTGATTATTGTTTACAATCATTATGAGTGACAAGAACACACATTTTTTTTCTTGGATTGTAAAGATGATTAAAAAAACATTTGCAAAATGCAGCCAATGAAAGTCACCATTGTAGCCTTCAAAGCCCTCCATCAACGTTTTATATACACACTGCAAATATATATATATATATATATATATATATATATATATATATATATATATATATATATATATATATATATATATATATATATATATATATATATATATATATATATATATATATATATATATATATATATATATACTGTATATATCCATCCATCTTCTTCCGCTTATCCGAGGTCGGGTGGCAGGGGCAGCAGCCTAAGCAGGGAAGCCCAAACTTCCCTCTCCCCAGCCACTTCGTCCAGCTCCTCCCGGGGGATCGCGAGGCGTTCCCAGGCCAGCCGGGAGACATAGTCTTCCCAACGTGTCCTGGGTCTTCCCCGTGGCCTCCTACCGGTCGGACGTGCCCTAAACACCTCCCTAGGGAGGCGTTCGGGTGGCATCCTGAGCAGATGCCCGAACCACCTCATCTGGATCCTCTCCATGTGGAGGAGCAGCGGCTTTACTTTGAGCTCCTCCAGGATGGCAGAGCTTCTCACCCTATCTCTAAGGGAGAGACCCGCCACCCGGCGGAGGAAACTCATTTCGGCCGCTTGTACCCGTGATCTTGTCCTTTCGGTCATAACCCAAAGCTCATGACCATAGGTGAGGATGGGAACGTAGATCGAGCGGTAAATTGAGAGCTTTGCCTTCCGGCTCAGCTCCTTCCTCACCACAACGGATCGATACAGCGTCCGCATTACTGAAGACGCCGCACCGATCCGCCTGTCGATCTCACGGTCCACTCTTCCCTCACTCGTGAACAAGACTCCGAGGTACTTGAACTCCTCCACTTGGGGCAGGGTCTCCTCCCCAACCCGGAGATATAGATATATATATATACATAAATAATGTAGTAACAAACACCTATATAACAATATGTAATATGTTCAATATTTACCGTATTTTGGATATTTTAAGCATTACCAGAAATGATTTACTCAGCGCATTTATATCCGTTTCCAGCAACAAATGCGACCGTCATTTATTCATGACAGACTTGGTGTCGGACAACAAAGACGACTATTTTTGGACAAATGAGGATTGATTGATACAGAAGCGAGCAGGAAGAGAGAATGACACGTTGGCGCAGACAGAAGCCGAGAGACTGAGGTCGGTGTGACTTGTGGAACTTGGAGCCAAGCTATGCCGACATAAATGGTGTGCTCATCTAAACTAAACTGGAAAAGAACGTCCCCGGCCAGCATTCAATCGATCGTTTGGTCAGATCTAGTTTTAGACTTTGATTGGTCAGATCTAGTCTAGCGGCTAAAGGTGGGGGGAAATAATTCAGACATGGACGATTATAAAATCGATCAGTAAACATCAATCAATCAATGTATTTATTGTAAATAAAGTAATGCAGACAGTTCTTAAATGTGTCTGACTGCAGCGAGCCACCTTACCGAGACATCAGACCAGCTCCTTTTATTATAGGGCACTTATGCTCCAATTTTGCACACATTTCTATTAATCTAATAAATGTAAGGGGATTTAATTTACTGTTTCTTACCACAAATGCACTGTTTTTACAATTTGATAAACCTTTATTTAGTGAAACGAAAAGAAATGTAAAACTGCAGCAATACACACGTTAAAAGATGCATTAATAATCCATTTTTAATCGAATCGTAGCTTCTGAATCGTAACCGTAATCGAATCAAAGATTCCCACCTCTACTAGCTGCTGGTGCCAATACTTGTGTAGGCTTCATCAGTTCCTGCTCATAGACTAAGGTTGGTCAGATCTAGTCTCAGACATAGATTGGTCAAATCTGGTGCCAAAACTCTAAATATCTAC
This sequence comes from Entelurus aequoreus, assembly GCF_033978785.1. Lineage (NCBI taxonomy): Eukaryota > Metazoa > Chordata > Actinopteri > Syngnathiformes > Syngnathidae > Entelurus > Entelurus aequoreus. The sequence goes on along the minus strand of NC_084731.1, from coordinate 13,762,491 downwards.
ACTCCAAAACCAGGAGGTTGTGCCTGGGCAAGGATGGTTTCGCCCTATTGTAGTGAGAAAAACAACCGTTTTAATGAAAACGAGCAATCCTACTGTCAACGCTAACGGCAGTCATTGAAGTGTAATTTCCCCTCGTTAGCACTGACGAATTGTGTGGCAGAACCATCGCTGTGGACTACTAGCAGTCAAAATAGTCAGAATCCCCTTCATTAGCATTGCATTCATTTGTAAACAAACGGCATTGATCGCGATACATCCTGCTATTGTAGTACAACTACATACACTGTCGAGCGAGCTGTGTACAAACACCCAAAGTGGGCTGACACTTTATAGATAGATACCGCAATACGATTGTTCATGTTTTTCAGTCAGTACTGTCAGAATAATTGTATCTAAGTTATCACAAAACTTTGTGTTTCAATGAGTTCCCGGCGAGAAGACAAAAGCTGTCTTTGAACCGACCAAGAAGAAGGCTTGTAAAACTCCACTGTGTAGGATGGGAAGCAACATGAAGGTGTTCAGTTTCTTTCATGTATTGTAATCCACAGAAAGATTTTGTCTTGACCCAAGAACTACAAAAGCGGAGAGGAAGCAGGGCCTGACTCCCCTCAAGGCGACCTTTTCTGTGAACTGTTTTACAACCTTTTCTTTTGAACTGTTCTGTAACCAAAGGCGATGGCTGTTTACGACCCCCGTCCCTTAGAAACAGCTGTTGCCATGTAATCAGGGAAAGTCCAAATAAAAGAGGTGGCGTACAATCTTTCGCCAGAGCGTGCTGGAGACTGTGCAAGAGTACAGCTCAGACGTTTCTCCTCAAATTGAGCCAAATTTAATTCTGTCTCTGTTTAATTCTTTGCTTCTTGTCTTGTTTAATAGATGTCATCAGTGTTTGAACCTGACAAGTACAGATGTGTGTCCTGTGGCATTGTGTTGTGCATTACAAACTCAAAAGCCATTCATCTGTTGACGCAGAAGCGAGACGATGTGTTAGTACGCTAGAAAAAGAGTTCCTCATTGTTCGCTCTTCCAAAAACAATGTTGCTGCAGCTTTGTTGTCATACAGGTCACGGAACGTAAAAGAAGTATTGTTGACGGTTTTTGGATGCATTTTTAAAGCGACTTAGAGGCAGAGTGGATTGCTCCCATTAGCTGCACTGCTAGCCACCTAGAACAAGCAGATTATTACAAACTAGAATGCAAGGAAAACACAAAAACTGTATTTGTGTCTCTCATAAAGAATAGGTCAAATTTGAACAAAAAAAGTGCAGTTCCCCTTTAATGTTGTGTCAGTACATGAAGCCATAGAGTAGAATGTAGGTCACATTTTTGCACTAGCAATTATTATACTGGCAATATGTGTAGTTTATGCAAACACATGTCGGTGTTTGTTGCCATTTTGTCTGTTTCAAGCACCAATTAGCCGGTTAGGTAGTTCTCTGGGTGAATCCTCTGGCTCTATAGCGACAGATATAAGGTGAAATATGTTGCACTGTGAACAGTTGAGGTGGATGTAAATCCTCATATATGTCTAGATATATTTATGTGGTGAACTCTGATAGAGAATGTCAGCCAAGCTTAAATTAGCTGCATGTTGCTCATGTCTGCTGGAAGACATTCTGAGCTGAGATAGTGTTTGGAAAAGGGTGTTGACCATTTATTTCTTTACCAAAGTAGATTAGGCTATGTGTTGTTGTTGTTTTAAGCTACTTGTTTAGAAATATTACTGTTGAAAAATGATCACAACTTAAGACGATAGAAAGCACAGCAGGTTAGAGTTCTGTGAGGAGTCTCCACATTTGACTTGAAGGTCACAATTTGATTGAACTTTTTCTTCCTCCTCATCACTGATGGTTCTCACTTTTTTTTTTTTTTAAATTGAGAGTTTTAGAACAAAGGATCAATACAGTTGTAGGAGCTTAAATGTTGTTTAATTTACATTTTATGGAAAGTGCTTTATGTTTATTCAGCCAAAAGGGGACTATTTACTTTATTTAAATAATACGAAAATGTATATATTGCATGCTTAGAATAATTATAAGTAGAGATGTCCAATAAAGGCTTTTTTGCCGATATCCGATATTCCGATATTGTCCAACTCTTAATTACCGATTCTGATATCAACCGATACAGATATATACAGTTGTGGAATTAACACATTGTTATGCCTAATTTTGTTGTGATGCCCCGCTGGATGCATTAAACAATGCAACAAGGTTTTCCAAAATAAATCAACCCAAGTTATGGAAAAAAAAAATGCCAACATGGCACTGCCATATTTATTATTGAAGTCACAAAGTGCATTATTTTTTTTAACATGCCTCAAAACAGCAGCTTAGAATTTGGGACATGCTCTCCCTGAGAGAGCATGAGGAGGTTGAGGTGGTCGGGCGGGGGGGATAGGGGGTAGTGCATATTGTAGCGTGCCGGAAGAGTTAGTGCTGCAAGGGGTTCTGGGTATTTGTTCTGTCGTGTTAATGTTGTGTTACGGTGCCGAAATGTGTTTGTCATTCTTGTTTGGTGTGGGTTCACAGTGTGGCGCATATTTGTAACAGTGTTAAAGTTGTTTATACGTCCACCCTCATTGTGACCTGTATGGCTGTTGACCAAGTATGACTTGCATTCACTTGTGTGTGTGAAAAGCCGTGGATATTATGTGATTGGGCCGGCACGCAAAGGCAGTGCCTTTAAGGCACACCCCCAATGTTGTTGTCTGGGTGGAAGTCGGGAGAAATTGGGGAGAATGGTTACCCCGGGAAATTTTCGGTATTCAAGTATGACTGGGAGACGCAACTGCTCTGTACTTCTCCCTACGTCCGTGTACCACTCCGTACAGCGATGTTTTAAAAAGTCATACATTTTACTTTTTGAAACCGATACCGATCATTTCCGATATTACATTTTAAATAATAATAATCGGCAGTCCGATGTTATCGGACATCTCTAATTATAAGGTACACTTTATTTGTAATGATTACATTTGTCTGAATAATTTGATGACGTACTATTTTATACTGTTTTAATACAGCGAAGATTACATAACTGTTTAATTGCATTTATGGCGGAAGGATCTGTGTGGTAATATGGTTTGGACACAATGTATTATGGGTAATGGCAGTCAGGTATGGTGGAATCGAGCCACACAGTTTTATGACCTTACTCGTACTTTTTCTAACTCTTTCTTAACTGTAACAAACTCTCTTTATTTCGCCGTTCATTTGTTCCCACGTCGTTATTGTTTGACGTTTTGGAATGATTAAGTTGACAAGTGAACGATACAGAACGAAGAGGAGCGTCTGGAGTTGTGTTTGTTGTTGCCGCAGCGGGAGAAAGTAGAGGAGCGTCAAGCCAGGGCTTCATTAGGAAACTACAACTGTCATAACAACATAAAACTGCAATTTACATGTTTTAACACTAAAGCCACTGTAATACAGAATGACATTCAAAGTCAGAAATACGTCTAATGAATTATGCGAATGCAACAGGAACTATTCATTGCTAACATACCAGCACCGGCAAAAAAAATATCTGACACAATTATTGAAATTCTGCCTTTTAGTGGTCGTTGAACTGTAATATTCACGCATCATAAAAGATGTAAACCTATCCAAGAGTAGCTTCTTCATGTTTTCCTAACATGTCTTATCTGCACTAATGACGATGTACAGTGTGTGTGCATGTGTGTGCTTGGAGTCAAAACAAGCTGAAGCGGCGCAGGGCTCTTGCAGCAACGTGCACAACACAGCAGAGTGGAGGCCAAAGGTGCATGGGTGTTGCAATCCAGTCATGCATTGTGCATGATACATTTCCACTGCACATTTGGCCACTGAAACAGCAACCATTTGAACCTGGTCGTGTGTTACCCAGCACAGAGCAGCAACTACATGCTCAGCCAGGTGGCGACTGAAGCCCGAGCGTTCGTGCAGCTTCTTACTGTACCTGGACCAGAGGCGAGAGGTTCTTCTGCCTTTTAGCAACACCTGCCTATAATGGTGCAGACGACCGTGTTGAATGGAGATACACACACACGTTGCGTAATCACATCACAACAGAGACAAGGACACAACGTGTATATACAAGACGTGGTTGGTGAGAACATGCAGAGAAAGAAAAGAGGAGAGAACAAGAAATGAAGGCACTGGCTGATGTTCATGGCGCCATTGATCTACTTTCCACCAGAAACAACACACACAACCCTTGTACTACATTACAATTTGAAATGGGCTTCATAACCTAAAACTTGTTGTATACTACAGGGTTTCCCCTATATTGCCAAAATACCATACCGTGGTCACCATGATGTCATCGTATAGTCTGCTATGATAACATTTTCTTTAAAAAAGGCTAAAAAAATGTATATATACATTTAATTAAAAACAAATCTATTAGTATTAACTAGAGATGTCCGATAATGGCTTTTTTGCCGATATCCGATATTCCCCAACTCTTAATTATCGATACCGATATATACAGTCGTGGAATTAACACATTATTATGCCTCATTTTGTTGTGATGCCCCGCTGGATTCATTAAACAATGTAACAAGGTTTTACAAAATAAATCAACTCAAGTTATGTAAAAAAAAAAGGCCAACATGGCACTGCCATATTTATTATTGAAGTCACAAAGTGCTTTTTTTTTTATTTTTAACATGCCTCAAAACAGCAGCTTGGAATTTGGGACATGCTCTCCCTGAGAGAGCATGAGGAGGTTGAGGTGGGGGGTAGGGGTAGGGTGTAGCAGGGGGTGTATATTGTAGCATGCCGGAAGAGTTAGTGCTGGGTATTTGTTCTGTTGTGTTTATGTTGTGTTACGGTGCGGATGTTCTCCCGAAATGTGTTTGTCATTCTTGTTTGGTGTGGGTTCACAGTGTGGCGCATATTTGTAACAGTGTTAAAGTTGTTTATACGGTCACCCTCAGTGTGACCTGTATGGCTGTTGACCAAGTATGCCTTGCATTCACTTGTGTGTGTGAAAAGCCGTAGATATTATATGACTGGGCCGGCACGCAAAGGCAGTGCCTTTAAGGTTTATTGGCACTCTGTACTTCTGCCTACGTCCGTGTACACAGCGGCGTTTTAAAAAGTCATACATTTTACTTTTTGAAACCGATACAGATAGCTTCCGATATTACATTTTAAAGCATTTATCGGCCGATAATATCGGCAGCCCAATATTATCGGACATCTCTAGTATTAACATATATTTTTTATATTATATTGCGTTGCTATATTTTCTTATTGTGCAATGTACTTTGTTGAGAATCTTTCAAGTGTTTAGAGACTAGGGCCCGGGCGATATTGACCCAAACTGGTATTTTTAGTCCGAATGGGTATATGGGGTCTTAAAAAACGTGTAAAGTGCTTAAGGTTGCCTAAAAGTTTTTTAGCTCGATAACCAGTGTTGAGAGTACTCAAATGATTGTTGTTGTAGGTAGTGTTGTTTATTCTTACAGAGCAGGGGTGTCAAACGTATCAGGCCCCAACAGGTTTAATCCGGCTCGCGGCCCGCAAGAATAGTTTGCCGAGTATAAAAATGAGCTGCAATTTTTTTAATGAAAGAAACCGCTGTTCTAAATGTGTCCACCGGATGTCGCAATAGCAATTAAAGTGTAATTTACATCACACTGTTTTGGGGGGGACGGCGTGGCGCGGTTGGGAGGGTGACCGTGCCAGCAACCTGAGGGTTCCTGGTTCGATCCCCACCTTCTACCAACCTCCTCACATCCGTTGTGTCCTTGAGCAAGACACTTCACCCTTGCTCCTGATGGGTCGTGGTTAGCGCCTTGCATGGCAGCTCCCGCCATCAGTGTGTGAATGTGGAAATAGTGTCAAAGCGCTTTGAGTACCTTGAAGGTAGAAAAGCGCTATACAAGTTTAACCCATTTACCATTTATTTAAAGATGACATGTCAGCTGACTTTAAGAGCCTTCTGGATTGGCTGCCGCTCCTCCAATTAGCGCAGGTGCGAGCAATCAGCTGCTCCTGTTGTGGCTGGCAGCAGACTAATGCTGTAGTGACGTACAATATCGTTTTTATTGTAAATCATCCACTGAACAGATAAAATAACGAAACGGTAAGCTGCAGTTAGAGTTCCGTGCAACGCTCGCAATTGGTTAACGGCACGATGTGCACCCTGAACTCCATTGTAAAAATGTGTGTTTCTGCATTTGTTGTGTTTGTTCTATTTTATTTTATGCTTAAATCCACCATGTTCACATTGGTTAAGTGTGTAGTTATGTTACCTTTAATTCGGCTATTATGGTGTCATTTTTTTTTGACAATTGTTTTGAGTACATTTTAATTGTAATATTTGATGGTGATAAATGAATGTGTTGTAGCAATTGTGGATGTCATGAATGTGGCAGTTTGAGGAAACACCCGGTTGCTTTTCCAAACACGTCTTTAATGGTGAACTGTCAACATTTATACTGTAGCTAACTGCCGGTGGTAATGTTACAAGTTTGTGTGGTTTTGATTTGATGTTCATTTTTCCACGATCCCATACACATCGTGAAAGTGGATCGGCGAAGAAAGAGAAAGTGTTGTTGTGTGTTCAGGGAAGCACGGAGACGAAAGTGTGTACACAGGAGTTAAAGTCTGTTGGAACTGGGCTGGTTGTTAGCACAAAATTGGCAATAAAAGCTAAAAATAGTACCGTATTTTTCGGAATATAAGTCGCACCGGCCAAAAATGCATAATAAAGAAGGAAAAAAACATATATAAGTCGCACTGGAGTATAAGTTGCATTTTTGGGGGAAATGTATTTAATAAAAGCCAACACCAAGAATAGACATTTGAAAGGCAATTTAAAATAAATAAAGAATAGTGAACAACAGGCTGAATAAGTGTACGTTATATGAGGCGTAAATAACCAACTGAGAACGTGCCTGGTATGTTAACGTAACATATTATGGTAAGAGTCATTCAAATAACTATAACATATAGAACATGCTATACGTTTACCAAACAATCTGTCACTCCTAATCGCTAAATCCCATGAAATCTTATGCGTCTAGTCTCTTACGTGAATGAGCTAAATATTTTTATTTTATATTTTACGCTAATGTGTTAATCATTTCACACATAAGTCGCTCCTGAGTATAAGTCGCACCCCCGGCCAAACTATGAAAAAAACTGCGACTTACAGTCCGAAAAATACGGTACCTGACTTTGTGTAACTTCTTCTGGAGGCTACAATACATTATATTATTTTAATTTGTTTTCATGTAAAAAAAACGTATTTTCAAGCTGTGGCGGCTATGATTTTGCCGTGGTGGTGTGCCATGTTTTATTACATAACGGGGAAACCCTGTACTATAAATAAATACTACTAAAACAATCACTTACAGCATCAGTATCCCCTTTGTCTTTAGATCCACGGCTACAAGCCACCACAGACTCCAGTACAGCCACCCAGCGCTGTTTGTCTGGGAAGCTGGGAGCCATGAAGTAGAGCGACTGGCCAGGCCAACAAGTTGTATGAGGATGTGACTCCAGCTTCAGAACATAAGGGATGTCTGTGTAAACACACACAAACAGAAAATAAGTAATGATGAGAACCGTGGATTAGAATTGTTTTGATAGTTTGGATGATACCTGATTTTGCAGTGTTGATGAGCTCAGAGGCTCCAACGGCCCCATGAACAGTCACCTCTCCATCAGGTAGACAGAGCTCAAACTCCTCCTCTGCATTGACAAAGTCTAAAAGGAAGACATCCCATTCTGATACAACCTCTGATTTTAGAAGTGATCACAAATGTTCCACCAATAAGAAAATAATCACCTTCTCTGGGCTCCGTATCATAGACTGATATTTTGGTTCCGTCAAGGACCACATACTTCCTTTCCCAGCCCTGCTGCCCACGTTTGCCGTTTCTGTGTGAACAGACACAGGAAAGACCATTTCAAAGTGTACTATCGAACACAGAGGGGGAATGAATGATTAACCTGGGCTGCTTCATCCATCCTTCCAAGCGAACATGACCACTGGCTTCCTTCACCTGCAGTCCAGGGGAGCCCGCCTTCTCTCGGCACAGAGCCTCAGAAAAGTGGGTGGCGTATTCAGCTGGTAGGCCACAAGTGGCTGGAAGGCATGGTGAGCATTTGGGGTGACAAAGGGTGTGGCATTCTAAAGGAAGTTAAAAGAGGCAGTTAATTTTTTTTTTTAAATACAACATAGTGGTAAGCTTATTTGTAAAAAAAAAAAGTTTTGGTTTATTCCAGGTATTTTAGCATAATTTGGTTATTTTATGATTTATTCTAAATTACATCAACATAAGCCACATTTGCAAACAACCAAAATTTGATGCGTTTCAAAACTGTTGTTAGTACCGTATTTTCCGGACTATTGAGCGCAGCCTTGTGTAAGCAGCACCCACTACATTTTAGAAGAAAAAAATATTGTTCCATATATTAGCCACGCCGGACTATAAATGTTAGAATAATTATGTATATATTATCACACAACTTTATGCTCAAAGGCCTACTGAAACCCACTACTACCGACTGTTGGTGAATCTTTGGCAATTTGTTTAATGAACAATGGAGACTGCAAAGAAGAAAGTTGTAGGTGGGATCGGTGTATTAGCGGCTGGCTGCAGCAACACAACCAGGAGGACTTTGACTTGGATAGCAGACGCACTATCCGACGCCAGCCGCCGACCGCATCGATGATCAGGTGAAGTCCTTCGTCGCTCCGTCGATCGCTGGAACGCAGGTGAGCACGGGTGTTGATGAGCAGATGAGGGCTGGCTGGCGTAGGTGGATAGCTAATGTTTTTAGCATAGCTCTGTGAGGTCCCGTAGCTAAGTTAGCTTCAATGGCGTCGTTAGCAACAGCATTGTTAAGCTTCGCCAGGCTGGAAAGCATTAACCGTGTAGTTACATGTCCATGGTTTAATAGTATTGTTGATTTTCTGTCTATCCTTCCAGTCAGGGGTTTATTTCTTTTGTTTCTATCTGCAGTTAAGCCCGATGCTATCACGTTAGCTCCGTAGCTAAAGTGCTTCGCCGATGTATTGTCGTGGAAATAAAAGTCACTGTGAATGTCCATTTCGCGTTTTCGACTCATTTTCAAGAGGATATAGTATCCGAGGTGGTTTAAATTACAAATCCGTGATCCACAATAGAAAAAGGAGAGTGTGGAATCCAATCAACCAGCTTGTACCTAAGTTACGGTCCGAGCGAAAAAAGATGCGTCCTGCACTGCACTCTAGTCCTTCACTCTCACGTTCCTCATCCACGAATCTTTCATCCCGGCTCAAATTAATGGGGTAATCGTCGCTTTCTCGGTCCGAATCGCTCTTGCTGCTGGTGTAAACAATGGGGAAATGTGAGGAGCCTTTCAACCTGCGACGTTACGCTACTTCCGGTACAGGCAAGGCTTTTTTTATCAGCGACCAAAAGTTGCGAACTTTATCGTCAAAGTTCTCTACTAAATCCTTTCAGCAAAAATATGGCAATATCGGGAAATGATCAAGTATGACACATAGAATGGATCTGCTATCCCCGTTTGAATAAAAAAATTTCATTTCAGTAGGCCTTTAAGGGCCGTTGCTATAATTATTGTCAATTGTGCTGAAGTGGTATTTTTCTTTGTCTGTGCAAAGCTGGCAATCCATAAGATTGCAAGCCAGTCTGGTATCAGTGTTTGTGTCCAGGAACGGCCTGCTGACTGCCAAGGCCGAACACCGCCGTGACGCAGACAGAGCAGAGACAAGGCGATATCACCAGCGTTAACACATTTACATTTTTGTATAATCATATATTGTGTCTAACTGGAGTTGTCGAGATTACCCCCTTCCCTCAGCGACAGCTTCGGTGATGTAATCAGGGACCTCCCAAATAAATAGAACGTAGTTTGGATCTGTAACTAGAATCCAGCTCAAATAACGTGTCTCCTCAATCGAGCAAAATGTAACTCTGTCTCTGCAGGATCCTTGCTTCTCATCTGTTTTAATAGATGTCATCAGTGTTTGAACCTGACATCTGCCAGCAGATATATACATTGTGAAAAGACTTATTTACACACAAAGATTTTGTAACTCGCCAGTAAAACGGCGCTCAAACAAAACAGAAGTCATTGTCTGTGGAAGCGAGCTCTGCAATCAACTGAACGGACTCAATAAGTCCACAATAAGTGAATTTACGAAACTGGAACAATACAAATAGAGTGCCATTGTATATATGTTAGCATATTAGCTAATGCTAATGACGCTAGCCTGATTACATTTGATTGATTGATTGAAACTTTTATTAGTAGATTGCACAGTACAGTACATATTCCGTACAATTGACCACTAAATGGTAACACCCCAATAAGTTTTTCAACTTGTTTAAGTCGGGGTCCACGTTAATCAATTCATGGTAAAATTACGGTAACATTACGATAGCACATACAAATATGCATGAAAAAACTCCTACAGGCATCACACATGAGACGGTTAAGTAAGTATGAATAGTTTTAGTTATATAGAAAAACTTAGAAACCTTGCTTGGAGTGATGAATGAAGAATCCATACGGGTAGCAATGTTATGGACGACTAACTCCGCCGCTCCCAGTCTGTGGAACGCTCTCCCTGACCACCTGAGGGCACCACAGACTGTGGATGCCTTTAAAAAAGGCTTAAAAAACCTTTTTTTTTTTTTTTAAAAAAAGCCTTTTTTTTTTTTTTTTTTAGATATATACATACTAGTTTTAGCTATTTGGCTGTTGTAGTTTTTATTTTTTTTTAAAATTTTTATTATCTTTTTATTTTTTTTAATACACTGTAGCACTTTGAGGTTGTTTACTCAATGTAAAGTGCTTTTTACAAATAAAATCTATTATTATTATTATTATTAACGGCACTTGTATTTCCGGTTAAAGCACTTAACAGAAGGAACTACTGTCAACGTTCAGCCAGCAACAATAACACACCTTTTCAGTGTCTGTTTAAAACTATTTTTTTTCATACAAAAATGATGGCCATTACCGGAGGAAAAACCCATAAATTAGCCGCACCATTTTATGAGTCGCAGGGTTCAAAGCGTAGGAAAAAAGTAGTGGCTTACGGTCTGGAATTTACGGTATTTTTTTTTAGAAAGCTGGCCAATAAATCCCTTTCTGAAATGCCGGCCGTTTTGTGTAACCAGAGGACACAGACCTAGACAGGTGGCAGCTTGTCGTCCAAAATGCACAGTGTCCAGGCACACGGCACATTTGGCAGCTCTCATGTTGAGACCCACAGTGAAGCGGTGAGGAATGTTGTGGTGCATTCTCTCCTTCACACGTCGACCGTACTCTGAAATGATACAACACAAAAGGTGTGCCAAACATTACATTACCAAACTCCAAGGCATTGAGTTTTTTTTTAGCTTGACATTTTAGAGGGTGTGGGCCGTATGAAGTAATTTTAATCCTGGCTAGGCCTGTGCCGATAAATGTGTCAATAAATTCATCGCAAAGTAACAAAAATGAGGAAGAATAAAGATGATTGCAAATCTAATGGGTGTGGGAATATTTTCCTTTCCAACCGAATGAGCAACATGAGCAACGTTACTTGGATGGCAACATATGTTGATCCGAAACCTGTACGTACCTTTCAGCATTAATGGGGCCTTCACAGATGTGTAAGTTACCCATGTCTTGGGCACTAATACACCCCCATACCATCACACATGCTGGCTTTTACACTTGACCCTAGAACAATCCAGATGGTTCTTTTCCTCTTTGTTCCACTTTTCCACTTTGCATCAGTCCAGCTTAGATGAGCTCGGGCCCAGCGAAGCCGGCGGCGTTTCTGGGTGTTGTTGATAAATGGCTTTGGGTTTGCATAGTAGAGTTTTAACTTGCACTTACAGATGTAGCGACCAACTGTAGTTACTGACAGTGGTTTTCTGTAGTGTTCCGGAGCCCATGTGGTGATATCCTTTACACACCGATGTCTGTTTTTGATGCAGTACCGCCTGAGGGATCCAAGGTCAGCGTACGTGCAGTGATTTCTCCAAATTCTCTGAACCTTTTGATGATATTACATGTTATATTACATATGATATTTCTGAACTGAATCGCAAGATGGATCACATCATGGAAAAGCTGGTTGAAAGGGAAAAGTTGGATATGAGGGCCAGCATGGACGAATAGAACAGACAAGCCATTGTAATGTCTGCTCGCAGAAAAACTAAAATCCTAATCTACGATTTGTCTCCCTCGAATGGCCTTGACAGGAGCAGGCTGTTCTGAAGACATCCCCAAGGACACCTCAATGACGGACGCTTTTGACCTCCCTCCCTCCTTAACGACACCTGTAGTCGAACTTTTGCTTGCATGCAGAACGGCCCAAAGCCTATGGACACTACATCAACACACCCAAGACAATGGGCATATACACACACACCCCCTCCCCCACCCCACGCCTTCACCACCGCTTGATTCCCCTTCAGGGTGATTGACGGCTGGCAGCGCTTCATAGCAGCAGTCGACCTCCAGGGCCCCAACCCCCACCCTCTGTTGCGAGTTATCGTGATTATATGTAACGCGTTTATGTGTGCATGGCATGGAGGTTTTTTCCCCACTCCAGACTAGGCCCCCTTAGGAGCCCAGTCTAGATTGTATTTTTTTTATTCATCTTTTCCCCCAGCGTTTTACCTTTTTACCACCTTTTACGGGGCGCCTCGTGGCGACCCATCAGCGTTCCTGTACACTGTTTGTTTGTCTAATCTTGAACGGGTTTGTGCTGAAAAGATAGTTTAGTTGTACTTGTTGCAATGACACTAAAGACCTATCCTATCCTACAGACCGTAGACTCGTTCGCCAGTATGCCCAATTTGTTGGAAAGAGATGGCAACAAAAACGACAACAAAACAAAGCAACTGTGGGAAAACACTTCAAAATAGTCAATATCTGTTGAAGTGAAATTTAAGTTTTATGTTTGTTTGATAATTTGGGCTAAATAAATGTTCTTGACCTTCCAGTTACAATGGTAAAAAAATACTACAGTAATGACAAATAAATGTTTATTGTGCTTAATTTGGTCTCAAAATAATACTGACAACAATATCATTTATCTGGAATAATTTGTGGCACACTGTATCGTCCAGCAAAATGTGTTATCGGCCCAGGCCTATTACTGACTTAATGGTTTTTGATGTAACTGCCAATGTTTTGGTCCGGCAAATGAAGATTCTAACATGCCAATCAGAGCAGACGAGATCAACCATGCCACAATGAGACAGCAACAAGACAGATGTGCAGTCTGTACACATAAATCATGTGGAATAGGGGAAAGGTGTTTTGAAGAGGACGTACGACGAGATGAAGGAATGTGTGACTGCTAACTTACTTTCAAAGGTGACCCTCCTCTTTTCTGCCAGGAATAAGAGGAAAGAGACAGAAAGGAGATAGCAGTCTAACAATAGCTGGGTGACAGTAAAACACATACACACAGTTTAAGGCCTGTATTACAAAGGAACACAATTGACTTATCACTGATCCGGGTGTACCTGGTCGGATCAGATTTAAGTACTTTGATTAAATATCATCATTGATGGAGGGAAAGTAATACTCTATATTAAAACTAATCCACTATTCTTCCCTTGTGAAACAGGCCCAGGCAGGATTACATTATTAACTGGATAAAAGGACAGCGACATGAACCTGAATAATGTTTTTCTTCATCGGTCCATTCTCCAGATATTTAACATATCTTGAACAGAGTTATCCACTAAATTGAAGATGGAATCTTGCCATAAAGGGGAACTGCACTTTTTGTTGGAATTTTGCCTATCGTACACGCGGGCTGCAACAATTAGTCGACATTGTCGACAAAAACAATTGTCGCCAACAATTGCATTTGTCGACAATAATCGTGGCATCTACTCAGTGGCCTAGTGGGTAGAGTGTCCGCCCTGAGATGGGTAGGTCGTGAGTTCAGACCCCGGCCGAGTCATACCAAAGACTATAAAAATGGGAGCCATTACCTCCCTGCTTGGCACTCAGCATCAAAGGTTGGAATTGGGGGTTAAATCACCAAAAATTATTCCCGGGCGCGGCCACCGCTGCTGCTCACTGCTCCCCTCACCTCCTAGGGGGTGATCAAGGGTGATGGGTCAAATGCAGAGAATAATTTCGCCACACCTAGTGTGTGTGTGTGTGTGACAATCATTGGTACTTTAACTTTAACATTCACACACTGATGGTGGGAGCTGCTAACCAGGACCCATCAGGAGCAAGGGTGAAGTGTCTTGCTCAAGGACACAACGGACGTGACGAGGTTGGTAGAAGGTGGGGATTGAACCAGGAACCCTCAGGTTGCTGGCAGGGCCACGTCCCCGTCAATTCAAATAGTTTTTAAAGCAGTGTCAACTTGCAGTACTGAAAACACACACACACACGCACACACACACACACACACACACACACACACACACACACACACACACACACACACACACACACACACACACACACACACACACACACACACACACACACACACACACACACACACCCACACACACACACCCCAATGCGGAGGTACAGTATCATAAGATTAAACATACAGTCTATTAAATAGCCAACATTTTAATAATGTATTAAAGAGTCTATTGGAGTGCTAAAACTACACTAAAAGAGTTAATCAATACTCAATATACTAATCCAATCCAATCCACTTTATTTATATAGCACATTTAAACAACAAAAATGTTTCCAAAGTGCTGCACAACAATATTAAAAACAATATTCAAATATTATCCTTAGCTCCACCAATGACTGAATAAAAACAAAAAATAAATAAATATAAAACCAATATAAAAATAAATATGATTAAAAACTATTTTAAAGGGAAAAACCCAATTAAAACAGTAAATAGAAATCAAAATTTATAAAAAAAACCACAGAGGACAAAAGAGGACCACACAACTCACGTAGTGTTAAAAGCCAAAGAATAAAAGTGGGTCTTAAGATGAGACTTAAAACACTCCACTGTGGGAGCAGTTTGAACATGGAGGGGCAGAGTGTTCCAGAGTTTAGGGCCGACCACAGAGAAGGCCCTGTCTCCCCTGGATTTAAGTCTGGTCTTGGGCACCACGAGCTGGAGCTGGCTCTCGGACCTTAGAGCGCGCGTAGGAGTGTAAACTTGGATGAGGTCCGATATATACTGAGATGCCAGTCCATGTAAAGATTTAAAATCAATTCTAAAATGAACAGGGAGCCAGTGCAAACTCTGAAGAATTGGGGTTATATGCTGGCGTTTCCTGGCCCCTGTTGAAAGTCGTGCTGCCGCGTTCTGGACTAACCGCAACCGGGAGAGAGCTTTTTGGCTAATGCCAGCATAAAGTGCATTGCAGTAGTCCAGGCCACTTGAAATAAAAGCATGCACGGCTTGTTCAAAAAGGTTAAAAGATAAAGAATGGTTTTACCTTTACTAAAAGACGAAGATGATAAAAACACGATTTTAAAACGGCATTGACTTGTTTGTCGAGTTTAAAATGGCTGTCTATAGTGACGCCAAGGCTGGTGACTTTGGGACGCACATCATTTTGCAATGGTCCCAAGTAGGGCTGCAACAACTAATCGATTAAATAGATTAAAATCAATTATAAAAATAGTTGCCGATTAATTTAGTCATCGATTCGTTGGATCTATGCTATGCGCGTGCGCAGAGGCTTTAAAAAAATAAAAATAAAAATAAAATTTTTTTTTTTTTTTTTTTTTTTTAAATAAATCTCTATTTATAAACTGCAACATTTACAAACAGCTGAGAAACAATAATCAAAATAAGTATGGTGCCAGTATGCTGTTTTTTTTCAATAAAATACTGGAAAGGATAGAAATGTAGTTTGTCTCTTTTATCGGATTATTAATCGAAGTAATAATCGACAGATTAATCGATTATCAAATTAATCGTTAGTTGCAGCCCTAGTCCCAAGTCAGTGAGGGCCGGACCAAAAACTGAAATTTCCGTTTTTCCCTCATTCATTATTAAAAAATTCTGGGCTAACCAAGCCTTGACGTGGCATAGACAGTTGAGAAGAGGTGTCAGGGGGCCGTGGCCTTTTGAGTTTGGCATATACATTTTACTAGTGTGCAGCTTTTTAAACATCACAAAATGATGTTCTTTTTGAGGAAGTTAGTTTTTGTGTTTTGTTGTTTGTTTTGATTGCTGCTATTTTAACTATTTAAACAAAAACAAGGTTAATTGTTGTTGTTTTTTTCAGCACTTTGCCTTTCTTTTTTTTTTTTTTAAATGGACAACATTTTAATAGTCATTTACATTTTTGTAACAGCGGAATGAGCAGCACGGTTACAGTATAAATAAATATTAATGAATGAATTAGTCATCTTTGTCGTTAGTAAGCACATGCCTAAAATAACTTAAGATGCATTTAGAAGTCTATGGAAAAAATAGAGCCATTAAATATGTGTACGCTTTATTATCGGATTAGTCGACTAATCGGCTATCAAAATAATCGTTAGTTGCAGCTCTATCGTTCACAATCATTATGGA
Organism: Entelurus aequoreus; assembly: GCF_033978785.1. NCBI lineage: Eukaryota > Metazoa > Chordata > Actinopteri > Syngnathiformes > Syngnathidae > Entelurus > Entelurus aequoreus. The sequence goes on along the minus strand of NC_084731.1, from coordinate 13,746,003 downwards.
ACACATGACGGATGGATTTTTTTTAATGCATTCTAAATATAAAATAAATAAAAGTGTACTTACTCCACTATTCCGCCCATAAAATCCGATAAATAACCATTCAAAAAGCGGCAACAATACTCAATTTACATTTCAAGACTTCAATATTAACCAAGTATTATTGATATTGTTATTATAAACAATAACGCAGACAAACTATTTAGAACAGCGCCGTGATCACTTCCAGTGTGCCTATGTTTACACCATGGAGTGGTCTGCTGTTTCCTCGCTTCCCTGCTCCCTGTAAATTTATTCTAGATCATAAATCACACCTCTCACCGGAAAATAGGATGGGGCTGAGAATATAATCCGAGAAGTTGGGAATCTTTGACAGCCATTTAGGACCCGGAACTGGTGAGAACGACACGAAAAGTGCTTGTCCACCCCCACCCCGTTTCTTCGTGAGGATTATGAGTCATTTTTCATCTAAAAGGGAACATATGAACATCCTAGCAGTCGGCATCCTAATCACAGCAGACTTTGTACAGTAAGTGATGTTTTGTTATGTTTGTTGGCTCTCATAAAGTCTGCAGTGAGTAATAATCAGTGATGATGAAAAAAAAAAGAAGCAAACACTGTGATGCTTTAATGCGCCACATATGATAGCACAGAGCACAGTAAAAGAGGCAAAAAGAGAACATTTGGCAAACATTATTGCCTCAAATAGTCTTGACCCTCGTGTTTTATTCAAAACCATTGACTCTGTTCTTAATGCCCCTCAGCCTACATGTTTGGAACCCTCCTCTGAATTGTGCAATGCCTTTTTAAAGTATTTTATTGATAAGATTGCCACAAAGAGGGCTCTCATCTCTGTTCCGACCTCTGACCCTTCTGTCCCGTTTAACTACTCTGCTGTTTTTAATCAGTTTGAGCAAGTGACTCTGCGGCAGTTACAAGAGTTAACTAATCATATGAAGCCCTCAGGTTCCCCCCATGATGCTGTCCCTCCTACATTTTTTAAAGAAGTGTTTTCTTGCATAGGGCAGCCTGTTCTTAACATTTTAAATAGCAGTCTGCTTTCTGGTGTGGTTCCTACCAGTTTTAAACACGCCGTGGTTCAACCGCTTTTAAAGAAACCTGGTCTGGACAGTTCAGTTTTAGCCCATTTTAGACCCATTTCTAAGCTGCCTTTTCTCTCAAAAATCTTGGAGAAGATTGTTTTTACCCAGTTAAACACTTTTTTAGAGGACTCTGATATTTTAGAAGTCTTTCAGTCTGGGTTTAAACCCCTCCATAGTACAGAGTCAGCATTAGTAAGGGTTTTTAATGACATCTTTCGAGCAACAGACTTAGGTGATCATGTGATTTTAGTTTTACTCGATCTAACAGCAGCATTTGATACGGTGGACCAAAATATTTTAATTAGCCGCCTACAACATCAAGTGGGCATATGTGGTACTGCCCTGAGTTGGCTGAAGTCATATTTGACTAACAGGACCTTCTCTGTAAATGTTGCTGGTTCTGAATCTTCTGTTGCTCCCTTAACATGTGGGGTCCCACAGGGCTCAGTTTTAGGACCACTGCTCTTTTCTATTTATTTACTTCCCCTGCGCTCAATCCTAAGAAAGCATGGTATTTGTTTTCATTGTTACGCTGATGACACAGTAATTTATTTTCCGTTAAAGAAAAATCATGCCTCTTCAATACAGCCATCACTTGCCTGTCTTGATGACATCAAGGCCTGGATGGCCCTAAACTTCTTAAACTTCAATGAAAAGAAGACAGAAGTATTAGTGTTTGGACCTAGTGGTACCTGTGAGCTTCCCCCTGTTGACTTTGGCCCCTTGGCTTTGTACGTTAAGCCCATGATCACCAACCTGGGTTTTCGTATTGACAGTGATTTTAAATTGGACCGTCAGATTGGCACAGTGGTGAAAGCCAGCTTTTTTTTATTTACGTCAGCTGGCTAAGGTTAAAAACCTTCTTTCTAGGCAACAGTTTGGGACAGTAATCCATGCCTTTATTACATCTCGGCTGGATTACTGTAACGCTTTATATTTTGGAATTAGTCAGTCCTCCCTCTCACGTCTGCAGCTGGTCCAAAATGCAGCTGCCCGACTTTTAACAAACACAAGAAAAAGAGAGCACATTACTCCTGTTTTAGCCTCTCTCCAATGGCTGCCTGTGTCTTTTAGAGTCCATTTTAAAATTATCTTACTTGTTTTTAAATCCTTACATGGTCCCTCAAGTCAGCTGATCAGCTGATCCTGGAGGTACCCAAATCCAAGCGTAAGCTCAGGGGGGACAGAGCCTTCTCTGTTTGCGGGCCCAAAACTCTGGAATGATCTTCCACTCCATGTGAGACAGGCCCCTTCTTTGGCTATTTTTAAGACCCTTCTTAAAACCCATTTTTATTCACTGGCTTTTAACCCAGCATGAGACTTTAAACTGTTTTTAACTTTTAACTTTTTTAACTGTTTTTAACTGCTTTTTATCTAACAAAAATGTTCTTAGGGTAATTTTGTATTTGCTTTTTTAATGTGTATTTTACTTCTGTTTTAAATTGTATTTTTTAGTCTGTCCTTTGCCTTTATTTCTTTGTGGTGTACAGCCCTTTGTTTTTCAACTGTGGTTGTTTTTAAAGGGCTTTATAAATAAAGTTGGTATGGTATGGTATATGCTTAAAATTATCAAAATACATAAATATTAATTTAAATGTGCTTGTCACTACATTACATATATACTTACATCATGTACGGTATATACAACTTTAACGGATGTTTTTTTAGGGTCTCTATGGGCAGAATAGACCGTCTCTCATAGGCTCCTTTGTAAGCGGACTTTTAATTGAATTGATTTAATATTTAGAAAAAAATCCATTCATCGTCATGTCTTCATAATGATTGTGAACGAGAGGCAAAATTCCCCCAAAAAGTGCAGTTCCCCTTTAAGGGGCCAGGCCACAGAAGAAACAAACACACACACTACACATAAACAAAATAGGCCAACAAGGAGCCCATTTGTTTGGACAGTGATGTCATAGAGGAGGATGCCACTGTGGAAACAGTCTCGCTTTTAAACAAGAAAATGTGTCTAGCTGTGCATGTGTGGGTTACCTTCAGGTGTGGATGTCTCCTTGGAGCGGGTTGAGGGGTTAAGCAGGCCGCAGGGGTTGGGTTGATGCTCCGGGGACTTTACAATGGCTGACATGAGGATTTGATGGCGAGCCTGGGCAGGCGTGGAAGGAGCCAAGTGGTCCTGTGCTTTGAAATGAGCTGCTGGTGTTCAGAAAAGCCCAATGACAAATTAGAAATAATCAGTGGTAGGTTTAACAATGGAATATATATCCCTAAATGCTGCTGTGCAAGTAATCAATGACATATATATCCCTAAATGCTGCTGTGCAAGTAATTAAGCAATGTGCTGTTAAAATATGTGCACTGATCCAGATTTAAAAGCAGTGGAATATTTCAAAATATGATTCATGATTTTTTTAATTTGGATGAATGCCTCACTGACGATAACACTAAAATAAACACTTGTTATAAATTAACACTATTATTTTGGATGATATATAGAACAGTAACTACATTTCTCTAGTTTTTTTTAGATGACAAAGGTTCCACGAGAAACACAGACAGTCCTGACCTACCCTCTTCTCTCAGGGATCGCAGCTCTATCCTCATCTTCTGAAGAGCCTCCTCCAGCTCCGCACATCTTGAGCGCTCCTTCTCCAGAGCCAGCTTCATGTCACCGTACTGCAAAGGAAGTGACGGCTGGGACTGAGGCGTCAACGCTCCGTTTGTTGTGGTGCCGACATCTTCCCGCCGTCGTCCAAATATACCCTGTCCACAGATCAAGTGTGTCACTTATTTTATGATGTTACCACCTTTACACCATGGAGCAGGTGTTCCCAGGGAATGGGAGGCCTTTTGGGCCCTTATTTTCAGACAGTTTGGCATATTTAGGTGGGGCAGAGGGTTCCAGCAGGTGTCGCCGGGGAATAGGAGGCCTTAGGGGCCCTAGTTTGGCATACTTTGGTGGGGCAGAGGGTTCTATCAGGTGTTGCCGGGGAATAGGAGGCCTTTGGGGCCCTAGATTGGCATACTTTGGTGGGGCAGAGGGTTCCAGCAGGTGTCGCCGGGGAATAGGAGGCCTTTGGGGCCCTAGTTTGGCATACTTTGGTGGGGCAGAGGGTTCCAGCAGGTGTCGCCGGGGAATAGGAGGCCTTTGGGGCCCTAGTTTGGCATACTTTGGTGGGGCAGAGGGTTCCAGCAGGTGTCGCCGGGGAATAGGAGGCCTTTGGGGCCCTAGTTTGGCATACTTTGGTGGGGCAGAGGGTTCCATCAGGTGTTGCCGGGGAATAGGAGGCCTTTGGGGCCCTAGTTTGGCGTACTTTGGTGGGGCAGAGGGTTCCATCAGGTGTTCCGAGGGAATGGGAGGCCTTTTGGGGCCCTATTTTCAGACAGTTTGGCGTATTTAGGTGAGGCAGAGGGTTCCAGCAGGTATTCCCAGGGAATGGGAGGCCCTATTTTCAGACAGCTTCGCATATTTAGGTGAGGCAGAGGGTTCCAGCAGCTGTTCCCAGGGAATGGGAAGCCTTTTGGGGCCCTATTTTCAGACAGTTTGGCGTATTTAGGTGAGGCAGAGGGTTCCAGCAGGTGTTCCCAGGGAATGGGAGGCCTTTTGGGGCCCTAGTTTGGCGTATTTTGGTGGGGCAGAGGGTTCCAGCAGGTGTTCCCGGGGAATGGGAGGCCTTTCGGGGGCCCTATTTTCAGACAGTTTGGCGTATTTAGGTGAGGCAGAGGGTTCCAGCAGGTGTTCCCAGGGAATGGGAGGCCTTTCGGGGGCCCTATTTTCAGACAGTTTGGCATATTTAGGTGAGGCAGAGGGTTCCAGCAGGTGTTCCCAGGGAATGGGAAGCCTTTGGGGGCCCTATTTTCAGACAGTTTGGCGTATTTAGGTGAGGCAGAGGGTTCCAGCAGGTGTTCCCAGGGAATGGGAGGCCTTTTGGGGCCCTATTTTCAGACAGTTTCGCGTATTTTGGTGGGGCAGAGGGTTCCAGCATGTGTTCCCAGGGAATGGGAAGCCTTTGGGGGCCCTATTTTCAGACAGTTTGGCATATTTAGGTGAGGCAGAGGGTTCCAGCAGGTGTTCCCAGGGAATGGGAGGCCTTTTGGGGCCCTAGTTTGGTGTATTTTGGTGGGGAAGAGGGTTCCAGCAGGTGTCCCCGGGGAATGGGAGGCCTTTTGGGGCCCTATTTTCAGACAGTTTTGCGTATTTTGGTGGGGCAGAGGGTTCCAGCAGGTGTCCCCGGGGAATGGGAGGCCTTTTGGGGTCTCTATTTTCAGACAGTTTGGCATATTTGTGTGAGGCAGAGGAGTCCAGCATTTGTTATCGGTGAGTTGGAGCCCACTTGTGGACATGGGGGCAAAGGGTCAAAAAAGGCACCCAGGATGACTGACAGTCAATTTAAAACATTTTCGGGAGGACATGTATTGGTAGTGTGCAGGTGTCCCAATACTTTTGTCTATATAATATGTACATGCCTCACACCAGGAGCAGTGCATGTTTAAAAGTTGCTATCATCAGTCTATTAGGACATATTGTAGTCATGAAATATTTGTGCTGACCTTCTTCTTCTTGGTGGGCTGGTCCATTTTGGCCTGGAGGAAATCGATGAGTTTGGTCTGCTGGGAGATTGTCCCTTCCATCTTCACCTTCTCGTGGGAATATACGGCCTGCAAAATAAAGCCGGGACAGTACTTAAGGTATTTGTCCGTATAGTAGGTCCCCAAGGAATACTTTTTTTAAAAACTTGAGTGCTCACATCAGTTATGATATTGCCAAACCTCATCCAATGACACAGATATTGCCCTGGCTACCTGTATGTTCTCCAGTTGGTACTCCAGATCGGTCCTCTCAGTCTTGAGCATGTCAGTCTGGTCCAGTGCATCCTGTAGACCCTGGGTCAAACGGAAAATGTGGCTCTTTTGGAGATCCATCTGCTGCTGCAGCTTCCCTTGCTGATGAGATAACAGTGCATTAAAGATACAGTGCCTGTGATTCTGACAAAAAAACAACACCTGTACGAGACGTATAGCTTTAACATTAGATTTGGATTAAACATTCAAATTAGATTTAACACTCATATTTAACATTTTATATTTGAATTTATCACATACATTTAACATTAAACATTTAAAATCATATTTATATTTACTCTTTATATTTACATTTGACATGAACATTTAACGTACAGCTGAAATAGGCCCTAATCCTCCCAGCCCCCCGCAACTCTGAAAGGGACAAGCGGTAGAAAGTGGATGGATGTATGTACATCTAACATTTAGATTTTACATTTCCATTTGGAATTTAACATTTACATTCACTCTTTAATGTCTACCTAAAATGTGAAGAAAATTAGCTAAATGAGAGAAAAATAATATACATTTGAGAGAAGGTGTGGGAATAGTGTGCAACAAATATTATTTTCTAAATATTTTGCTTTACAATTGGCAAGACATTAAGATTTAACATTAGATTTATATTCATCATTATATTTATAGCTAACATTTATTTTTAACATTTATATATAAATGTCCAGACAGGCTAACCTCCTCCAACCTCCGAGGACAAAGCTAAGAACAATGGGAGACCGGGCTTTCTGCTCCGCCGCTCCCAGTCTGTGGAACGCTCTCCCTGACCACCTGAGGGCACCACAGACTGTGGATGTTTTTAAAAAAGGCTTAAAAACCCTTCTTTTTAAAAAAGCCTTTTTTTTTTTTTTTAGATATATGCATACTAGTTTTAGCTATTTGGCTGTTCTAGTTTTTATTTGTATTTATTTTTTATGATCTTTATTTTATTATTTTTTTTAATACACTATAACACTTTGGGGTTGTTTAATCAATGTAAAGTGCTTTTTACAAACAAAATCTATTATTATTATTATTAACATTTTATATTTAACTTTTTTTTTAGATACAAATTATTAGTGTATTTAATATTTGTTTACTTACTATGGTATATTATTTATGTATTCACTGTTCTGTTACAGAGAACAAGGAAATTGGTTGGTTATTTATGCCTCATATAACGTACACTTATTCAGCCTGTTGTTCACTATTCTTTGTTTATTTTAAATTGCCTTTCAAATGTTTATTCTTGGTGTTGGGTTTTATCAAAAAAATGTCCCCCAAAAATGCGACTTATATATGTTTTTTTCCTTCTTTATTATGCATTTTCGGCCGGTGCGACTTATACTCCGGAGCGACTTATACTCCGAAAAATAAGGTATGTGATGCATAGGGATGATGTTTGATAAGAAATTATCGAGTTCGAGTCTATTATCGAATCCTCTTATCGAACCGATTCCTTATCGATTCTCTTATCGAGTCCAGATAGGTTGTTGTATATGGAAAAAAACACACAATATTTGGTTTAACAAAAGCTCACTTTTATTATATAAGAAAACAATTTAATCTAATAAATAAATATTGACTGTTACCCCCCTAAAAAATAAATAAATAAATAAATAAACATTGACTGTTGTTACCCAAAGTATATTAAGTGGGATTTTTCAGAAAAACAAATATATACAGTAACACAAAAACAACCTGTCTCTGTGATCACTATAGGTGTATAAATAATAATATAGAGTTAAATAAAATCAGTCCCTTGGGCACAAAACTGGAAATAATACAGCTCTCCAAAAAGTGCAATTCTGCTGCTATTTGACATAACTGTTTATGATGCTTTGACATTTTTGCACTTTAAAGAAAGAAAGAAAATTCTATGAAGAGAAAAGTTGTTTGCAAATGTGGTTACAATGCTAAAAAATGAAAAGTTAAAGCTAAAAAAAGAAATACACTTTATTGAGTTAACATTATTTCTTTATAGGGGGAAAGATGTTATGAGCTAGAGAATATAACAACTACACTACCCATCATGCAACGGGAGTGACGAGCATGCGCGGTAGCCCCGAAAAGTGTTGTTGCATGTCGTCACCCGTGAAAGTAAACGTCAAGAACTCAGCCAACACGCCTCGTCTGCATTATTTATAATTAGACAGACAACACATATACAGTGTGAAAAACAAAAGTTAAAAAAGGGAGATGTGTTGTATATATATGTATGTGCTGCGTTGCTTTAAGAAGGTTGCGCCAGCTGCCGTAAAGGAGGTGCGTTGCTAGCCTGGTTGCTATGTTTCCGGTGGGTCGTAAAAGTGTTCTTCATGAGTTTGTACCCTGCTCAAATCTCTCAGTAAAGTTATTCATTGGATTATACCTTTTGTTTTGAACTTTATTACACCTTGGAGCGCTTTTTCCCGTCCATTGTTTTCCTGCTTTCGCTATCTGCGCCTAACGACTGAGCTACGTGACTGATTTATTGTGATGTCACACGGAGCATTTCTGGTCGGGACGGGATTCGTTCCGAGGGATTCGAATAAAGAACCAACTCTTTTCTTTACTATAGTGGTCTCGATAACGGGTACCGGTTCTCAAAAAGGGATTCCAGTCCGAGGACTCGGTTATTTTCTTATCGAACAACCGGGAAAACCGGTTTCGAGTATCATCCCTAGTGATGCATTACATTGTATCGTATGCATGTTCGAAATAAAATGACTGAACTGAACTGAACCTTCATTGTGTGTAGAGGAGAGGGGAATATAACACACACAATAAATACCGTCACAAATATGTGATGTAACTTTTTTTACACTATTTACCTCTTCCATCAGCCTCTGTTTCAACTCTCTCTCAGTCTCCAATTTCTGCTGCAGGCTACGAGCATTCATCTCCAGCATGGCATGCTTCTTCTCCAGATCATTGAGCTGTGCAAAAAAAAAAAAGGCTTACGCATAAACTCTATCCGCGCGGGCAGAATGTATTCACTTGAATTGAATCAGCATGTAGTGGTTGGAGTGATTTCAATCTGGCAACTCACAGTATCAGACAGGCTCTCAGCCTTGAGTCTCTGCTCCTTCAAGGCCTGCTGCAGGGCCAATATCTCAGCCTTGTGCTCTTTGACTGCTAGTTCTACTGCCTGCCGAGACTCTGTGCTGCGCTGGTCTGCACGCAGCCTGCGAGTTGCGTGGTAGCAGGCAACAAAAGACATTTTACAAAAAGCGTTGTCATTTCCAAAGTAAGAGAAGGCATTACCTGTTTTGCTTTTCATTATCCAGCAGCCTCTGCAGTTCCCTGGTGCGTCTCTCAGCCTGGCTTTTTTCGTCCTCCAAGGCCCCTCTCCAAGCCTCCCACTGCCTCTCTTTTTCCAGCAGCTCATCATTCAGGGACTCCAGCTCCACCACCTGCTCCTCCAGCATGCTGCACGTGGTCTTCAGTGTCTCAATGTTCTAAGAAGGTAAATACAGCAGCAGATTGGAGGAGAGTGTCTCTCACATCTCCCTCAACAACTTGTTTTGCATTTCCTTTAATGCAACAGTCCCAGATTGCTTGAAATATTTATGGGCTACTCGATTCAATAAATTGGTGCTTTTAAATTTGTATTTTTTTCTACAGCAGTGCCTCCCCTAACGTTGCATTTGGGAGTAACCCGCTTTTATTTAATTTTTACATATCACTAATTAATGATTTAAAAATGAAATGGTCACCAATACCTTGTTCGTCTATCAAATAAAGTAAATGGGCTCTGTACCGAGGATGTCGTTGTGGCTTGTGCAGCCCTTTGAGACACCTGTGATTTAGGGCTATATAAATAAACATTGATTGATTGATTGATTGAAATAGCTGTATCTTATTTACACGGCAGCATGTCATTTCAGTCTACACACTGCAGGCTTACACACACACACACATGCATCCACAAAGAAATATACGCCACACACACATACCCCACCCCCAATCCAACACCCTCGACGTAAATCCCATAGGGTTGATGGAAGGATGGGCAGCGCCTGAGAGCTGCGGCCAGCCACCATGGCACCCACCTCCCCTCTGTTGCTAGATATCTCAAGATGTGCGTTGTAATATGTATATGTGCTTTGCTATGGAGATTTTTCCCACTACAGACTGGGCCCCTTTAGGAGCCCAGTCTAGATTTTTTTACTCATCCTTCCCCAACGTTTACCTTTTTCCCATCTTTTACGGGGCGCCTTGTGGCGACCCATCAGCGTTCCTGTTCTATAACCCTGTACACTGTTTGTTTGTCTAATCTTGAACAAAGTTTTGTTGTATTTGTGCAATGACAATAAAGACCTATCCTATCCTAACACGCCCAGTCGTTTCATTTGGTTCGCCTAAGGGTGGCTTCCCAAAATGTGATACATATTCATATTCTTTCAAGGTCACACAATCAGTAATGGCATGTCTGCACGGCTAGCAAATTGCCATATTTTAGACATGATGATCTCCCTACCTTAAATAATGGCGGTATGAGATTAAACTATTGTGCAGCTGTACGCCTAAAATCACTGTGATCCACCTACGGCCTATTGGCACCTTTTCACTTTGGCCCTTGGAGGCAAAAAGTTTGGGCACCCCAGGTCTCCATAGTCACGCCTTTACAATGTTTAAACTATTACATGTGGAGGAGCGATCACATTAATGAAATGAAATATCTTTATTTGACTGTGTATTATTTTAAACATATTCTATTTTGTTCTTCAATGAAAACGTGTGCAATATTAAATGCAATTTGGAGTACATTTTGCACTACAGTCGTGCATGGGTGTACAGGGTCTCTGCAGGTTTCAATATGTCACATTTAAGACTTGTCCAAATATTTTTAGGTTCATTTAAATAATGCAAGCAAGTCATAACCTGTGATTAATCATGATTAATCCAAATTCAAAAGGGTGGTTAATCTGAATTTAAAAATGTATCACTTGACAGCACTCATTTGAAGTTTTCAAACTACACTTTTAAAGCTACGCAATTTTAACATTAAACTTCAATAGGTACTCAAATGTAGTCACTACTTTAAAAAGGCACTGAGACCACAGTAAGTGGAAACTTTGTTTGGTCCAACATCAGACTTACTTGTTTCTGGTTGTTGAGATGCATCTCACGGTCTGCCACCTCTCGCCTGAGCCGGTCCACTTCTTGGCTGAGCTGCAGCTGGTCCTCCCTCTCGTCGGATGCTTCGTCAAGTTGTTTGGATAGGTAGAAGTTCTGGCGGTTCAACTCGGCATTCTCCTGGCTCAGCTGGGTCAGCTGCTCCTCCAGGTCAGTGATCACCTGGAGCAAGACAAGGGCCACATGATGATGTCGAGAAGAACACCTACAGTAATACACCAGATCCCATGTGGAGGACATCCTGTAATGACTGCAGTCTCTACACACAAAGGAACACAGATAGGTGGGGACAAGTCCAAGAAGACATTTATATATAAAAACTATCCATCGAAAAAGTCTTCGGGCAGTTAAAGACGAACAGTTTGCCTTTGCATACAAAGTACAGTGGTGGACAAGATTTCCACAAGCAGTAATAAAAGGTAAGACACAGTGATATACAGTGTCTACTTTTTTCAAGTAAGTGCCAGGTGCATTCATAAAAAGCAACTCTCCATAAAAGGAATAAAGGTGGATGAGATCAGATGTTTCCTAACTTTTAGGGAAAAACAAGACGTATTACTAAAAAAGAAACCCAATTTAATTTTAAGCTTAGAGACAAGCTTTTCTATGTGTGCTTTAAAAGACAATCTCTCATCAATAATAATTCCTAAGTACTTATATGTTGTGACCAACTCAAGCTCCACCCCATGAGTAGTCAATATTTTAGGGATGTTCAACGGCAGCCGTTTGGCATTTGAGAATAACATCACCTTAGATTTGTCTGCATTTAGCACTAGCCTAAGTTGGATCAGCTGGGACTGAACAACATCAAAAGCAGACTGCAAGAGTTCAAGGGATTGCACTGCAGAGGGGGATGAACAACATATGACCGCATCATCTGCATAGAAATGGAACGCAGCATCTGATATTTTATCACAAACATTGTTCACATAAATGGAGAACAACAGCGTTCCTAATATTGAACCCTGTGGTATGCTCTTTAACACAGGGAGAAAAGATGAAGAAGACCCAGCAAACTGGACACATTGTGTTCTATCAAAATAGAATACTGAAGTGTATGTACTATCTGAATATATTGGCGGCCCGGCGGCCAAATCCGGCCCGGGAATGAGACCATATCGGCCCCCGAGTTCAGTTCAAAACTTGGGAGACAAACATTTTTGCAGGAAATTCCTAAACCCAGTAGTGTGCTCCTGTTGTATAGAGCAGTGGTCCCCAACCTTTTTGTAGCTCCGGACCGGTCACCGCTTGAAAATTAGTCCCACGGACCGGGGGGGATGGGGGTTTTAATTTTTTTTTTTTTCATAAAGAAATACAATCATGTGTGCTAACGGACTGTATCCCTGCAGACTGTATTGATCTATATTGATATATAATGTATATATTGTGTTTTTTTATGTTGATTTAATAAAAAAATAAAATTAAAATAAATGTTATTATTATTCATATTGCTCCATATTTAGTGTAATAATGCTCATTGTCATTTCTGTATTTTTTATTTTCGCTAACTGCTTATTTGCTATTACTTTTACCATCATATTTGTACATGTCGTATTTGCTGATGTTGCTCTGTTGTTGTTGTGTTTGCTGTTGTTGTTTTTGTCTCTCTGTCTAATCCCCCTCTTGTCCCCACAATTCCCCCCTCTGTCTTCCTTTTTCTCTCTTTCTATCCCCTCCTGCTCCGGCCCGGCTGCACCAAATGATAACATAAATACATTTAATAAAGTCAAAATACAAGTAAGGCAACAAGAGAAGTATCCTACACTTCTCTTTTGTAAAGTAAATCTGAACAGCCGATATGGGCATCTACATCTGCTATATGATTTGCCCGAGAAGCTGGGCAGGACATTATAAAAAAAAAAAAATAAATTAAAAAAATTAAAATTAAAATTAAAAAAATAAAATAAAATTAGTCCCACGGACCGGGGGGGGGGGATGGGGGTTTTAATTTTTATTTTTTTTCATAAAGAAATACAATCATGTGTGCTAACGGACTGTATCCCTGCAGACTGTATTGATCTATATTGATATATAATGTATATATTGTGTTTTTTATGTTGATTTAATAAAAAAATAAAATTAAAATACTTTTTTTTCTTTTTTTTTCTTGTATGGCCCGGAATCGGTCCGCGGCCCGGTGGTTGGGGACCACTGGTATAGAGGAACTTGGACTACTGTAAACACATTGACACATCCTTGCATTGATATTTTAACCTTGCCAGCCAACATAGAACACCAAACTTGTAATTGACATAACTGAGGCGTTCCTCAAGACACCCTTAAAGTCCTCTCTTTGTTGGCTGTTACGTTTTGTTTTTGTCATGTGATTGATGTAACTAAGGTGTTGCAGTAGCTGGTTTACTTTAGATGTAGTCATTTGTTTTATTTATTTAGGTATACTAGTGGTGTTCCTCAAGGTTCCATTTTAGGTCCTCTCTTTTTCATCGATTGGGCTGTTCAATTGGTGGCCCGCGAGTTCAGTACAAAAAACTTGTGAGACTCAAAATTTTGCAGAAGGTCCTTAGAAAGATCAGAATGTTCCTGTAACTGATAAAATAAATAGACTAAAATCAAATGTCTACTGTAGAGGACGCTGGTTCTCCTGAATATAAAAAATACGATAAATAGTGAGGGGAGAAGACCGGCCAGCCGCCGGGTCCTTTGCTTTCTGGAAATGTGGCCCCCGAAACAATGGAGATGAATACCCCTGTTATGCATTTAAGCTTGCATGCACAGTACAGCAAACGGGCATGCCTGGGGGAGGTCTGTGGTAATTAGACAACACCAGCCTGGAAGTATGCATAACAAGAGATGACAGCTGTATTCGTAGTCCTGGGTTAATTATGTTTAATTATGTTTTTCCCAAAGAACGCATTGTTTGTCATATGTAGCGTAAATGAAATGATCTAATAGCAGCACTTACCGAGCAGCTGTCTCTCAGGGCGTCAAACTTCCGCTGGATTTCATCTCTGTGATTCTGGGAGAAGGAGACACGTTTTCAAGGATTTATGCAATTGAGTCGGACTGAAATGCGCCAACAGTCTTCTCACCCTCAGAGCGGTAATCTCCTCCTCGGCCTCAGCCGTGGTCTCCTCCAGTTCAGTCTTGGCTTGCTGCAGCTGGCTCTCCAAGGCGAGGCGAGCTGCCTGCAGGCTGCTGATTTGAGACTCCCGCTCCTGCAGGGAGAGGGTGAGCTCGGACACCTGTCTCTTGATCTCCAGCTTCTCCTCTTCGTGTTCCAAGCCCATCTGGTAAGAAAACAGGGCAAGGGTAAACACGTATTTATTACAGTCTAATTATGAACCTGAAAAAGATCATATTTGCATATCATTAGACCTTTGTTGTAACCTGTCCAGAGAAGCAGATGGTCGATTTTGTTGAACATCAGAACAATTTAAAAACACAAGGCAATATCAGATGTTGGCTTTTACAAAACAGATGAGCCCTAAAAACCCCATTTGCAGCAATTTCTGATCATTTTCAGTTATTAGTTTATTTTTGTTGTGAGTAGGGCTGGGCGAATAACAATCACAATTATTTAGATTTATATTGTAATTAACGAATATTACCACGATTATTCATCCATTAGAAAACATGAGTATTTATTGTAACACCAAAACTCTTCAATTTAGTTAAAAAAAACGGGTATACCTTAGTAACGAATAAACCACAACAAGTAAAATAATAATAATAGCAACAATACATTTAAATAATATATACAAATATATTCCGTTTAGTTTTTTACCTTTCACACTTATTTTACCACATTTTGTGTCAAATGAAATGTGATAAAATGTTAATGTTAATTAAATGCAAAAACCCTCACATTTATTAGTGCAATACATCTTTGGACAAATTGGACCAGTATTTTAGGTCAAAGCATAATTATTGTGTAAATTAATAAATAAGTGCCTTAGGTACATCATGCCTGTGTTAGGTACCTTTTTGAAAACCTTTATTGGTAGTGCGCCACGCTATTATTGTGAAGGGAGGAAGTTTTCAGCTTGACGAGTAAAGAGACAATTGGAGGCTGTAAAAAAACACCCTGCTGGTGACATCTATCAAAATGAGGGTGGTCCCAAAAAGGAGGGATTTTTCAAATTGACTTTGTGTTGAATTTTAAAAGTGCTCCCCCTCTGGTCAACATATGAAATAACAAGTGTGGGTAAAAATATGAAGTGCTCCCCCTCTGGTCAACATATGTAATAACAAGTGTGTGTCAGAAATTGAAATGCACCCCCTTTTGGCCAAAATTAATACACAAAATAAGATAAATATGTATATAGAGACATACTGTAATAACTTGAAGCAAAGAAGGAAGATTAAAAAACAATTACAAACAAAAAATAAATAAATAAATAAAAATTAACTAAAACAAGTCTTTTTCTCACAATGTGTCGACTTTTTTTTCTTATAAAATTCGGAACAATTTTTCATTTTCTTTCTGTTTCTGTAATATTGCAATATTTTCTCGTAAAATTATTACTTTTTTATGTAAAATTATTACTTTTTAATGCAAAATGGTGACAACAGTCATATAAAATGTTATCACAATATTGACAATTTTTTTGTTGTTCTTGTAAAATAGTGACATTTTTGGAGTAATATTATGATTTGATGTGGGATCTGAACAGAGGATGTCGTTGTGGCTTGTGCAGCCCTTTGAGACACTTGTGATTTAGGGCTATATAAATAAACATTGATTGATTGATTTATTGATTGACATTTGTCATAATTTTGCCAAGTAAAATTCAGATTATTATTACAACATTGCCAAAATTTTAATGTTTTCTTATAAAATTGCGACCTTTGTCGAGTAAAATTACGACTCTTTTCATAAAATTGCCAAAATTCTAAGCTTTTCTTATAAAATTGTGACTATTATTGAGTAAAATTCAAAATTGTGTCATAATATTGCACAGATGTTCAGTTTCTCTTGTAAAATGTTGACTTGCGTTGAGTAAAATTACGACTTTTTATAAAAATGCCAAAATTCTAAGTTTTACTTGTGAAATTGTGGCCTTTTTCTTGTGAAATTCCAACTCATTTTTCACAGCAAGCTTTTTTATATTTGCATAGTATGTATATATTATTAATGTTGTAAATACACATTTTTATACATCTAGAAAGGGTGGTCCTAAAGACGTAGGCATTTGTCGGAGGTTTCAAGAAGGTAACAAATGCGTGTGTGCGCGTGTGTATGTATGTATGAATGTGTGTGTGTGTGTGTGTGTGTGCAGGCAAATCAGAACAGCGTGTGTTTGTTTGGGGGTGTTGAGAAGTCAGCAATTAGTGCCAAACTTTGCAGCATTTCTCAGCAGGGAAAGAAATGTGGAGGAGGAGAAGTAACATCCAGCCAGGGGGATGTCTGCTGGTTACGTCAGAAGAAAGTCCATCCAGCAAAAAGTATTTCTAAAGAAAAATGGGTATTGTGTTTTGTCCAAACCTAAGCCAACACTTGAGGAGGGCTTTTGGCTTTTATACAAGTGGGGGAAATACCAGGTAAACAGTCTGTCATTTGAATGGTAGGTTGACTTTACCAGAGAGAGACTGAATGTAGTGCTTTGATCTCACTCAGATGGAAAATTGTTGCATTGGGATTTATCTAAAGAGGCTATCAGCTGAGTGGCCGATCAGCTCCCTCAATCTGCTTTGTGGACAGTAATATTGTAAAGCTACACTAATTGCCAGCTAAAGAGCGTGACTTAACTAATCTTCATCTTCCCGTTGCCTCACCTCGCGCAGCCTGCTCTCCAGCTCCAATAGACGCGTCCTCTTGGTCTGCTCCTGCTGACTCATCTTCTCCAGGTGTTCCTCCAGTTTGGCATTTTGAGCCTCGAGCTTGCCAGCCTGAGACTCCAAATAGAACTTTTGCTGTCGCAGCTCTGAGATCATCTCCTCTTGGGCTTTCCTGTATTCAACACATTTGACATCGATCACTTATCTAAAAGCATCTTTTTGGAATTCAAATGAGCTCAACAAAACATTGCAATTAACAGTGGCATGGCAAAAGATACACATAGGGGTGTAACTTTACACAAAAATTTCGGCTCGGTACGTACCTCGGTTTAGAGGTCACGGTTCGGTTCATTTTCGGTACAGTAAGAAAACAACAAAATATAAATGTTTTGGTTATTTATTTACCAAATTTGTAAACAATGGCTTTATCCTTTTAACATTGGGAACACTATAATAATTCTGCCCACGTTAATCAACATTAAACTGCCTCAAGTTGTTGCTCAGATTAAATAAAATGACAAAACTTTTCTTCCACATATAAAAGTGCAACATTAAACAGTTTCAAGTCAACTCATCATGCTTAATTTATTACAGAATTTGGGAAGCCTGTAGTTGATTTATTATGTAAATGTTATATTTTTATCAACATGTGATAGCAGGGACCCTGCCATTCAAAACTAGGCTGCTGCATTACTAATGATTAATGTAACTATAGCTGAAAAAAATGGTACAATAGCAATAGGAGAGACTATTCATCCCTGAACACCATGGAGTTCATGTAGGCTTAATGATGCAGTTACATTATTATATCAACTATCAGAGACAGAAACTCTTCATTTAACATAATGTCCTTTTTTGCTGCTTCAACACAGCTCAATCCACACAGATAAAGGTAAAGCGAAATAATAGACAGGGCTTTGCTGTCCGTAACACACACACACACACGCACGCACACACCACAAAATGAGCTAACGTTACGCTAAAAGCGAATTAGCCTTCGCCTCAAGCCAGGACTGCGAGCGAGCTGAGCTGCCTTTTATATTTCTAGAAGGTCAACGGGCTCATAGTGATGTTACTAGTAGTTGACTGGGAGGTGTTTATTATCATTTGGGGAGAGTCCGCTGCCTGATGCTTACCTGCTAAACGCTAAGCACTGACTACATGCGCTCTGAATACGCACTGCTGATTGGCTGTTACCGCTCTGTTTGTAACCATTCAGATGGTTGTGTGGGTGGGACAATGCTGGGTGCTGTGTAGAGGACTGACAGAAACAGAGGCAGAAGGAAGCGGAGGCGGCTACTTAATATGTTCGTGTGGAAACTCGTTCGGTACACCTCCGAACCGAACCGAAACCCCCGTACCGAAACGTTTCAATACAAATACACGTACCGTTACACCCCTAGTGACAATTAATCATTCATTACCCCATAATGAGCAATTCAGGGACAAATTGAAGTGGTCTTTTTTGTAGGAAGCGAGAGCAGACAAGGTAGAACAGGAATGTAGACTAATAAAGCGACTGGAGGCTGGTGTGGGTGGGGATCTTCATGAAAGCACAATGTGGGTAGAAGCCCTTGTTAACTCACATATTCTTCTGGGTGTAGATGCTGCTGTTAGCGGCCAGCTTGTTAGCCTCTGACAAATCGCCAATGCGCTGCTCCAAGTTCTTCATCTTAGAATCCATGGCGTTAATGGTCTGCAGGAGGGAAGCATAATGTGACGGCGGAAATGACATTCAAACACAGAATCCTGAGAGTTCTGGCAGGCAAAGATGTATGTATTCATTCTATTTTTTTAAAGAGGAAATTGAAGGCTTTTCTCTCGTAAAATCCTCTTAGCTTCCCTTAAAGGTGTTGCTGGAATTTTCTACTGTCAATGTCAGTTGACTACCCCTAAAAGCTTCTTAGCTGCCTCAATTCTACCACATTAACCAGATTAGGACTTGAGCCCAGACTTTGCAGTGCAACATGATTAATCTTTCTTCCAAGTGGACCCAAACCATTGTGACGGATCGTGTACACCAATAAATGAAAATATAGCTTCAATACCGCGGTCGATTTTAAAAGGAAGCAAGGTCATTTTTGTCTTCACTAAGAGATCTTTAACCACTCTCATAGGACAACATGAACACTTACACAAAATACACATTAGTGCCATTTTTGCTGTTTTAATAAAAAAAAAAAAAAATACTACTTTGTAATATTTGTTTATTTGAATTGGACAGTGTATGCTAATTAACTATAGTATATTAAACAATAAGGTAACTGCAAGTTAACAGCTGTAGTCCCTTAAAGGGTATTGTTTAAAGACGCTAAAATATGTAGTAAAACTATCATTGTAACAGATATTGTAGGGCTGGACGATTATGGCAAAAACCATGCAAAGAAGCACAGGTGCCATTAAAAGTATGATATTCTGATACATTAAACATGCATGTATATTTGTATTTTAACTTATTGTTCAACATCTTTGAGTCTCTCAAAATGCGCTATACAAATACGACGTAATATCAGAATTACATACATACATTTGGTTTGTCTGCATGTAACACAAGCCAGTTCTAGAGAGTCATCAGTTAAGAAGGGTACAATATTTCTTACCGCTTTCTGCTCGCTGATAAGTTTGCAGTTCTCTCTCGACTCTTCCTCATGCTGCGCTCTTTTAGCCTCCAGGCTCTCCTTGTCCGCCAGGTCCACCTTCATTTGGGCTTCCAGAACCTTGATCGGATAGAGTAGGTCAGTGTTTTTCAACCACTGCCGTGAGATACAGTCTGGTGTGCCATGGGAGATTATCTAATTTTACCTATAATATTTTTCGCAAACCAGTAATTATAATCTACAAATGATGTGTCGGTGCTGTCTAGAGCTCAGCAGAGTAACCGTGTAATACTCTTCCATATCAGTAGGTGGCAGCAGGTAGCTAATTGCTTTGTAGATGTGGGAAACAGCGGGAGGCAGTGTGCAGGTAAAAAGATATCGAATGCTTTAACCAAAAATAAACAAAAGGTGAGTGCCCCTAAGAAAAGGCATGGAAGCTTAGGGAAGGCTATGCAGAACGAAACTAAAACTGAACTGGCTACAAAGTAAACAAAAACAGAATGCTGGACAACAGCAAAGACTTACTGTGGAGCAAAGACGGCGTCCACAAAGTACATCCGAAAATGACATGACAATCAACAATGTCCCCACAAAGAAGGATTTAAAACAACTGAAATATTCTTGATCGCTAAAACAAAGTAGATGCGGGAAATATCGCTCAAAGGAAGACATGAAACTGCTACAGGAAAATACCAAAAAAAGAGAAAAAGCCACCAAAATAGGAGCGCAAGACGAGAACTAAAACACTACACACAGGAAAACATCAAAAAACTCAAAATAAGTCAGGGTGTGATGTGACAGGTGGTGACAGTACACCTACTTTGAGACAAGAGCTATAGTGATGCATGCTTGGTTATGCTTTAAAGTCATATCCAACACTTGCGACAACGACTTTTTACTGTCAACTGAGTTTCCTTTTTTAATGATGTCTGCTGGTGGTGTGCCTCCGCATTTTTTCAACGCAAAAAATGTGCCTTGGCTCAAAAAGGTTGAAAAACACCGGAGTAGGTGAATGTATACGTACTGCAAATATGAATTCAACAATGGCCTATCAAAGTTTCACATTAGTGGGTTTTTGTTCTAGTTTGATCTGAGTTAATCATAAGACTCTTGTACCTTAATTTTGTCTTCAAAAAGCCTCTCCTTTTGGACAAGCTGGGTTTCCATCCTCTGTGCTGTAGACTGAGCATCCCTAAGGTGGTCCTCCAGTTCCTAAAAAAAACAAACACAAACCACATAAATGACTATCCAATATGCAAACTTGATGAATCAACCATATGTACATGTACAGCAGATGTCAGTGATGTACCACCTACACCAAAAAGTCACAATAATAACAAAGTACATACATAGAAAAGATGTAAATCCACAAGACGGCAGCGCCTGTTCATGGTGACACGGGTTCAAAGTTGCGATCTATGTACTTAGTTGATAAATTTCCATTTGTGAGGCCCGAGCTAGCATGTACTGCACGAATAGGAGCGCTGAGTAAAGAGCAATGAAGATAAACTGCAAAAGTTGTGGATGAGAGGGAGGGATGGGCAGTGGGTAAAATGAGGGGTGGAGTGGTCAAGAGTATTAAGGAAGTCTTATCCGTCGCTCTCTCACCAGGATCTTTTCAGCCATCTGCTGAATCTGTTGGGATTTGGTCTGAATGTCATCTTTCAGCTTATTCTCCCGCCGCTCAACCATCTCCAGCCTCTTCACCTGGTTTTCCAGGGTCTTCCTGCCCTCCTGCTTACACGGCAAAATGAGAGCATAAAGTCAAGTGCATAGGGCTACAAGGTAATGCAAGAAGTCCAACAGCAGTAACACCACACTGCAAAAACTGAAATTTTAAGTAAGATGAAATATCTCAAATAAGGGTGATATTTGCTTATTTTCTGTCTGATAAGATAATTCTTCTCACTAAGCACATTTTATGTTAGAGTGTTTTACTTGTTTTAAGTGATTTGGTCCTAAATGATCTGAGATTTGATGACCTATATTGAGTAAAACATGCTTGAAACTAGAATATCAAGTGTTGCAAAGCTGTCATCAACACTCAAAAGTATAAAACTACTTTTTCAAAGGAATAATTTCTTATTTCAAGCATGAAAAAAAAATCATGACTTTGCCACAATTGTGTCTCATAATTAAAACAGATGACAGCCAAATTGACTTTGCTGTTTTATTTTCAATGAAACAATAGAAAATACGTACTCATGTAGTAGTACAGTTGGCACAGTACAGTAAACTGACAGTTAATATTTAAACATTTAACATGTGGCTGTATATATGCGCACTAATTGACTGAAAGAGCACGCACTTGGCGCGATGATGTCATGTTATCGATGGAAAAATGCATTTTTAGACAATATGATTTGCCTGAGCGGCTAGTAGACCCCGAGAGTAACAAGCAGTTGCCTTGTTGCCTTTCCATTGAGAACAATAAATGAGTTTTTAGTATAAGTTTTCTGGTTTCAAGAAATGTAATGCATATCATTATGTCAAGATAATGGCACTAGCATTTACTTCATTTAAGAATATTTTTCAACATATCGAGCAAAAAGGTCTAATTTTTTTTCTACCAAGAAAAGTGCACTTATTAGTGAGAATATACTTATTTTAAGGTATTTTTGGGTTCATTGAAGTTAGCTAATTTTACTTGTTTTGGAAAGTCTTGACAAGCCAAATTTTCTTGTTCTATTGGCAGATAATTTTGCTTAGTTTAAGTAAAATACCCCTCATTTTTGTATATGTTTTTCTTGTTTTTGAACACTGACTTTTTGCAGTGCATGAGTCAAACTTTTGTATCTTCAAGGAGGAAAAAGCAGAGTGGAGCATTTCTGTGTAATGTGCTACCTCTGTCTCTCTCAGGCGCCGCTTGAGGGTGTCACTGGAGTCGGTTTTGCCTCGTAAGCGTTCCAGGTCTCGCTCCAGACGTTCTTTGGCCTGCCTGACATTCTGTAGCAGTTCAGTGGCTTCTGTGCTTGCTTTCACTGCCTGGGGGAGGTCAAGGGGTCAGAGGCTCGTCAGTGTATTACTGGACACGGCTCCAGGTAAATTTGAGCCATTCTTTTGCACTCAGATATATAAAAATGTCAAGAATAAAATGAGCCGTAATATGATTATGAAATAATTTATGCCTTAAAGGGGTCATATTACGATTATTATTATTTATTTTTTTACATGTAAAGCACTTCCTTGTGGTCTACATCAATGTTTTTCAACCACTGTGCTGCGGTACACTAGTGTGCCGTGGGAGAATATCTAATTTTAAGTAGGGATGTCCGATAATGGCTTTTTTGCCGATATCCGATATTGTCCAACTCTTAATTACCGATACAGATATCAACCGATATATACAGTCGTGGAATTAACACATTATTATGCCTAATTTGGACAACCAGGTATGGTGAAGATAAGGTCCATTTTTTTTTTTAAATAATTAAATAAAATAAGATAAATAAATTATAAACATTTTCTTGAATAAAAAAGAAAATAAACAATATAAAAACAGTTACATAGAAACTAGTAATTAATGAAAATGAGTAAAATTAACTGTTAAAGGTTAGTACTATTAGTGGACCAGCAGCACGCACAATCATGTGTGCTTACGGACTGTATCCCTTGCAGACTGTATTGATATATATTGATATATAATGTAGGAACCAGAATATTAATAACAGAAATAAACAACCCATTTGTGCGAATGAGTGTAAATGGGAGAGGGAGGTTTTTTGGGTTGGTGCACTAATTGTAAGTGTATCTTGTGTTTTTTATGTTGATTTAATTTTTTTTAATAAAATAAATAAATAATTTTTTTTTAAAAAACGATACTGATAATTAAAAAAACGATACCGATAATTTCCGATATTACATTTTAAAGCATTTACCGGCCGATATTATCGGACATCTCTAATTTTAAGTAATAGTAATTTTACAGTAATTATAGTCTGCAAATGAAGTGTTGTTGTTGAGAGTCGGTGTTGTTGAGAGTCGGTGCTGTCTAGAGCGCGGCAGAGTAACCGCGTAATACTCTTCCATATCAGTATGTGGCAGCAGGTAGCTAATTGCTTTGTAGATGTCGGAAACAGCAGGAGGCAGCGTGCAGGTAAAAAGGTGTCTAATGCTTAAACCAAAAATAAACAAAAGGTGAGTGCCCCTAAGAAAAGGCATTGACGCTTAGGGAAGGCTATGCAGAACGAAACTAAAACTGAACTGGATGCAAAGTAAACAAAAACAGAATGCTGGACGACAGCAAAGACTTACTGTGGAGCAAAGACGGCGTCCACAATGTACATCCGAACATGACATGACAATCAACAATGTCCCCACAAAGAAGGATAAAAACAACTGGAATATTCTTGATTGCTAAAACAAAGTACATGCGGGAAATATCGCTCAAAGGAAGACATGAAACTGCTCCAGGAAAATACCACAAAAAGATAAAAAGCCACCAAAATAGGAGCGCAAGACTAGAACTAAAACACTACACACAGGAAAACCGCAAAAACCTCAAAATAAGTCAGGGTGTGATGTGACAGGTGGTGACAGTACACCTACTTTGAGACAAGAGCTATAGTGATGCATGCTTGGTTATGGTATATTTAAAGTCATATCCAACAATTGCGACAACAACTTTTTACTGTCAACTGAGTTTTGTTTTTTTAATGATTTCTGCTGGTGGTGTGCCTCCGCATTTTTTCAACGCAAAAAATGTGCCTTGGCTCAAAAAAGGTTGAAAAACACTGGTCTACATAACATGTAAAGGTGGTTCTTTGGTCAAAATGTTGCATAGATTATGTTTTACAGATCATCTTCAGGATGCAGAACATTTATTTACGTGCCTCCACTTTGACTGGTTCTTCTCCCCATCAGCCATGTTGTCGTTTTTAACACTTATATGGAGTCTACTGACAGATGTAAGTTAGAGCTATACGCTGCTTTGTATTACACATGGCAACAGCATAAGATGCATGTGCATGTACGAGCCAGTCTGCCCCACAACAAGAGGATAGAGAAAAATAAAGAACTTATTGACTACATTAGAACCTTTATTTAACCAGATAAAAACCAATTGAGATCAAGATCTCTTTCACGAGGGTGACCTGGCCAAGAGGTGAACAGCACATGTCACAGAGCAGTTTTAAAAAAGTAATACGTTAAGACATGCATTTTAAAATACATAAAAGAGAACTGTAAAACAATAAAGATTTACACCTTTTATAAACACAGGCACTGTGCAAACGTCTCTCGCTGTCTGTCCCTGAGGACAGAACGGAAGGCTCCAAATGGAAGTAGTTCAGTGAGTTTCAGTATCGTCTGCAATGCATTCCATGCCATAGGGGCAGCAATGCCAAAAGCTCTTTTGCCAAATTCAGTCCGTACATGGGGAACAGTTAAAACATACAAATTGTTAGAGCGTAATGCATAAGAGCTGCTTTTTCTTTGTAACAAAGTACACTAGTATGGAGGCATTAAACCTAAAAGAGCCTTATAAATGATAGTCAGCCAATGTGTGTATCTGCGTGCACTCAATGAAGACAAGTTTGACTTCATATACAGTTGACAATGGTGGGTGAGACTACGACAGCCAGTAACAAATCTTAGTGCTGAGTGAAAAACAGTGTCCAAGGACTGGAGGCATTTAGATGAAGCACTAAAATAAAGCACGTCTCCATAATCAATTACAGGCAAGATAGTCGCTGTCACCAATTCCTTTCTGACTTTAAGAGAGAAGCAGTTTTTATTTCTAAAAAAGAAACCAAGCTTTACCCTAAGCCAGTGGTTCTCAACCTGGGTTCGATCGAAGGGGTTCGGTGAGTCGGGCTCAAGGGTTCAGCGGAGGTCAAGACACACCCGACTCATCGTGTAAATAAAAACTTCTCCCTATCGGCGTATTACGGATACGGCAACAGCAGAAGTCAGACTGATTTGCAGGTGTGTAATTTGTTGTGAGTTTATGCACTGTGTTGGTTTTGCTCTTTGAACAAGGTGATGTTCATGCACGGTTCATTTTGTGCACCAGTAAAAAAAACATGGTAACACTTTAGTATGGAGAACATATTCACCATTAATTAGTTGCTTATTAACATGCAAATTAGTAACATATTGACTCTTAACTAGTCATTATTAAGTACTTATTAATGCCTTATTTGTCATGGCCTTATTATAACCCTAACCCTGGCCCTAACCAAATAACTCTAAAGTAAGTCTTTGTTACTTAGAATATGTTCCCCTAGTGTCCAAAAAACTCTAAATTAAGTCTTTGTTACTTAGAATATGTTCACCTAGTGTCCAAAAAACTCTAAATTAAGTCTTTGTTACTTAGAATATGTTCCCCTAGTGTCCAAAAAACTCTAAATTAAGTCTCTGTTACTTAGAATATGTTCCCCTAGTGTCCAAAAAACTCTAAATTAAGTCTTTGTTACTTAGAATATGTTCCCCTAGTGTCCAAAAAACTCTAAATTAAGTCTTTGTTACTTAGAATATGTTCCCCTAGTGTCCAAAAAACTCTAAATTAAGTCTCTGTTACTTAGAATATGTTCCCCTAGTGTCCAAAAAACTCTAAAGTCTTTGTTACTTAGAATATGTTCCCCTAGTGTCCAAAAACTCTAAATTAAGTCTTTGTTACTTAGAATATGTTTCCCTAGTGTCCAAAAAACTCTAAATTAAGTCTTTGTTACTTAGAATATGTTCCCCTAGTGTCCAAAAAACTCTAAATTAAGTCTTTGTTACTTAGAATATGTTCCCCTAGTGTCCAAAAAACTCTAAATTAAGTCTTTGTTACTTAGAATATGTTCCCCTAGTGTCCAAAAAACTCTAAATTAAGTCTTTGTTACTTAGAATATGTTCCCCTAGTGTCCAAAAAACTCTAAATTAAGTCTTTGTTACTTAGAATATGTTCCCCTAGTGTCCAAAAAACTCTAAATTAAGTCGTTTTTTACTTAGAATATGTTCTCCATACTAAAGTGTTACCAAAAACATATAACTTTGTCTTGAATTTGAAAAAAAAAAACATTTTATTTTTCACTAAAGAAGGGTTCGGTGAATGCGCATATGAAACTGGTGGGGTTCGATACCTCCAACAAGGTTAAGAACCACTGCCCTAAGCTTAGAGACCACGTTGTTAATATGGGCTTTAAATGAAAGCTCCTGATCAAGAGTAAAACCCAAGTACCTGCTCTATAGGGTTTCCATTTGATGTTACAATATTTGGAATAATACAACGTCTGACTAAAATGGCGGAGTCGTGCAAAAGCTCTACGGGTAAATCTCTACCACATATGGAGATATCCGCTGACGTCCCACGTTGGAAAACATCACACAACAGGGAAAATTCTAAACGGCCCGTTTGGAAGGGTGCTGAGGAAGAACAGACTGGAGAGGCAGCTGATGGTGACCTTCTATCGCTCGGCTGTCGAGAGCCTGCTGACGTACTGCATAACAGTGTGGTACGCCAGCTGCACTGAAGCAGACAAACAGGCGATTCAGAGGGTCATAAAGCCTGCACAAAAAATCATCGGCTTCCCCCTCCCCTCCCTGAAGGATTTACACAACTCCCGCTGCCTCAACAGAGCAAAAAGCATCACTAAGGACAGCACACACCCTGGCTTCCACCTGTTCGACCTGCTACCATTGGGCAGGCGCTACAGGTGCATCAGCGCCAGAACAAACAGGCTCAGAGGCAGCTTCTTTCCCAGAGCTGTCACCATCTTGAACTCTAACTTATAATAATAATTCACCCCTATACAATATCCTACCCTAATACCCTACTGTGCAATATTACCCTTCGAGTGCAATACATCCGACACTGATTGTTATTTATTACTCCGGTACTCTTGTCTTGTACTGTATATTGTACAGTATTTTGTATTTCTATAGTGTTTTGTAGAGATGTCCGATAATATCGGTCTGCCGATATTATCGGCCGATAAATGCGTTAAAATGTAATATCGGAAATTATCGGTATCGTTTTTTTTATTATCAGTATCTGTTTTTTTTTTGTTTGTTTGTTTTTGGGGTTTTTTAATTAAATCCACATAAACACAAGATACACTTAAAATTAGTGCACCAACCCAAAAAACCTCCCTCTCCCATTTACACTCATTCACACAAAAGGGTTGTTTCTTTCTGTTATTAATATTCTGGTTCCTACATTATATATCAATATATATCAATACAGTCTGCAAGGGATACAGTCCGTAAGCACACATGATTGTGCGTGCTGCTGGTCCACTAATAATACTAACCTTTAACAGTTAATTTTACAAATGTTCATTAATTACTAGTTTCTATGTAACTGTTTTTATATTGTTTTACTTTCTTTTTTATTGAAGAAAATATTTTTAATTTATTTATCTTATTTTATTTTATTCATTTTTTTTAAAAAGTACCTTATCTTCACCATACCCGGTTGTCCAAATTAGGCATAATAATGTGTTAATTCCACGACTGTATATATCGGTTGATATCGGTATCGGTTGATATCGGTATCGGTAATTAAAGAGTTGGACAATATCGGCATATCGGCAAAAAGCCATTATCGGACATCCCTAGTGTTTTGTATATTGTACAGGATTGCTTATTATTTTTATTGGATAGTAGTCTGTTTAGTTAAATTTTTAGTTTTTTCTTTATTACCTCTTGTGTAATTTATTTTCACCCCATATTTGTTCCCACTACCGCACCTTAAATTGGAATCCTTAATCTCATTATTTGCAAATATAATGACAGTAAAGTCCATTCTATTCTATTCTATGAATGAAGGCAAGATTGTTTAATAAAAAAATCTCCGCCATACATACTTGGTTTTATTTTAAAATTTCAGGACTTATGGGGGATCCTAAATGTACAAAAACAGGTCCCAACAGTTAGGAAAAGAAAAAACAGTTGGTTTTGCATACTCGGACATTAAGAAGAATACTTAATCAATAATAAAATGTACCTTTGACAGTTTGTCTTGGAGCTCTTGGATTTTCACCTGTTGTTCTAAATTTGTCTTAAGAAGGAAACAAAGAATGAATTATCCTTTAAACTCCAGCAATATATGTCATCTCTCTTACAAAACTGTCACTTTACCTTTTCAAGTTTGGAAAGGAGCTCCTCCACCTCTGCTTTACCCTGCTCTTTGGCCTATAAAGAAACAATGATGGATAAAAGGTAAAGTTCACTTGTTCACTCCTAATAACCGCAATAGCACAGGACAACAGCAACACAGTTGTGGGAATGAAATACCTTCTGGATTCTCTGCTGGTACTCCACCGCCTTCCGTTTCAGTTCCTCGCTTGTT
Source organism: Entelurus aequoreus (assembly GCF_033978785.1). Taxonomy (NCBI): domain Eukaryota; kingdom Metazoa; phylum Chordata; class Actinopteri; order Syngnathiformes; family Syngnathidae; genus Entelurus; species Entelurus aequoreus. The sequence continues at coordinate 13,717,372 of NC_084731.1, read as the reverse complement.
AGCCTTGAGTCTCGAAGTTCAGATTCGTAGAGGTCACTGCGGCGTCGGGCAGCCGACAGGTCTTCCTCCAGCTGCCGGATGGTAACTTGCATCTCTTCCAGCTGCGCATGGTACTCCTAACCAGACGGAGCACACATTGTGGTCAACATTGGCAACTAGAGATGTCCGATAATGGCTTTTTCGCCGATATCCGATATTCCGATATTGTCCAACTCTTAATTACAGATTCCGACATCAACCGATACCGATATATACAGTCGTGGAATTAACACATTATTATGCCTAATTTTGTTGTGATGCCCCGCTGGATGCATTAAACAATGTAACAAGGTTTTCCAAAATAAATCAACTCAAGTTATGGACAAAAATGCCAACATGGCACTGCTATATTTATTATTGAAGTCACAAAGTGCATTATTTTTTTTAAACATGCCTCAAAACAGCAGCTTGGAATTTGGGACATGCTCTCCCTGAGAGAGCATGAGGAGGTTGAGGTGGGCGGGGTTGGGGGGTAGCGAGGGGTGTATATTGTAGCGTCCCAGAAGAGTTAGTGCTGCAAGGGGTTCTGGGTATTTGTTCTGTTGTGTTTATGTTGTGTTACGGTGCGGATGTTCTCCCGAAATGTGTTTGTCATTCTTGTTTGGTGTGGGTTCACAGTGTGGCGCATATTTGTAACAGTGTTAAAGTTTGTTACACGGCCGCCCTCAGTGTGACCTGTATGGCTGTTGACCAAGTAAATATTTCAAATATGTAAAAAAAGAAAAAAGAAAAGAAAAAGAAAGTCCAATGCTCATTTGTTTTGGTTTTTTATTCTCCATTGTTTTCATTTTGTTATAATGGCTGCTAAGGCTATAGCACTGTATTGGATCAGGCTTGCTCTTGTTTTTATGCATATTTGAAATAAAAATATATCAATCAATCAAAAAAGTATGCCTTGCATTCACTTGTGTGTGTGAAAAGCCGTAGATATTATGTGATTGGGCCGGCACGCAAAGGCAGTGCCTTTAAGGTTTATTGGCGCTCTGTACTTCTCCCTACGTCTGTGTACACAGCTGCATTTTAAAAAGTCATACATTGTACTTTATGAAACAGATACCGATCATTTTGAAACCCACTCAGTTTATTATCAATCTTTTTGTTGAGTTTGGTTCTAAATGTATAATCTATTACTTGGTTCACGTTCAGCTGGCTACACATTTTTGTTTACTTTTTTGAAATGTAAGTAATATACAGGCATGTTCAGTTCATGTATTTATTTCATTCATAAAAATATCAAAGGAATAAGAATAAAAATAGAAGTCAATTATAAATAAAAGGGGCAGAAAGAAGTTAAGAATGTATAATATCCGCACCTGTAAGCACCCTTTGAGAAAAAAAAGAGGAACATTTCTATCGGCACAAAGTGCTGCCATGAAAACCATGAAACAAAATGTATAAATCAAGACTACCGTATTTTTCGGACTATAAGTCGCAGTTTTTTTTCAGTTTGGCCGGGGGTGTGACTTATACTCAGGAGCGACTTATGTGTGAAATTAGTAACACATTAGCGTAAAATATCAAATAATATTATTTAACTCATTCACGTAAGAGACTAGACGTATAAGATTTCATGGGATTTAGCGATTAGGGGTGACAGATTGTTTGGTAAACGTATAGCATGTTCTATATGTTATAGTTATTTGAATGACTCTTACCATAATATGTTACGTTAACATACCAGGCACGTTCTGTTGGTTATTTATGCCTCATATAACGTACACTTATTCAGCCTGTTGTTCACTATTCTTTATTTATTTTAAATTGCCTTTCAAATGTCTATTCTTGGTGTTGGCTTTTATCAAATAAATTTCCCCCAAAAATGCGACTTATATATGTTTTTTTCCTTCTTTATTATGCATTTTTGGCCGGTGCGACTTATACTCTGGAGCGACTTATACTCCGAAAAATACGGCATTTATCGGCTGATAATATTGTCAGTCCAATATAATCGGACATCTGTATTGGCAACAGCTGCACAATCGATTGAGTTCCGACGAGAGAGACAACGTCGCTCAGTTGTGATTGACAATGACAGAGAATATTAGCAAATATTATTATTGTACTCTTCTGTGGCCAAGAATGACCAAAATAGCCTAAATATTGTTGCACTGCTGATGCACAACACTGCAAACAACTACGACATCAATAATCCTTGAATCCTAACATAGTGATTCAAACAAGTCCACTTAATTTCTAAAGAACTGTGGCTTTTATGGATCTTTTCTTTTGCCACATTGTGTTGCATGATTAGGAACTGAATGCATTGCGATTGGCACGAGTGTTAAATGCTTTGTGTGCTTTTATGCCTCCCAACTGTGGGGAAAAATACTTTCTGAGGCTTGTTTGGATCGGCTTGAAAAGGAAACTGCTCCACAAAGATGTGCTGACATTGTTTGGTTGTGCAGTGGGCTACAGATGCTGCAGTGCTCTGCAGCAATGATTGCCAATCCCCACAAAATGGTAACAAAAGGTAACTGAGAAAACCTTTTACATAATCAATAAGGGCAAAACTGGATTTTTTTCTAGGAGGAAGTCAAAAACAATTTGCAAAATATTTTCTTTGAGTTGATCTTTCTTGAGGATTTAGTGGTGCACGGACAAATTGTGAAGCAAAATTTAAATTAAATCAAGTGGAAATTGATAGAGTATATGAAACTAAATTCTTGGGAATAATAATTGATCATAAATTATGTTGGAAACCGCATATTAAATATATAAAGAGAAAAATACCCAAATCCATTGCTATTCTGTATAAATTAAGACACATGCTGAATAAGACATGTCTGCATATGTTATATTATTCTTTTATTTTTCCATATTTAACATATTGTGTTGAAGTTTGGGGAAATGTTTACAAAACAAACATAGACCCAATAATTAAACTTAAAAAAAAGGGTAATTAGAATAATGCACAAAGCGTGCTACTATGAACATACCAATCCATTATTTACCGGTATAAGTTCTATCTATCCATCCATTTTCTACTGCTTATTCCCTTCTAATGTGTTAAAATTTTCAGATATTGTGTTTTTAAAAACAATGGAAATGATGTTTGGAGTAAAGAACAACAGCCTTCCAGTTTGTATTCTTAGGTTATTTAAATTAAGAGGAGAAAAAAAACTATAATTTACGGGGGATATTGATTTTTGAAATAGGTAAAGTAAGAACCAATATAAAATACAAATGTATTTCAGTTTTAGGAGTTAAATGGTGGAACAAGCTCAGTGATGAGCTGAAGACATGTACTTCTTTGTTAAGGCTTAAGAAAACCTTGAAAGGTGAATCTAATATAGCAATGATTATTTTCATCCTATTGATTTTTTTTAACGATGTTCCAGGCGATCTAATTTTCAGTGAATGTATAGGATAGGCAAATATAAGCTTTGGCTTCAGCCTATTCCTTTTTCGGTCATTCTTTTTGTGTGTAAAGGTGTATGATTGTTAAATATGTATAATCTGTACTGTTAAACTGGTCACACAAAATGGTTGATGGTTGATTATATGACCGAAATAAACTTATTTCATTCATTCACTCAAGGATGATTGTCTTCCTTGGTCCCTTTTTATCCTGGAGTGGTCTTGATTACTGATCAAAGTCTCCATTTTGGTTGCTTGCAGAGATGCCATCTGCAGGAATGACCTTTATGATTACTATAAGGGAATCTTCAGAAGTGATCTCCTGCCTGAGTAGCACTGACAAAGAAACAGCTACCATAGCAATTTCATTACTGCAGGCAACTTTAGCAGCGACTTCTCACAAGGTTGGATGGATTTTCCCGTTTTTAGTTGTCATCTTTTAATTTTCCAAGTGTTAATTAACTAAGCGAGAAAAAAACAAGCCAGAAAAAGATGATAGTAGCATATGAACCACTATTTTACATACCTGTTCTTTGATTTCCTGCAGCTTGTTGCTCTGTTCGCGGATGTCGTGGAGCAGCTGCATGGCTTTGTCATCCTCTCTGGAGACTTCCACGCGTGCCTCCTCCAGGCTTCTCTTTAGGCTCTGCAAACAGCATATAGAACATGTATTTTATTTATTTGGTACAGGGCACCGAAGCACAATTGTGTGAGGGAAGCATTATTTTGTTCCAAGGTTTCACTCTAATGGAGTCTGGATTTAAAGATGCATTATGTGCCTGATTAGAATGAATGGCTCTCGACGCCACTTTTCCAAATGACGCATTTGACGCTCAAACACAAGCATTTTCCATTAAAAAGACTTCAGGAAATGGAGGAGATTTTGCCTAGGCCCTATTAGAGAATGTTTGTGTAACTCACGCACAGAACGTCTGCAGGGATTCAGACTTATGACTCACGCTGCATTCGGTGATGTAGGTGGCGAGGTCTTGCTCGAGGATGCCTCTTTGAGTCTCAGAGGCCTTCAACTCCACGTCTTTCTGGTGGAGCACTGACTCCAGGTCAGTCATTTTGCGTTGGAACCTGGAAATCTCCTGCTCCATCTGAAGACACGAGACACAATAAATAATGCAGCTCCATATTGATTGATTCAAATGTGGCATTACTGGAAGAGGAGAAACTGCTTCTCGAGATCTGAGCGCTCCAATAATAATGAGGTGAAAATGTAATTGCAGTAGTTAACTCAAAGATAAGATATGAAGCAGGAAAAGCAGCTAAATTACACTAAAAGAAAAGGTAAAGTGATTCCAGAACCATTGAATCTCGAATAATTTACCTAAGCCAAAGATATCTGGTGATTGCAATTAATCGTTTTTGTTCAGGACTAGGGTTGCAAAATTTCGGGAATATTCAAAGTTGGAAACTTTCCATGGGAATTAACAGGAATATATGGGAATTAACGGGAATTAATGGGAAATTAACTGGAATAAACATTGAATGCAACATGCTAGATCTTGCAGCATGATTATTAGCTAAAACAACCTGATTTAATGCAAATTCAGTAGAATTTCAACCCTGCACTGTGCATTCCTCCATCACATGTGCAGTGCATTCTTCCATCACATGCACAGATAATTCCCAGCATGCTACACACTACAGCAGGGCTATTGAGGCCACACTAGTATTTGAGCCCAAGGACTTCATCCAGTCAGGTAAGTGTTGATGATATTACTGGGGTAAATATTTGATCTATGGTATTTAAGTGGAATAGAGGTGTAATTGCTTGTTACTGTATGACTGTAGACTACTCCAGCAGACTTCCACTCAAGCTAGCTAGCTGTTCCTGTATTTGTTAAATGATTTTGGGGCCAATATCTCTAGCTGGCTAGGTTTATGTACCACCACAGTCTCATAATGAACAGAAAATATTTCTGCGTTAGCCGTGATGCTAATTTTCTCTATGTTAAATCCCATTTATTTATGCTAACAACGTTAGCGATCCGAATTTACCTTTTTTGTGATCTGTAAAGTTCAACTAGCAATTACTAAATCAAAAGGTGTAGTTTCCTCTGCCTTCTGTTCTGCTAGCCATTCTGTTGTCATACAAGAATGTAGCTTATAGTTTGATTTAGCATGCTGATTGAGTGTTCATTTATTCATCTAGCCTATTTCTATTCATTTGTCCATCAGTCAAATATTTTTAAAGACTACTCCAATTGTTTAGCTGACCATTTATATCTGTGTGTGGCATTACATTAGTGTTTTACAAGAATAAATCAATACAAACAGAATAATGCCACGTACACCGTCTGACATTTCACCCCAACCAATGTAGGCGGAAAGGCTGTGTACATTTGCAAATACTGTGCAAAGAGCTATGTCAAAAATGGCACTATGATGCAGCAGCATATAGACAAGTGCCCAATAATGTATCATTATTGTAATTCCCCATTCATTCCCATATATTCCCATTCATTCCCATGGACGGTGTCCAACTTTGAATAATCAAAAAATGGTCAATATTTCCAAACTTCCCGAGCTTAACTTCCCGTGGTAAATTTCCGGAAACTTTCCACCCCTTTACACAATTAATTTCAATTGCACCAGTATTTAAATTGTCACACAATCCAAATGACATATTTTGGGATGCGTTAACGGAAGAAGAATCTCACCTTGTGACATTTGTCTTGGGTTTCTTGTAATTCTTTGCTTTTAAGATGGAGTTTCTTTTCCAGAGAGTTGGTCTTGGCAGGAGAGTTGAGGCCTGCAGACACTGCCCTAGAGCAAACCACACATAAAATACTTCTTTATAATGTAACTGACAAGGGCAGCTGAAAAACATGACAACATACCATATTAACATCTTAATTCTTGCATAAGGAACATCCCTTTGAGACACAAGCAGTAGACCAGTGTTTTTCAACCACTGTGTCGTGGCACACTGGTGTGCTGTGGGATACAGTCTGGTGTGCCGTGGGAGATTACTGTATTTTTCGGACTATAAGTCGCAGTTTTTTTCATAGTTTGGCCGGGGGTGCGACTTATACTCAGGAGCGACTTATGTGTGAAATTATTAACACATTACCGTAAAATATCAAATAATATTATGTAGCTCATTCACGTAAGAGACTAGACGTATAAGATTTCATGGGATTTAGCGATTAGGAGTGACAGATTGTTTGGTAAACGTATAGCATGTTCTATATGTTATAGTTATTTGAATGACTCTTACCATAATATGTTACGTTAACATACCAGGCACGTTCTCGGTTGGTTATTTATGCCTCATATAACGTACACTTATTCAGCCTGTTGTTCGCTATTATTTATTTATTTTAAAGGCCTACTGAAATGAATTTTTTTAATTTAAACGGGAATAGCAGATCCATTCTATGTGTCATACTTGATCATTTCGCGATATTGCCATATTTTTGCTGAAAGGATTTAGTAGAGAAAATCGACGATAAAGTTCGCAACTTTTGCTCGCTGATAAAAAAAAAACTTGCCCGTACCGGAAGTAGCGTGACGTCACAAGCGGTAGTGCTGCTCACAATTCCCCGTTGTTTACAATGGAGCGAGAGATATTAGGAGCGAGAAAGTGACGATTACCCCATTAATTTGAGCGAGGATGAAAGATTTGTGGATGAGGAACGTTAGAGTGACGGACTAGAATGCAGTTCAAGAGATATCTTTTTTCGCTCTGACCGTAACTTAGGTACAATCTGGCTCATTGGAATCCACACTCTCTCCTTTTTCTATTGTGGATCACGGATTTGTATTTTAAACCACCTCGGATACTATATCCTCTTGAAAATGAGAGTCGAGAAGGCGAAATGGACATTAACAGTGACTTTTATCTCCACGACAATACATCGACGAAGCTCTTTAGCATGAGCTAACGTCATAGCATCTGTCTCAAATGCAGATAGAAACAAAATAAATAAATCCCTGACTGGAAGGATAGACAGAAGATCAACAATACTACTATCAGGAGACACCAAACCAAACACTGGACATGTAAATACACGGTTAATGTGTATTCGACGCCTGTCGAAGCCTAGCAATGCTGTTGCTAACGACGCTAACTTAACGACGGGACCTCGTCAGAGCTATGATAAAAACATTAGCGCTCCACCTACGCCAGCCAGCCCTCCTCTGCTCATCAACACCTGTGCTCACCCGCGTTCCAGCGATCGACGATGCGGTCGTCGGCCCGGAGACGTAGGAAGTCAAGGTGAGTTCGCCGCTAGCGCGTCTGCTATCCAACAAAGTCCTCCTTGTTGTGTTGCTACAGCCAGCCGCATACACCGATCCCACCTACAACATTCTTCTTTGCAGTCTTCATTGTTCATTAAACAAATTGCAAAAGATTCACCAACACAGATGTCCAGAATACTGTGGAATTTTGTCGAAGAAAACAGAGCTCTGTGTAAAAGGGTCCAAACACTTCCGTGGACCTCGCGACGTCACGCGCATACGTCATCCTCCAAAGGCGTTTTGAACCGGAAGTTTCCCGGGAAATTTAAAATTGCACTTTATAAGTTAACCCGGCCATATTGGCATGTGTTGCAATGTTAAGATTTCATCATTGATATATAAACTATCAGACTGCGTGGTAGGTAGTAGTGGGTTTCAGTAGGCCTTTAAATTGCCTTTCAAATGTCTATTCTTGGTGTTGCTTTTATGAAATACATTTCCCCAAAAAATGCGACTTATACTCCAGTGCGACTTATATATGTTTTTTTTCCTTCTTTATTGTGCATTTTCGGCCGGTGCGACTTATACTCCGGAGCGACTTATACTCCGAAAAATACGGTAGTCCATATCTCAATGCAATTAAAAATCTGTGGTGGAAATTGAAGAAAATGGTCCCATGACAAGACTAACCTGAAAAGCTGATCTGACAAGAGCAATCAGAGAAGTATGAGCAATATTGATGAAGACTACTGTTTGTCACCCATTAAGTTCATTCCTCAAAGACTGGTATAAAAAGCCAGAGGTAATGCAACAACGTAATAGTGGTCTTTTAGTGTTTTTTTAAATTAGTTTTTCATGTTTCCATATTAACCTCAGAATGTAGTTATTTCCATGTTTCTATTCTGCATGATCTATGAACGAAACTGCTACTTACTATCACATTTTATTTCCTTGATTTTTTTTAGGGTAAAGGCTTTTTTGGCTTTACACTAAAAACATTTGGAAATTACCATAGTTTTGTGTCATTTTTGTTAACTGTTAAAATTAAACAAGTGAATGAACATCCTCTTGGTCTGGTGATTCCATATTTTGCCAGAGGTTGTAAATGTAAATATCATACTGCTATTAATAGGGAATGAAAGCCATATTAGTCATGTTGTGAAGCAGCCATGATGTAATTGAATCATGCAGGTAGAGAAGGAAAAACAATATTCTGAGACACTTTTGATAGCTGAATAGGAAAGTTGTTGTATATCTCCTGGTGGAGGGTAAATAAATGATCATAGTGCCGAGTCTCTGACTGCATTTGTCAATGGAATGTGTAGAAAACGCAAGCATTAATGACAGAACAATTTGAATGCAATCCTTGTCAAGCATTTGTAGTCTCATCTGTTTTTTTATCAATAAAACCACAAGTACTGTAAAATAATGCTTAGAAACAATATTTGAATTGTAGTTTCCATTAAAGGCTTTACGGTAGGGGTGTAACGGTACACAAAAATTTCGGTTCGGTACGTACCTCGGTTTAGAGGTCACGGTTCGGTTCATTTTCGGTACAGTAAGAAAACAACAATATATACATTTTTGGGTTATTTATTTTAACAAATTTGCAAAATCTTCCACCAAAATTATTTTTCTTAGTGGAATATTTGATGTGAAGTAATGGGAACCTTGGATAGGTCAATAATTCATAATAACGTTGATTTTGATGCAATATTATGTTTTGAGCAATGACAGTTTGAAAGAAAAAAAAACTGCTTTGTTTTATTAGTAAACATTGCAACTTTTTCTAAATTACATTTAACCTTTAAGCTTTTTTATTTCACTTTTGTTATGTTTCTGTTTATTTTAATAGTATTTTTAGAATGTGCCGTGGGCCTTTAAAACATTAGCTGTGGGCCGCAAATGGCCTCCGGGGCACACTTTTGACACCCCTGCTATAGATAATAAAAAATTTTATCTGATAAATCTATGGATAAAAAGCAGAGCCTGGCGACGCATGCGCGTTTATCATAACTCTCTCTCTCTGTCTCTGCCCCTCCCTCACCAATGCTGCTGCGTGCACAATTTGTTTTGTTTTTAACCCCTTCTTAACCCTGAACGTACATTGAAAATACACGCAACCCTAACTCAAAATGCCGGACATTTGAGGCATTTAAGAAACTCCGCCCTGACAGCTCCGCAAAAGAGGACATGTCCGGTGAAAAGAGGACGTATGGTCAGTCTATCCTAGCCCGTTAGCTGCTAGCATGCCGTGTGTTGTCAGTGTTTCCCACACATTCATTTATTTGTGGCGGCCCGCCACGAAAGAATTACGTCCGCCACAAATAGATTTTTCGGCTTTTTTTTGTCCTGTCCAGCTTTTTTGTCCTGTCCAGCTTCTCAGGCAAATCATATAGTTGATGTAGATGCCCATATAGGCTGTTCAGATTTACTTTACAAAAGAGAAGTGTAGGATACTTCTCTTGTTGCCTTATTTGTATTTGACCACTACTGTTTTCTGTTTATTTGTTACTGACTAGAAAGGACACATCTGGCTTTGTTTCACTTTATGTTGCTGGTAAATAAAATGGTTGTAGTAGTAGGCTAAAGTTAAATTATTTAGTATGCACTAATTAAAGGGGCAGAGCTTTAAGAGACATTTTAGCTTTTATATTTTATAAGATATATTTTTTGTAAGAACCACAATTAATAAATATATTTCAGTGAATAACTTATTGTTCAAATCTGTATATAAATATGTACATAAAGTGTTGTAATTATATTGTAAAATGGATGGATGGATGGATGGATGGACGTTTAAAACAAAACTGTTATTATTAATTAGTAAGTATACATTTTTTTAGCCTTTTTAGAGAAAATCATATTGTAGTAAATTATGCAAATTACTTGATGTCATGGTGACCACGCCCATAGCCACGCCCCCACCGCCACAGGTATCTTGGCAGTTTATGGGAAACACTGGTTGTGCCTCGGTGTGCATTGTTTACACAACGTGCGTTACGCTCCTTAATATGTCCGTGTGGAAACTCGTTCGGTACACCTCCGAACCGAACCGGAACCCCCGTACCGAAACGGTTCAATACAAATACACGTACCGTTACACCCCTACTTTACGGTGACTGACATTTCCTGCATACATTTTAGCGATGCGTTGAATAAGCGTATACATATAAATAGGTATTAACATATTCAAGTAATCTAATCCAAACAAACCCGCGTGCATATCAAGTTCTATAAAATTCGCCACAAAAAAAGTCACATTAGGTCAGTTTTACCCAACAGAGAACAGGTTGGACTTATTACAGAACATTATTCCTGGAGATTAGGTCATTAGTTTGTGAGAGACATCGTCAATGAGAAGGATCGTGACCACTTAGGAATTCAGTTGATCTCCTCCATGGACAGGGATCACTCCCTGGGGGGCTATGGAAGCTGTCACCCTGGCCATCTGGCTGTGTCCATTCATGTCAATTTGACCTATCGGTTAAGTTATTCTGAGCTCTCAATTAAAATGTTTGATGATTTACCACACAGCTTTAGAACATACACATGGCCGCTGCAATTCCCATTGATAAATGGGAGGGTGGAGCCTTGAACTGCTCTTATTCTTATGAATTTCAGATTTCTCTATAAATATTCCTACAAAAAGCCGTTATTCACAGAGGACTCTAAATTGCATACCAGCTGCACTGCAAAAATAAATTTCACCCACTAAAGCGCGGAGGCTATCTTGGAGAGTTTGAGGCATGCCGCTTGGGGGATTCTGTTGAGTTGTGCTAATGAGCAGTCAAACGCATTAAAAACAAGAACGACAAAGAGAGGATTCTACTAAGCCCCCAAACCCATTATTAGCATTTCTTTACGACCTGCTCCTGGGGGCTAATTTCACTCTCTTGTTTTTTTTCCCTGGCATTGCGGAGAAGACAGTCCGTGTGCATATGCGTGCGCCCACACACAAATGTGACACATCCTAGGAACGTTGATCTCCACTTAATCAACTAGTTGAGCAAACGATATGAATGGCTTGGAGAAACACTGAATGCTGGTGTAATAGCGAGGGAGATGGAGGAATGAAGAGGAGACATTAAAAAAGATGTGCGTGGGGTTATGGGGGGACACACACATCCCAGCAGTCAACAAGCTCTACTTCAATCTCAGCTCTCATCCCTTTTGCCGTCTAATCTGCTAACGCCTTTCCCTCCATTTCTGTTCCTGCAGCCGTCATGATCCGCAGTATCCAGCACCATCAGCCTGGTGCGAGGCTGCAGGACTCAAACATGCATTTTCAAAAATACTAACACAGGTGGTGAAGTCAAACACCATCAGGGAGAATTATGGTCCCAAAACTGTATCGGGGACAGCATTGAGAGTGCAATAACAGCAGAGAGGGTGGGAATGTCGCTGTGTGTATGTGCGGGGTTCCACCTCTCGGCGAACCTCATTGACACACTCAGCTGCATACCAATCAGCACCGACGGCAACATAACACCAGGTCAATGCCTCTGGCCCATTCATTCCGGCATGTGTGCTCTTAAAACCATACACAAAAGAACTGCGAACCGTCTCATACAACACATGGCCAAGCACCAACGACAAGCCAACTGCCCAAGAAAAGACTACAGGTCACCTAAAACAAGGCTGACTGGGATTTGTTGCCAAGGTAATCTGGAGACAGAGCAGTAGCCAATGGTAGCATGGGGTCTTTAATTAACAAAAGGTGCATTGGGGGATTTTCACAGAAAAAAAGCCAAATTGTACATAGTTAACAGACTCAACTTACTCAGTTTTGGCCAATGCTGTCAGCGCTCGGCTGAAGAACCATCCTAGAAAGGGGAGATCCTTGCCCTGGAAGCCCACTGGGGGAGCTCCTCGCTTGGATGCTGAGGCTGGCCGGGGGACCGCCTGCTCCGGCTCCTCAAAATTCGAGGTGTCATCTTCGGCATGCAACGCAGGAACAAAAGGAGGGAGAGCTGCGGAGGGGAAGGATTTAGAGAAAGGAGTGAAAAAGCCAAGGAAAATGTTTGCCGTGGCAGAGAGGCGAGTTGTTGGGTTTTTTTTTTAAAAAAAGGGGAGGGGGTACAGGGGGAAGACAGAGGGGAGGAGGAGGCTAGCGGAGCGGTGTGCGCCTAGAGTGCGGTAAGTCGCACATGCTGCCTCTGTCCCTCCTTCCTCTGGCTCGCTCGCTCACTTGCCCTCTCTCACTGCAGCACATCCTCATCTTAAAGCACATACGAGGCGCAAAGCTCAATCTGCATCCCCTTCTAATTCATATGCAGGGAGAGATTTCACATTTACGTTTCCCATGGTTTGAAAAAAAAAAAAAGGTAAATAACTCTTTCAGTCTTTGCAGAGTATAATATAATTCCAAACATTGCATCATAGTCGCCTGATAGTGCTGTGCATTTTCACAAACAACATTAACATTCAGCGCAGATGAGAATGTTGGGGAAGAACAGAGGAGAGGACTGGCATATCAATGTTTGCTAATAGGGATGTAACACTATCAAAATCTCACGGGATTAAGGCCACAATACAATATTATTGTGGTGTATGTCCAAAAAAAAAAAGACATGACAATGCCATAGTGTGTAAAATGAAGTGGCAGGAATGTTTAGAATGAACACACTTACTATAATTGAATTTAATTAGAGATGTCCGATAATGGCTTTTTTACCGATATCCCGATATTGTCCAACTCTTAATTACCGATACCGATATCAACCGATACCGATTTATACAGTGGTGGAATTAACACATTATTATGCCTAATTTTGTTGTGATTCCCCGCTGGATGCATTAAAACAATGTAACAAGGTTTTCCAAAATAAATCAACTCAAGTTATGGAAAAAAATGCCAACATGGCACTGCCATATTTATTATTGAAGTCACAAAGTGCATTATTTTTTTTAACATGCCTCAAAACAGCAGCTTGGAATTTGGGACATGCTCTCCCTGAGAGACTATGAGGAGGTTGAGGTGGGCAGGGTTGAGGGGGGGGCGTAGCTTAGGGAGTAGCGGGGGGTGTATATTGTAGCGTCCCGGAAGAGTTAGTGCTGCAAGGGATTCTGGGTATTTGTTCTGTTGTGTTTATGTTGTGTTACGATGCGGATGGTCTCCCGAAATGTGTTTGTCATTCTTGTTTGGTGTGGGTTCACAGTGTGGCGCATATTTGTAACAGTGTTAAAGTTGTTTGTACGGCTACCCTCAGTGTGACCTGTATGGCTGTTGACCAAGTATACCTTGCATCAAATTGTGAATGTGAAAAGCCGTAGATATTATGTGATTGGGCCGGCATGCAAAGGCAGTGCCTTTAAGGTTTATTGGCGCTCCCTACGTCCGTGTACACAGCGGCGTGTTAAAAATTCATAAATTTTACTTTTTGAAACCGATACCGATAATTTCCGATGTTACATTTTAAAGCATTTATCGGTCGATAATATCTGCAGTCCGATATTATCGGACATCCCTAAATGTAATCATATTTTTACTACAAACATGTATTTTTAGTTGCAAAAAATTGTGTAGGAACATTCCCTGTTTCAAGAAAGTAAAAAAAAATACAGGTGAGTGTCTTTAATGTAAATAGTGTTTGTAACAATTGTAAAACAATATTGTTCACTTTAGTGTCTTTATGAGAAGCAGTGTCCTCTACAGTGGACATTTGTTGATATCAGTTTGGAAAATGCTGTTTCTCAGAAAAGTTAACCAACAATTTAACTTTTAATAATGTATGTAAATACCTCACAAACTGATGTTTAGCTTCACTGGCTTCAAATATCTTGTCTGAGTGATGGTTTATGAGGTGGCGACTGGCTCAAGGTGTACGCTGCCTTCCGCCCGTGAAACTAATCTGTGATATTAACTTATTATTATATCTTATAATTCTGATCATCATGGCTTAGTTTTTGAAACCTTACATTTTGTGAGATTTTCAATTCAAACTTTTCATAAATTATGAGCCATAATCATCAAAATTAGAACCAATTAAGGCTTGACGTATCTTCCTTTGCATGTAATAAGTTAATATCACATGTTACTAAATGTTACATTCGTGTGTCGTTTCCACATGATTAAATTCTACAGAAGAATATTAATTTCTTATATTTATTTACAAAAAAGTTTTTTTTTTCTTCTACGTATGTGCCACCTGAGACCTCACTATAGGCTTTGTAAGGTCATGTTACCTCCAAACTAAACAAAATTGATGCTAATCCACTCTTTTTTTCTCCAAAATAAGAATCGATTAGAGAATTGTTAAGTACCTGAATCGTTAAGCAGAATCAAAAGTGGAATCGGAACGGAAAAGATCCTATCAATTCCCATCCCTACACAGAACTCAAATAATCATGTCTGATATTTGTTAGAATAATTATGTATAAATTATCACACAACTCATATGCTTAAAGGCCGTTGCTATAGTTATTATCAATTGTGCTGAAGTTGTACTTTTCTATCTGTGCAAAGGGACAACTTGCAATCCAAGATTGCGAGTCGTCTCGTATCAGTGTTTGTGTCCAGACCCGGCCTGCTGACTGCCAAGGGCAAACATCGAGTGCCTTGACACAGACAAAGCAGAGACAGGGTGGTATCACGAGTGTCAGCACATTTCCATTTCATGAATAATCATATATTGTGTCGAACTGTGGCTGCTGAAATTACCCCCTTCCTTCAGAAGCAGCCTCAGTGATGTAACCAGGGACCTCCCGAATAAATAGTGGAGCACGTGGGCTGTGCCTTAGAGCGTAGGTTGGAACTGTAACTAAGTGTACAGCCCAATACGTCTCTCCGCATTGAGCAAAATTTAACTCTGTCTCTGCATGATTCCTTGCTTCTTGTCTGTTTAATAGATGGCATCAGTGTTTGAACCTGACACTATTTTCAGGAAATTTCCCAAAAAATAATTCCTCCCATCAGCTACGAGCACACTTCACTTCCTGCTTACGGCATTCCACGTCACCACACTGTGGTCTGGCGCTGTGCAGAGGATTCTGGGAGGTGGAGTTCATTTTCAGACCTGGTCAACACTAAAGCGCGAGAAAAAACTACATTCACCAAGTTTTGGTTTGATACGGTCAGACTTCATGCAGGGCATTATTGTGAAGACTTTGAAAGCGCAATACCGCGGTATCTACAATACAGTTACAGTAGGAATACCAAGTGCCGATTCATCTAAAGACATGAGGTTTTCCGTATACCATACGTACTTGGGACTTGCTACATTGTTGTTTGTTCTGTTTTGACCATGGTTGACTGAAAATGTTCCTCCATGTGATTGCTATGCCGCATGATTTTTCTCTCAGATGCTTATCTGAAAATGTCAACCTCGTCAGTCTATTCAAAGCAGCATAATGTTTTGTTGAGGATCTGATGTTCAAAAATTGATCTGGCATTGAAGAGTTGCAGGACTCATTGACTTTCCTTCTTGTCTATTTCTCCTCAACAAAAAGATGGACATTTGCCAACATCTGTCTACGAAGGTTCTCATTCATCCAGGTCATTGCCATCTCAGGGCATTCAATCGATCGCAACTGGACTGTTTGGTTTGTCTTAGAAGATTTTTCGCCGCTCATCCGAGTAGGCTTCATCAGTTCGTGCTCACAGACTTAAACTTAGATTGGTCAGAGCTAGTACAAATTGGACTAGCTCTGACCAATCTAAGTTGAAACGTCATCTGAAACATTATGCTGCTTTGAATAAACAGAAAAGGACAGTGACAAGGTTGACATTTTCAGATAAGCATCTGAAACGTCTTCTGAAACAAACCAAACAGTCCAGTTGCGATGGATTGAATGCCCTGAGATGGCAAGGTCTGTTGCTAGTGAGAAACTCCACAGTTGGGGTTTGACCAACACCGCATACCACGTACCCAAGGTTTAGTGTCAATTTGAGTAAAAAGCCAGGGACAACCTCCTTACCTTGTCGTAAGTTGTTCCAGTCCGTATTGGAGAAAAACGAGTGGCATCTGAGACCCTGAAACCCCAGACGCTCTTGAGCGCCACACAGCAGGCTCTGCACCAGGTCTACAAATTGCTTACTCGCGCACGGCTCCGCTGGAATCTTCAGAAATTGCTAAAGGCAAAGAAAATGCACAAAACGTGTTGTTACTTTGTCGTAGCCCAGGGGTCGGCAACCCAAAATGTTGAAAGAGCCATATTGGGACCAAAAATACAAAAACAAATCTGTCAGGAGCCGCAAAAAATTAAAAGCCATATTACATACAGATTGTGTGTCTCACTGTGTCATGAGATATAAATTGAATTAAGAGGACTTAAAAGAAACTAAATGAGCTCAAATATAGCTACAAATGAGGCATAATGATGCAATATGTACATATAGCTAGCCTAAATAGCATGTTAGCAGTCATTCAGTGACCAAATATGTCTGATTAGCACTCCACACAAGTCAATAACATCAACAAAACTCACCTTTGTGCATTCATGCACAATGTTAAAAGTTTGGTGGACAAAATGAGACAGAAAAAAAATGGCATAAAACACATACTAGAAAGTTGGAGAAAGTTATACATGTAAACAAGCTAAGGTAAGTTCAAGGACCGCCAAAATTAGTAGGACAAAACGGCGCTCGCCAAATACTCGAATCAGTGAAGCATGTTTAATATAAACAGTGTGCTTTATAACAATTAGGGAGGTTTGTGTCATGTTTGTCCTCCTACAGAAACCATATTACAACAAAAAATATATTTTTTCCCGCTCATCTTTTTCCATTTTTCATACATTTTTGAAAAAGCTCCAGAGAGCCACTAGGGCGGCGCTAAAGAGCCGCATGCGGCTCTAGAGCCGCGGATTGCCGACCCCTGTCGTAGCCAATATGAGCAAACATATTCAGCAGTGATTCCCGAAGAACTGTAATCAGTTTGTGGCGGTGATGGGTTGAGATGGGGGTAAACGGAATAAGTACATTTGCCTAATTGGGAAAGAGTGAGTGAAAAACGTGAAAGACAAAACAAATACACTACCGTTCAAAAGTTTGGGGTCACCCAAACAATTTTGTGGAATAGCCTTCATTTCTAAGAACAAGAATAGACTGTCGAGTTTCAGATGAAAGTTCTCTTTTTCTGGCCATTTTGAGCGTTTAATCGACCCCACAAATGTGATGCTCCAGAAACTCAATCTGCTCAAAGGAAGGTCAGTTTTGTAGCTTCTGTAACGAGCTAAACTGTTTTCAGAAGTGTGAACATGATTGCACAAGGGTTTTCTAATCATCAATTAGCCTTCTGAGCCAATGAGCACATTGTACCATTAGAACACTGGAGTGATAGTTGCTGGAAATGGGCCTCCATACACCTATGTAGATATTGCACCAAAAACCAGACATTTGCAGCTGGAATAGTCATTTACCACATTAGCAGAGTGTATTTCTTTAAAGTTAAGACTAGTTTAAAGTTATCTTCATTGAAAAGTACAGTGCTTTTCCTTCAAAAATAAGGACATTTCAATGTGACCCCAAACTTTTGAACGGTAGTGTATGTTTAGGACTACAAATTTACTTTTTTCTATTCCGTTGTTCATTTTTAAAATGTTTCACACACAACTGAGTGCATTTCATCACTCGCTGCTTGTTCATGTCGGAGACTCTTCACTAGATTTAACAATTATCACAAAAATAAATAAATCATAACATTTTAAAAAATAATTATAAATAAATAAAAAGAGTACCCAGATGTGTCTGATTATACTTGCTATAGGAATAATTCTGCTAAATTGGCATCACACTGAAATCTAATTAAGATGAAATATCTCAAATAAGGGTGATATTTGCTTAATTTCTGTCTGATAAGATAATTCTTCTCACTAAGCAGATTTTATGTTAGTGTTTTACTTGTTTTAAGGGTTTCGGTCCTAAATGATCTCAGTAAGATAAATACAGCTTGTTGCTGAGATTTGATGACCTATATTGAGTAAAACATGCTTGAAACTAGAATATCAACTGTTGCAAAGCTGTGTCATCAACACTCACAAGTACAAAACAAATTTTTTAAAGTAATAATTTCTTACTTCAAGCATGAAAAAAATAAATCATGATTTTGACACAATTGTGTCTCATAATTAAAACAGATGACAGCCAAATGAACTTTGCTGTTTTATTTTCAATGAAACAATAGAAAAGATGTACTCATATAGTAGTACAGTTGGCACAGTACAGTAAACTGACAGTTAATATTTAAACATTTAACATGTGACATTTCAAACTATTTTGAACAGAAATAGTTCATGCACATTCAGATAAATTCTTCAAAATTACAATAAAATTTTTTTTGGCTGTATCGTAATTTTCGGACTATAAGTCGCAGTTTTTTTCATAGTTTGGCCGGGGGTGCGACTTATACTCAGGAGCGACTTATGTGTGAAATTATTAACACATTAGCGTAAAATATCAAATAATATTATTTATCTGATTCACGTAAGAGACTAGACGTATAAGATTTCATGGGATTTAGCGATTAGGAGTGACAGATTGTTTGGTAAACGTATAGCATGTTCTATATGTTATAGTTATTTGAATGACTCTTACCATAATATGTTACGTTAACATACCAGGCACGTTCTCAGTTGGTTATTTATGCCTCATATAACGTACACTTATTCAGCCTGTTGTTCACTATTCTTTATTTATTTTAAATTGCCTTTCAAATGTCTATTCTTGGTGTTGGCTTTTATCAAATACATTTCCCCCAAAAATGCGACTTATACTACAGTGCAATTTATGTTTTTTTCCTTCTTTATTATGGATTTTCGGCCGGTGCGACTTACACTCCAGAGCGACTTATACTCCGAAAAATATGGTATATATGCGCACTAATTGACTGAAAGAGCACGCACTTGGCGTGATGATGTCATGTTATCCATGGAAAAATGCATTTTTAGACAATATGATTTGCCTGAGCGGCTAGGAGACCCCGAGAGTAACAAGCGGTTGTTGCCTTTCCGTTAAGAACAATAAATTAGTTTTTAGTATAAGTTTGCTGGTTACAAGAAATGTAATGCCGAGCGCATATCATTATGTCAAGATAATGGCACTAGCATTTACTTCATTTAAGAATATTTTTTAACATATTGAGCAAAGAGGTCTTTTTTTTTGTACCAAGAAAAGTGGACTTGATATTAGTGAGAATATACTTATTTTAAGCTATTTTTGGGTTCATTGAGGTTAGCTAATTTTACTTGTTTTGGAAAGTCTTGACAAGCCAAATTGTCTTGTTCTATTGGCAAATAATTGTGCTTAGTTCAAATAAAATACCCCTAATTTTTGTTTTGTTTTTTTCTGGTTTTTGACCACTGTATTTTTGCAGTGCACTACTGGCACACTCCCACTGAGCAACTTGTACTGGGCTCTGGCATGCTCACCGGTTGTTAATGATTACCGCCACTTAGCATAATAGAAATGACCAGAACGACTAGTAATTAAGTCACAAAGTCTTGGAAGTCGCAGTAATGCAGTATGGATTGACTGCGCTTTCCAACATACCTAATCCTGAATGAGTGCAGAAGGTTGTGAGCAGAGTATCATGAAGGATGTTTAAGTCCACCAAAGCCTGGTACAGTAGAATTGGCCCAGTCTAAGTTTACCTCAATAAGATTCAGATCCAGCCCAATATTGAAATATGTATTGAAATTTGAGCCATTTTCCTTGTGGATCCATAAAGTTGGTCTAAGTCCAAGTCTATCTAAGATATGTGTCCCAATACTAGAATATATAAACATTCTGGATGTTTACAAATGTTACGAACCTGATAGTTGAGGATGTTGTGGACGGTCAGCGTTGACGTGCCTTTGGAAAAAGGCGTCCTTGAATAGATCATCTCGTACGCTATAATCCCGAGGGACCACCAGTCACACTCCACCCCGTAGGTGCTGTGAGGGCCCCCGTTAATGGCTGCCAACACTTCAGGGGAGGGAAAGTCTTGGGTTCCCACAGGCACTGTCGGGTCTGCCACCTTGAAGAACACAATTCAAACACAACGATGCACTTGTCAACATAAGTGACATTAATACATTGAGCAAACTTGATAATCCACTTACTGTTTTGTTGGAGGTGAGCCTGGCAGCTGATCCAAAGTCTGCCAGCTTAATGTGACCAGTCCGATCAATGAGAACGTTCTCTGGCTTGACGTCCCTGCAAGTACCGTAGTTATTTTTAGAAGAGACCGGGTATTGCTTTAACAATGCTGGTCCTTGCCGCATTTGTGTAATGTGTTCTGCTCCTAAGCTGTTAATTTGTTGTAGGTCCCACTTACATGATACAAGTAGTTATAATTAGGGATGTCCGATAATGGCTTTTTGCCGATATCCGATATTCCGATATTGTCCAACTCTTTAATTACCGATACCGATATCAACCGATAATTAACACATTATTATGCCTAATTTGGACAACCATGTATGGTGAAGATAAGGTACTCTTTAAAAATAATAATAAAATAAGATAACTAAATTAAAAACATTTTCTTGAATAAAAAAGAAAGTAAAACAAAAAAAAAAACAGTTACATAGAAACTAGTAATTAATGAAAATGAGTAAAATTAACTGTTAAAGGTTACTACTATTAGTGGACCAGCAGCACGCACAATCATGTGTGCTTACGGACTGTATCCCTTGCAGACTGTATTGATATATATTGATATATAATGTAGGAACCAGAATATTGATAACAGAAAGAAATGGGGGGAGGGAGGTTTTTTGGGTTGGTGCACTAATTGTAAGTGTATCTTGTGTTTTTATGTTGATTTAATTTAAAAAAAAAATAATAATAATAATAATAATAATAATAAAAAAATAAACGATACAGATAATTAAAAAAACGATACCGATAATTTCCGATATTACATTTTAACGCATTTATCGGCCGATTTATCGAACATCCCTAGTTATAATGCTACGTTTTTACGGCTTTTCTATAAAAAATCCTTGACTCTAATGTTGTATTTATCACCTAAATCCTCACCTGTGGACATAGCCCAGCTGGTGGACAGCGTGAATGGCCTCCACCAGCTCGGCCAAATAAAACTTAGCCATGGATTCATCGAACTGGTCCTCGTAGCGGTTGAACAGAGACAGAAGGTCGCCGCCTGGCATGTACTCCATTGCCTAAACACATAATTATATAAAGAAAGAAAAAAGAAACATACAACTGGGATCAATATGGAGATCTGGTTTGTTTGAAACAAGAAAGAACAGCTCTCATATGCTGATGATACATTAAAAATGCCCATAAATAGACTATATTTAGAGAAATATGCACGTGCCAGAGTACATCAAAGCATAATTCAGTTCAGGATTATATGGCGTCGCTCATTATAGATGTGCTTATGTAACATCAGATCTCATGACAGATTAGCTCTGAACTGCAGTCAAGCAATTCTTCAATGCCCCAAAAAAGAAGAAATGACAAATGTTTGCCAAGCAGGTGATTCTGAGATCACAGGCATCAAACAAGTACAAAAAAAAGTCAACCTTCTTAATGTTTGTAAGCATCAAATCTAAATGTGTCCCCCCCATTTCTTCCCTCTGGTGTCTGCGAGCAGAGATGAAAGGCTTTTGTTCGGGCTGATTTGAGCTATACGGCGGCAGCCATACAGCCACAACAGATGAGAGCTCCTGGTGCATGAATGGTCGGCAAGTCTGAATGAGCGGGAGCATTTTGCTGTGTTACCTAGCAACAGGGAGACTGGGTGCCTCTCTAATGCACGGATAAAGATGGATGCTTTGTATTTTCCTCCACGCTCAGCTGGGGAGCAGGGTGAGACAGAGGGGCAGTAAAGAGAAAGCAAAGAGGACGAATGAGGCAGACATAAAGGGAGGTGCGCACGTAAAGATTAAATGAAGGCAAACCAAGGGAAAAAGCCAATTACATTTAAAACAAGCCATGCTTTTTAATACTACTCTGATTATAAAAGTAAATACAGGACAAAAACACTGATAAGGATTTTAAGCAAATAAAAGTTTATATAAAAAAATATATACACTTACTGTTGATTTTTACCCTCAGCAAAAAAGGACAACATATTTGCCTCATCCTTTTCTTCGTTATCATTTTCAGGCACTGCTGCATTTTATTTTTATTTTTCAAACACCACGTATGTTTCAATTATTACGCGTAATAATCCAGGAGATGGCAAAAAGCCGCTGCCTGACCAGGGCTCAGGAAATCTGCAGAGACTCCTCCCACCCCCACCAAGGACTGTTTTCACTGCTGGACTCTAGAAAGAGGTTCCGCAGCCTCCGTAGCAGAACCTCCAGGTTCTGTAACAGCTTCTTCCCTCAGGCCGTAAGACTCTTGAACGCATCATAATAATCCCCTCAATTCCCCCCAAAAATGGATTAACTGGCTGGAATATAAAGACAATATAACATACATCCATAAACGTGGATGCATATGCAAAAGTACAATATATTTATCTGTACAGTAATCTATTTATTTATATCTAGGGATGATGTTCGAAATCAGTTCTCCCGGTTGTTCGATAAGAAAAGAACCGATTCCATGGACTCGAATCCCTTTTTGAGAACCGGTTCCCGTTATAGAGGCCACTATAGTAAAGAAAAAGAGTTGGTTCTTTATTCGAATCCCTTCCCACGTACAGGAAATGCCCTGTGGGACGCAATGTTATGCCCATTTGATTGTAGACTCTTACTGACACCTTGTGGCGATATGAAAATACTACGCGTCATTAGTTTGGGCACTTCCGGGTTGAGACAATTGAGAAGTAGACAAGTTGTGTTAGCTCTTACAAGCCTTGGAAAAGATAAGTCTGTAAGTAAACTGTTTAACTTGTTTATGTAACTCAATATTAAGGCGGAAAGTGTTTAAGTTTGATACTAAGATGTTTATTGAAAAACGATTTTTGTGCACTGTTTCAATGGATGTTTTGAGGACTTAAAATGGCTGCCAGTCGTGTATTTCCACCATCGAAATAGTTTCAACACTCAGAAGTATTTGTTTGATGATAGTACTGTGTGTGAAGCTAATATTTACATATTGTGTATTAAATTTCAGTATGTTAATTGAATCACATAGCTTATACATTTGTCATTGTGTGTATTTCAGTTTAAAAAAAACAAAAAAAAAACAGTTCAGTGCAAGACAAAAGTAAAGATAGGAAAAGACAAAGCAAGATCAACAACAGTAAAGAGCCTAAATGGATGAATCTGCTTTGGATCGTTTGTTAGCTGTCGGCCAAGCTGTATAACCTCAACACGTATAGTGAGGGCAGAACAGGCAATATGCAATTATTGCCAGGCTTCGCTCTCATGTAAGGGGGGAAGAATTGTTGATTGATGACTGTGGTGTTCTTAGTGTCATAGTGTGTGTAGTTAGTATGTTCCAATAGCAGCAGAAGTGCACTTTTTGGAGAGCTGTATTATTTTCAGTTTTGTGCCGAAGGGACTGATTTTATTTAATACTATATTATTATTTATACACCTATAGTGATCACAGAGACAGGTTGTATTTGTGTTACTGTGTATATTTGTTTTTCTGAAAAATCCCACTTAATATACTTTGGGTAACAACAGTCAATATTTTTTTTTTTTAGGGGGGTAACAGTGAATATATATTTATTTATTTTATTTCTTTCTTATAAAATAAAAGTGAGCTTTTGTTAAACCAAATATTTTGTTTTTTTTCATATACAACAACCTATCTGGATTCGATAAGAGAATCGATAAGGAATCGGTTCGATAAGAGGATTCGATAATGGGCTTGAACGCGATAATTTCTTATCAAACATCATCCCTATTTATATCTGCACCTCATTGCTCTTTTATCCTGCACTACTATGAGCTAATGGAACAAAATGTTGTTCTTATCTGTACTGCAAAGTTCAAATTTGAATGACAATAAAAATGAAGTCTAAGTCTAATTGATTTGATCTGTTTGTAACATAAGTGCACATTTAGATATTCTGGTTTTAAGTTGGACTATTTTGGTCCTCCAACAGGAAGAGCATTGCTTCTTGATACAATTTCTCCTTGCATTGCTCAATACATGCTCCCTCCCGGAGCAGCTCATGTATTATTCTTACTGATCTAACTGCAAATACTCTGGAACTCACAACTGTGGGAAAAAAATACTCTCACAGAAGGTACCTGTTATACCTGCTTATGCCACATCTCATGTGAAAATAAATCCCTGTGAGTAAGACATTCAATAGTTTTGCTTTGACACTGTCACGGCCAGATTTGTGAGGTAATGTCGGGTAAGTCCACACCTTATGACAGGACTATTCAACATGGTGGCAAATCTAGCCCGAGAATGACACCATATTGGCACCCAAGTTAAGTTCAAAACTTGGGAGACAAAACATATAAGCGGCAAATTCCTAAAAACACTAGAGTGCTCCTGTTGTAAAGAAGAAATTGGACCACTGTAAACACATTGGCAGATCCTTGTATTGACATTTTAACCTTGCTAGCAAACACAGAACACTAGGGGTCCAAACCTGTGATTTATAGTGCATCCGTAAATTATTCACAGCACTTCACTTTTACAACATATTGTTATGTTAGAGCAGGCCTGGGCAATTATTTTGACTCGGGGGGCCAAATTTAGAGAAAATATTGTGTCTGGGGCCGGGTATATCTGGGGCCGTACTTATCAAGCTTCTCAGAATTACTCCTAAGAAGTCTGCTAAGAGTTGACTTAAGAGTAAATACATTCTTCGCTGAAAGCTGCACTTAAAAGTTAGTTATCAAGCGTCTTACTCACACTTTCAGCGAAGTGTAGGACTGAATCTTAAGTGTCACACTCAGAGCTGAATTACGACATTACTATGTGCCGTAAATGGAATTTTAGGTGACGTCATTTCTGTGTCCATAGAAATGACCAATCACGGAAGGGAATCCGTTGTCTAAGAATAAAGAAATATCTTGGAAATATTTAAGTGGACAATGGGAGTGTATATTTTGACAATAAACTACAAAATAATACAAAACAAACTAGTCCCCGCCGGCACTCACGCTACCGCTCCCTCTCTTCTATCGCCCACACACTCACTGACGTCACTCACCTCACGGCCACACACATACGCTACTGTCATAACATTTTCTTTCCAATTCATTAATTAGGCAACTAATTTGAAACTGGTGTGGGTGGCTCTATATATACTAGCCCACTGCAGCCACATGCAGAAATCAACATGGAATCGAAAAGTATTAAATCTGTGACAAAAATAATACCCGCTCTGTCTAAACGATACCGTTTGATCAGCTGCTCGTCATCAAACAAATCCAGGACATCGTTCCGCTCCCTGAATGTTCGCGCACGTCTCTCTCGCCTCAGTGCCATCCCCTGCTGGCAACTCCTAACCACTTAAGACACCTCTGAAGGTCTCTTAAATATCGTGGAGAGTAGGAGTGATTCTTAGACTTAAGAACGTTGATAAAAAGCTTTTATTCTTAAGTTTGAGAGTAGGACTAAATTTCGCAAATTCTCAGGACTTAAGTGTAAAATGGCACTCTAAGAAGCTTGATAAGTACGGCCCCTGATTTTTAGGAACACTAATACAAAACTTCACAATAGCTGAGATAGGCTCCAGCACCTCCCGCAACCCTAAAAGGGACAAGCGGTAGAAAATGGATGGCTGGATAAATGCTAAAAACGTTATGACAGACCGCCTTAAAAACGGAATGGAAATTTTAATTTTTTTTGTACTGAATGAGACACACAGAATGTACATGACAATAAAGAATGTGGGATTTACAATATTAACTATGAAGGATAAAACACTGAATATTGACAACATATGAACGTCACACACCCTCTCCATCCACATATTTTAACAATCAAGCGAAACCCAACAAAAATGCAACAAACACAGCAAAATATGAACGCGAAGGGTAACAAAAAAAACCCACCTACTATCTGATATATCTGATATATTACTAAGCTTTAGAACTTTGTTGTGAAAATCTCCTTCGACGTTTGTCCCTGACTCAGGCTGGCCGCTCTGGAAACACTCTGTGGAAACGCTCCCCACCCACAGTGCTTGGTACCTCGTCTGAACTGCTGTGATTTAGATTACTACAGTAACTAGTATATCATGCAAAAGCGCAGATTCCAACCGTTGGAATACTTTGTATAGTTCAAGACTTACGGTCATTTGAAAACATCACTGCACATCACAATGGCAGCTACACTTTCCATCTTAAAGTTCTAAGAAAATTCTTTGGGAATGTCCGGCGGGCCAGATTAAAAAGCTTAACAGGCCGCGTGCGGCCCCCCGGGCCTTGATTTGCCCAGGTCTGTGTTAGAGCCTTTTCCAAAATTCTACACACAATTCATAACGAGGTTGTGAAAAAGTTATTTGCAAAATCATTAGAAATTTTTAAAAAAGTAAGAAACACATGTACATAAGTATTCACAGCCTTTGCCATGAGTCAATCATTTTAAAGAAGTAGTAAATGAAAGAAGATAAAAGAATGGAGGACAGGTTTTCTTTCTACATTTGAAACACTTTCTTGTGTAATACATGACATGTTATGTTTTCCCCTCATTTTGTACATGTTACGCAATTGAAAAGAAATGTTAAAAAGCCAGACAAAGGGCAATTTTTTAGCTAGTGTTTAATTTAATAAACAATCAAACTGAGCATTTTTTCTCTTGTTGGGTGGAAAGTTGTACATTAAGGTATATATTTATTTAATGTAGCATTAATGTACTAAGCTACTTTTGCCGTGGAGCTTTCTTTCTTTCTTTAGTTTATTTGGAACATGAACACACTTACATCAGAATACATCACACAATTTCATAGCATTTCATTTTACATCATGCCCGAAAAGGAGTAGGAAGAAGCAAAGCTTATTTAATGCTACCCCTTTCCCACTTCAAAGCGTTTACAAATATATAGAATCGTTTACTGACCTTTTTATATAATAAAATAACATCTATAAATTAGTAGACACAACAGTTTTGTAATATGTAATTAATTAATTCAGTCATTATTAACATACTGAGATGAAGAATATCTTATTTTCAATAAGGTTGGAAGTATTTCTCATAATTCTTCTTCTTTGTACTTTGTAAGCACTATTATTTTGAACAACCTCTTAAACTGGATCATATCAGTACAATTCTTAACTTCTTTAATTTAATTCCACATACTGAAATGCTAAAAGTTGTAAGTGTTGTACGTGCATATAAATGTTTTAAATTATTTTTTTCTCTAAGGTTATATTTCTCCTCTTTAGTTGAGAAGAATTGTTGTACACTCTTTGGTAGCAGGTTATAGTTTGCTTTGTACATCATTTTAGCTGTTTGCAATTTTACCAAATCACCGAACTTTAATATTTTTGACTTAATAAATAAAGGGTTTGTATGTTCTCCATATCCAACATTATGTATTATTCTAACTGATCTTTTTTGTAACACGGTTAGCGAATGTAGCGCACATTTGTAGTTATTACCCCATATTTCTGCACTATAACTCAGATATGGTAACACTAGCGAGCAGTAGAGAATATGAAGTGATTTTTGACCCAGGACGTATTTTGCTTTATTCATTATTGAAATGTTTTTTGCCACCTTATGTTGTACGTTTTGTATATGACATTTCCAGTTCATTTGATCATCTATTAATACTCCCAAAAATGATTTTACCCTTTCGATGTCTACTCCATCTATTAGCTTGTTCTGTACCTTGCTACAATTCTCTGGGGATAGCTTTCCCTGTAGCTTAGCTACATTTAATCAAGAGTAACTTGTAACTTAGCTTCCTACATTTCCCAAGTAGCTTGCCCAACACTGCCGACAAGTAAAAAAAAAAGTTGTTTTGCATAATGGTGTACATTGTTCAAGGAGGTCGCAATCCACACAGTACAATGTGTGTTGATTGTGTCAAAGTTGCGACCATTTAGCACAGGGGTGGGCAATTAATTTTTACCGGGGGCAGCATGAGCAACCCGAGCACTGCTGGAGGGCCACATCGACAATATTTCAATTACATTTTGCTCAATATTATTTTTGATATATACCGTAAGATAAATAATAATAATAATTAATAATAATAATGATACTTTCATTTAACCTAACTTAACTTTATACCAAAAGCACTGCTTTGGAAATCATTTGTACCCCTTTCAGAGATCACATTTAGTTCCCCTTAAACATCCTCATGTTGCACAATGAAATGTAAGCATAGGATGAAGTGTGCATTCCTGTAACTTTCTCAAGTAACAGCATTCCATGATTTATATAAATAAATTAACATTAATAATAAATGACAGTAAAATAAGCACACGTATGACTGAGGAGTCATAGTGTAACTCTGTGTGGTGTTTGAGTTGTCCGACTTTTTGTGTGGCCATAAACGCACCAGTGGTTTCGTGGTATGCGTGTTGGTGACAGATGACAAGTTGGTTTTGGCCTGGTTTGTACGGCAGAAAATGACTAGTTTTTCGAGATAGAATTGTTTTACTCATGTTTTTGGTGTGGTTATGGCCGAATATAAACAGTTTTGCTCAATAAAGTGATCGATATAATTCCTGTCCTCGAAGCATCTCGATAGACGTTACAATAATTGAACGGTGTTCAATTGAACGGTGTTGACGAACACCGTTAGGGCCGCTTGTTGTCACTGTCACTCAAAGTTGCATTGCAAAATTACACAGAATAAATGTGTTTATTTTGTTTAGAATTCAGATGGGATTTGATTTGGTGCGCGGCATATATTTGCTGTGCGCAGAGGACGCTTGAGCAGTGCGCAATTGCGCAGGCGCGCACCTTAGAGGGAACGTTGCTTGGCAGTCCATGTCTTGTTGAAAACACGCCAATTGTCTTCAACTTTTCTCTTTTTAGCGTCTCGGGTGTAAAGCGTGCATCACTTGTCGCGGGGCACCTTCACTCACAGGTTACACACGGACATACGCCCATAAATAAAACTTTTCAAAATAAAAGCAGCACAGTTGTATTGCGCGCACGACATAGATGTTTTTTCAACTTTATTTTGTAATTTGTGATTGCAGCTGTTCACATTCACTCACAATCACGCACGCGCATACGTCCACACGGAAGAAATACAAATAACGCTTTTCAAAACAAAAGCAGCACCGTTGTATTGCACACTCGACATAGATACTTTTTTAAATGTATTTTGTAATTTATGATTGGCCTCACGCGGGCCGGACAGGGACGCACAAGGGGCCGGATGTGGCCCGCGGGCCGCAGAATGCCCAGGTCTGATTTAGCATGAACCTTGAGCTCCATCTGAGGTAAAAAAATATATATAGAGTCTCACCAGGTAGACATGATGCTCATCCTGGAAAGCATAGAACAGCTGTGGGATCCAGGGACAGCAGTTCAAAGACAGAATCCTCCGCTCCTCTTCGTGAAAAACAACCTGAATTATTTAGATACGAAAAATGTTAGTCATAAAACGACATACAACCTGGAAATGATTGGAATCACCAGACTTGGAGTATGTTTAATCAGTTTGTTTAAATTTGTAGAAAACAGCAGATAATAGAAAGGACACAAAACTATAGTCATTTCAAATGGCAACTTCTTGTCTTTAAGAAACACTAACATTTTGGGTTTGGGTGGAAGTTGAAAAAATGTGCTTAAGGATTGGTTTGTTTATGAAGCTTGATGTGGTTTCTGTTATTTTAGGAGAGTTCATTGACAGTCATGATTTAGTCAATTTAATTATAGTACTCGGTAAAAGGTTTATTTTTAAGGCCAAAAACAGATATTCACTTAGTATTACTTTCTTTAAAACATTTATTCAGTATTTTTTAACTTTAGAAAGTTATATGGTTGAAACCGATAATGATGCCAAAAAACATAAAAAAAAGATGGGAAGTCCTCAAATGCTTATTTTGAAAATTTAATTTTGTTTATAGATGATATGCAATCTGTTGTTGTGTTCCCTAATTTGAGTGTACATAAATGAAGGTGTGTGTTGCTGAGTCCGACCTGGACATAATCTGGACTGTACATAAATGCTTATTTTGAGAATGTAATTTTGTTTATAGATTATATGCAATCTGTTGTTGTGTTCCCTAATTTTCAGTGTACCGGTACATAAATGAAGGTGTGTGTTGCTGAGCCCGACCTGGACATAATCTGGACTGGACCTGGTTTTAAGAACCCTTTAAACAATCTAATTTCATTGACAACCTGATCTGGTGAAGATAAGGTCCTTTTTAAAAAATAAATAAATAAAATAAGATAAATACATTAAAAACATTTTCTTAAATAAAAAAGAAAGTAAACAATATAAAAACAGTTACAAAGAAACTAGTAATTAATGAAAATGAGTCAAATTAACTGTTAAAGGTTAGTACTATTAGTGGACCAGCAGCACGCACAATCATGTGTGCTTACGGACTGTATCCCTTGCAGATTGTATTGATATATATTGTAGGGATGCAACAACTAATCGATTAAATCGATTATAAAAATAGTTGCAGATTAATTTAGTCATCGATTCGTTGGATTTATGCTATGCGCATGCGCAGAGGCTTTTTAAAATAAAAAAAATAAAACTTTTTTTTTTTTTTTTAAATAAACCTTTATTTATAAACTGCAACATGTACAAACAGCAGAGAAACAATAATCAAAATAAGTATGGTGCCAGTATGATGTTTTTTTCCAATAAAATACGGGAAAGGATAGAAATGTAGTTTGTCTCTTTTATCTGATTATTAATCGATTAATCGAAGTAATAATCGACAGATTAATCGATTATCAAATTAATCGTTAGTTGCAGCCCTAATATATTGTTAATATTAATAACTGTTTCCCTTGCAGACTGTATTGATATATATTGATATATAATGTAGGAACCAGAATATTAATAACAGAAAGAAACAACCCTTTTGTGTGAATGAGTGTGAATGGGGGAGGGAGGTTTTTTGGGTTAGTGCACTAATTGTAAGTGTATCTTGTGTTTCTTATGTTGATTTAATTTATAAAAAATAAAATAAAATAAAAATGACCACTAAAATCAATCAAGAATTGTGGTAGTTAGTAACGGTTTCATTTTGAAATCACGCAGCCACAGATTTATGGAATCAATCAATTCTGAGAAAACAATCACCTTATACATTTTCCAAAGCTAACACCTGCGTCAGATTAAATCTGTACATTAGCCTGCAGTTAAAAACGAGTGTTCACACCCTGGAGAGCTGTTGCACCAGGTGGATTGGCATGAATCATGGCTCCGGCACGAGATATGTCAATTGAAACAAAGGAGAGGATTAGCAAACGTCTTCAAAGAATGTAAATCGTTGCGCAATGTTCCAAAAGAGGTTAATTGTTCACAGTCAGTTGTGTCCAAAATCGGGACCAAGTACAAACATCATGGGAAGGTTGCAAAAGGCAAGCATAGTGGTAAAGCAAGAATGAATTGATTAACGTGGACCCCGACTTAAACAAGTGGAAAAACTTATTGGGGTGTTACCATTTAGTGGTCAATTGTACGGAATATGTACTGTACTGTGTGCAATCTACTAATAAAAGTTTCAATCAATCAATCAAGGGAAACACAGGGCAGAAACTTAAAGCAATATGTCTTGAAAACAAAAAATGCACAGCAAAACAAATGAAGAACAAAGGGATAAAAGAGACTGGAGCCACTGTCTGTGATCAAACTGGATTTAAATACAGAAAAGCTAAACGAAAGCCGTCATTAACATGTCAACAAAAAACAAGGTTCCAATGGGCTAAGGAACAGCAGTGGACTATGGGTGACTGGATACAAGCCTTATTCAGTGAATCTGCATTAGGCAAGGTGATGATGCGGGAACTTTTGTTTGGTGGCGTTCCAATGACATTTATGAAGACGACTGCCTAAAGAAAACATGTCCAAAGTCATTGATGATATGGGACCGCATGTCAGATAATGGAACTGTCGTTACATCTTCAATAAACACACAAGTTTTGAACATTTTGAACACTTTTCTCATTCCATCAATGGAAAGGATGTTTGAGGATGTACCATTCTTGATGATCATCATTTTTCAAGATGACAATGCATCTCGCCATAGAGAAAAAACTTTCCTGGAAGAACGATATATAAAGGTCAATGTCATGGCCTGCAAATGGTCTGGATCTCAGTCCAATTGAAAATCTCCGGTGGAAACGAAAGAAAGTGGTCTATGACAAGACTCCAACCTGCAAAGCTGATCTGACAACAGCAATCAGAAAATGTTGGAACGAGATTAATGGAGAGTTCTACACTCGTTAAGTCCGTGCCTCAGAGACCGCCAGCTGTTATAAAAGCCAGAGGTGGTGCAACAATGTAATAGTAGTGTGTTTGGGTTTTTTTTTGTTCGTTTGTTTTTCATGATTCCATAATGGTTTTCTCTTGATCTAAAAATGAAACTGTGACTGACAACCACAATTTTTTTGGTTTCTTTAAGACATGTCGATAAATGCTTTAAAATGTAATATCGGAAATTATCGGTATCGGTTTCAAAAAGTTAAATGTATGACTTTTTAAAACGCCGCTGTGTACACGGACGTAGGGAGAAGTACAGAGCGCCAATAAACCTTAAAGGCACTGCCTTTGCGTGCCGGCCCAATCACATAATATATCTACGGCTTTTCACACACACAAGTGAACGCAAGGCATACTTGGTCAACAGCCATACAGGTCACACTGAGGGTGGACGTATAAACAACTTTAACACTGTTACAAATATGCGCCACACTGTGAACCCACACCAAACAAGAATGACAAACACATTTCGGGAGAACATCCGCACCGTAACACAACATAAACACAACACAACAAATACCCAGAACCCCTTGCAGCACTAACTCTTCCGGGACGCTACAATATATACCCCCGCTACCCCCCCCCCCCAACCCCGCCCACCTCAACCTCTCTCAGGGAGAGCATGTCCCAAATTCCAAGCTGCTGTTTTGAGGCATGTTAAAAAAAATAATGCACTTTGTGACTTCAATAATAAATATGGCAGTGCCATGTTGGCATTTTTTTTCCATAACTTGAGTTGATTTATTTTGGAAAAACTTGTTACATTGTTTAATGCATCCAGCGGGGCATCACAACAAAATTAGGCATAATAATGTGTTAATTCCACGACTGTATACATCGGTATCGGTTGATATTGGAATCGGTAATTAAGAGTTGGACAATATCGGATATCGGCAAAAAAGACATTATCGGACATCTCTAGTTTCTTTTAGAATAATGTGTTGATTCCACGACTGTATATATCGGTAACGGTTGATATCGGAATCGGTAACTAAGAGTTGGACAATATCGGAATATCGGCAAAAAAGCCATTATCGGACATCTCTAGTTTCTTTTAGTGTTTCTTAAAGCCAGAACATTGCCATTTTAAATGACTGTAATGTTGTTCTCAACTGAATATATCCTCCATGTCTGGTGAATCAATCGTTTTTTGCCAGGGGTTGTACAGTTAATGTGCATTTGTTGAAATTAAACCTTTTATTTTTCTTTTGCAGCCTTAACATCGGGAAAGATTGAAAGATAACAATTACCCTGAGGAGATTATAGCCTCAATTACCCTCGACTCCAGCTGCTTTTAGAGTTCATTTCAAATGGTTCAACAAAGGGTTTATTGTGTGACGAAAACATTTCTTGCACTTGGCTGCTCTTTGTATTGCTCACTTCACTTCTCTTTCTGTCACCACTCATGTTCTATTCTGACTGAGATCTGTCGGATTAGTCACATGCCATCACAGAGCGCTGCTGTGAAGTGATGTAACTCGGTTGAGGGGTAACTCCACAGCATCCTCCAGTGGGATTTCGTCTGATCGCAGCCATCGACAGCGGTTCCTCTTTGTTGTATTCATTGAAACCCAAAGTCTAATTTTTACCACACGTTACATTCTATTACACCACACGAGCTCGCATGCAGTCACGCGTGGTATAAGCAAAAAGAGATGGGACATGCAAACAGTGTTGCACCCTGGAGGTTCAGTGCCTTGCTCAAGTTGCTCAAGAACAAACCGCAGGGGTGTGCAGATCGATCGGCCGTATTTCCTGAAAAAGTCATCGCCCATTGCCGATTTATGTATTTTATTGTCGATCACAAACACTGATCCTGTATGACTGGCACTATTTTTGGTCAAAGTGTCAGCAGCTAATTATGTATCTGAGTATTTCAATACACAGTGTGGGTCCGCTCCCCTGAATTAATAACAATAACTTCCATTATGGCGGATAAACTGCATGTTATAGTTTTTTAAGTATAATTGTCAAGTTAGTGTCATTATGACTGGAGGATGAGGCTAAACATGCTACACACCGAAAGCTAACCAGGAGCAGGCAGGATTATAGCCAAGCTAACCGCTAAAATAGTTTGAAACAACACTAAGAAATACGTGCTTAGTAAACTTCAGATTGACTATACACACTTTCTCTTCCGATCCAAAAGAGACTGGCTCAAACGTTAATAAGTCAGCAATAAATTCATATTTCTTTTATCATTTCAATGCTTGAAATCTTTTAACAACTCCATCCATCTATTGGTTGGTTTTCTTATGTTTTATGGCCTTTTGTCAAAAACAACTGTTTATATATATATATATGAGCCGAACCGTGACCTCTAAATATATATATATATATATATATATATATATATATATATATATTATCCGATTATTAACCGATTAATCGATGTAATCAACAGATTAATCGATTATCAAATTAATTGTTAGTTGCAGCCCTAATATATATATTAGGGGTGTAACGGTACACAAACATTTCGGTTCGGTACGTACCTCAGTTTAGAGGTCACGGTAAAGAACCGAAATTTTTGTGTACCGTGACACCCCTAATATATATATATATATATATATATATATATATATATATATATATATATATATATATATATATACACACATATATATATATATATATATATATATATATATATATATATATATATATATATATATATATATATATATATATACACACACCCCTAATATATATATATATATATATATATGTATATATTAGGGGTGTAACGGTACACAAAAATTTCGGTTCGGTACCGTGACCTCTAAACCGAGGTACGTACCGAACCAAAATTGTTGTGTACCGTTACACCCCTAATATATATATATATATATATATATATATATATATATATATATATATATATTAGGGCTGCAACTAACGATTAATTTGATAATCGATTAATCTGTCGATTATTATTATTATTATTATTAAATGTAGTTTGTCTATTTTATCCGATTATTAATCGATTAATAATCGGATAAAATAGACAAACTACATTTCTATCCCTTCCAGTATTTTATTTTAAAAAACAGCATACTGGCACCATACTTATTTTGATTATTGTTTCTCAGCTGTTTGTACATGTTGCAGTTTATAAATAAAGGTTTATTTAAAAAATAAAAAAAAATAAAAAAAATTTTTTTTTTTTTTTAAAAAGCCTCTGCGCATGCTCATAGCATAGATCCAACGAATCGATGACTAAATTAATCGGCAACTATTTTTATAATCGATTTAATCGATTAGTTGTTGCAGCCCTAATATATATATATATATATATATATATATATATATATATATATATATATATATATATATATATATATATATATATATATATATATATATATATATATATATATATATATATATATATATATACACACATTAGGGGTGTAATGGTACACAAAAATTTCGGTTCGGTACGTACCTCGGTTTAGAGGTCACGGTTCGGTTCATTTTCGGTACAGTAAGAAAACAACAAAACATACATTTTTTGGTCATTTATTTACCATATTTGTAAACAATGGCTTTATCCTTTTAACATTGGGAACACTATAATAATTCTGCCCACGTTAATCAACATTAAACTGCCTCAAGTTGTTGCTCAGATTAAATAAACTGACAAAACTTTTCTTCTACGTATAAAAAGTGCAACATTAAACAGTTTCAAGTTAACTCATCACAGCATTTGGGAAGCCTGTAGTTGATTTTTTTAGCTGCAAAATGAGAACAGCCTGTGTTCTTTTATCAGAAATAACAACTAGAAGAGAAAATAAACAATTTCTTACGTGTTCTTGAGAGCGCAACACTGTCTTCTCCATGACTTTCAGGGCACAGACATCGCCCGTGACCTTCTCCCGTACCACTTGGACGTTGCCGAAGCGACCGCGGCCCACCACTGCACGCACCTCAAAGTCATGGAGGCCAGGCTGCAAGGCCTGGAGCTCGGAGACCACGTCGGAAACTGTCAAACACACCCAGAAAATAGAAGATGTACATTTGAACAAAAAAACTGCAGGGATTGATCACAACAGTACTTTGTGTTTGTATCAATTGCTGGACTGGTGTCAATGACACAGTCAGGTATCCTAGTTGTTGGTTATTATTGAAGATAACTGTAATGCAACTTTTTCTGATTATGTACACTTTTTTGTAAGATACTAGCACCACCTATGGGACGGACAAATCAGTTGAACTTTCACAAAACAGACTGGGAAGACAGAAAAAGTATTAGGAATTATATTTCTGAGAAAATATATAAACTATAACAGTAAACAATGAAAAAAGAAAAGGTTTTCGTCAAACAATGACCAAGTCCATAGAAATTACTCTCATAAAAACTACAAAATAAATGCAATGGAAAAATAAAAATATTGTGCTACAATTGCATAAACATTTTAGGATCAAAACCTAATGCAAAATAAAATCGCTGCAAATATTAAAATACCCACAATAACCCCAAAAACAACTGCATGAGAACAATACTGCAACTGGATGTAACAAAAGGAATGATTGCCAGGCCCCTGGGGGACCAAGACCTGAAGGATGGCCGCCTTTAAAGATATGATGTCCAAAAGAAAGTGGTTGACTTTTGAAGCGGTGGAATGACAAAGATGTCTTTAACCACTTGTATCATTCTAATGCTAACATTAGCTGCATTCGTTGGGGGAGTTATAATACAACAGCCAAGTGTTTAACAAACACATAAATAAAAAAGTACCCTTTAGTTCTGCTTCTTTAAAAGTCAGCCGCCTTTCTTCTGGGAATTCTGCTCACTTCATTAAAGGCGGATGTCCCTCAGGCCTGGCAAACTTGAGTTTTGTTACGTCAGCTTACAGCATTTCTCTCATACGGTTGTTTTTGAGGTCTGCATGGGTTTTTTGCAGCGATTTTTTTGCGGTGCTTGCTGTATTTCCCCCCAATGCATCTCTTTTATGGTGCTTTTTGGTTGGACATCATTTCTGTGTTTGGAGCAAGATTCTGTACACCTTTGATTATAATTAGGATCAACAAAGTAAAGGTTGTATCATAAAATAATTATAGGATCTTGAACATTTATGAGTTAAAGGTTTTGGTATTATTGGCTTAGTACAGGGGTGTCAAACATACGGCCCGCGTGATGAGTTTGCCAAGTATTAAAATGAGCTGCATTTTTTTTTACTGTGAAAGAAACTGCTGTTCTGAATGTGTCCACTGGATGTCACAATAGCAATTCTGTTAGAACTTGCAAGAGGTACAAAGTAAAGCGTGCAAAATTAAAACCTGCCGTTTATGTCTTCTGCTTCAAACACATGGTTATTTGGCACCCTTAGTCCCCCATAATGTCTCTGTCAATAATGAGAAAACTTAACCCTTTTGAATAGTTTTACCTCCGTTTCTTACGATTTGTTGAGTTAGCACTGGATTGATACGTGGACATGACAAAGGAGGTATTTGATACCTGGAAGAGTTTACATGTTGTGTTTTTTTTGTTCAGTCCCCGAAAGCCTGTGACTTAAAGTTGAATCCTGGCTTTGCAGACACACTGAGACCAAGTCTAAACTCGTTGTGTTTTTGAAACTGCACCAATTTCCTCTGAATTTTCCACAAACTTGGAAGTGGTTTGTCTTAAGGATTATTTGTAGAGATGTCCGATAATGGCTTTTTTGCAGATATCCGATATTCCGATATTGTCCAACTCTTAATTACCGATATCAACCGATACTGATATATACAGTCGTGGAATGAACACATTATAATGCCTAATTTGGTTGTGATGCCCCGCTGGATGCATTAAACAATGTCACAAAGTTTTCGAAAATAAATCAACTCAAGTTATGTAAAAAAAAATGCCAACATGGCACTGCCATATTTATTATTGAAGTCACAAAGTTCTTTTTTTTTTTTTTACATGCAAAACAACAGCTCGGAATTTGGGACATGCTCTCCCTGAGAGAGCAATGAGGAGGTTGTGGTGGGCAAGGTTGAGGTGTGGGGGGTGTATATTGTAGCGTCCCGGAAGAGTTAGTGCTGCAAGGGGCTCTGGGCATTTGTTCTGTTGTGTTTATGTTGTGTTACGGTGCGGATGTTCTCCCGAAATGTGTTTGTCATTCTTGTTTGGTGTGGGTTCACAGTGTGGCGCATATTTGTAACAGTGTTAAAGTTGTTTATACGTCCACCCTCAGTGTGACCTGTATGGCTGTTGACCAAGTAGGCCTTGCATTCACTTGTGTGTGTGTGAAAAGCCGTAGATATTATGTGACTGGGCCGGCACGCAAAGGCAGTGCCTTTAAGGTTTATTGGCGCTCTGTACTTCTCCCTACATCCGTGTACACAGCGGCGTTTTAAAAAGTCATAAATTTTACTTTTTGAAACCGATACCGATAATTTTGAAACCGATACCGATAATTTCCCATATTACATTTTAAAGCATTTATCGGCCGATAATATCGGCAGTCCGATATTATCGGACATCTCTAATTATTTGTACGTTTTCATAATGTGCTTGTTCTAATTTTGGCTAAAGTATAACAAAGTATCGCATTTTTCGGACTATAAGTCGCAGTTTTTTTCATAGTTTGGCCGGGGGTGCGACTTATACTCAGGAGCGACTTATGTGTGAAACTATTAACACATTAGCGTAAAATATCCAATAATATTATTTATCTCATTCACGTAAGAGACTAGACGTATAAGATTTCATGGGATTTAGCGATTAGGAGTGACAGATTGTTTGGTAAACGTATAGCATGTTCTATATGTTATAGTTATTTGAATGACTCTTACCATAATATGTTACGTTAACATACCAGGCACGTTCTCAGTTGGTTATTTATGCCTCATATAACGTACACTTATTCAGCCTGTTGTTCACTATTCTTTAGACATTTTAAATTGCCTTTCAAATGTCTATTCTTGGTGTTGGCTTTTATCAAATGAATTTCCCCCAAAAATGCGACTTATATTTCAGTGCGACTTATATATGTTTTTTTCCTTCTTTATTATGCATTTTCGGCCGGTGCGAATTATACTTATACTTACTTATACTCCGAAAAATACGGTAAACAACCTGGAGTTGTCTTTATTTTTAAGTTATCATGTCATGATTTTACCATTCCGGTCCACTTGGGAATAGATTTCCCAGAGCCCCAAAAAAAAAGTATGCGGCTATAGAGCGTTTTCTGTTCGGGCTCCAGTACTCTGGAATGCCCTCCAGTTAGAGATGCTACCTCAGTCTGATCTTAAAACTCATTTGTATACTCTAGCCTTTAAATTTTCCTTGCCCTTATGTGGGCTCTGAACCGAGGATGTCGTTGTGGCTTGTGCAGCCCTTTGAGACACTCGTGATTTAGGGCTATATAAGTGAACTTTGATTGATGATTGATTGAACATTTATGAGTTAAAAGTTTTTGGTATTATCGGCTTAGTACAGGGGTCACCAACGCGGTGCCCGCGGGCACCAGGTAGCCCGTAAGGACCAGATGAGTAGCCCGCTGGCCTGTTCTAAAAATAGCTCAAATAGCAGCACTTACCAGTGAGCTGCCTCTATTTTTAAAATTGTATTTATTTACTAGCAAGCTGGTCTCGCTTTGCCCGACATTTTTAATTCTAAGAGAGACGAAACTCAAATAGAATTTGAAAATCCAAGAAAATATTTTAAAGACTTGGTCTTTACTTGTTTAAATAAATTCATTTATTTTTTTACTTTGCCTCTTATAACTTCCAGAAAAACAATTTTAGAGAAAAAATACAACCTTAAAAACAATTTTAGGATTTTTAAACACATATACATTTTTACCTTTTAAATTCCTTCCTCTTCTTTACTGACAATTTAAATCAATGTTCAAGTAATTTTTTTAATTTTTTTTATTGTAAAGAATAATAAATACATTTTAATTTAATTCTTCATTTTAGCTTCTGTTTTTTCGACGAAGAATATTTGTGAAATATTTCTTCAAATTTATTATGATTAAAATTCAAAAAAAATATTCTGGAAAATCTAGAAAATCTGTAGAATCAAATTTGAATCTTATTTCAAAGTCTTTTGAATTTCTTTTAAAATTTTTGTTCTGGAAAATATAGAAGAAATAATGATTTGTCTTTGTTAGAAATATAGCTTGGTCCAATTTGTTATATATTCTAACAAAGTGCAGATTGGATTTTAACCTATTTAAAACATGTCATCAAAATTCTAAAATTAATCTTAATCAGGAAAAATTACTAATGATGTTCCATAAATTATTTTTTTAATTTTTTCAAAAAGATTCGAATTTGCTAGTTTTTCTCTTCTTTTTTTCGGTTGAATTTTGAATTTTAAAGAGTCGAAATTGAAGATAAACTATGTTTCAGAATTTAATTGTCATTTTTTTCGTGTTTTCTCCTCCTTTAAACCGTTCAATTAAGTGTAAATATCATTCATTATTAATAATAACATAGAGTTAAAGGTAAATTGAGCAAATTGGCTATTTCTGGCAATTTATTTAAGTGTGTATCAAACTGGTAGCCCTTCGCATTAATCAGTACCCAAGAAGTAGCTCTTGGTTTCAAAAAGGTTGGTGACCCCTGGCTTAGTATATTTGAAGCAAACATGTGGTGTCTCCCCTCCCATAGTGTAAAACATCCATGCTCACACTTGTTGACAAAGTTGGCCACATGCTGAATCTTCATGAGCTCTGATGATGTGCATTCTTGGTACAGCAGCAGCAAAGAGTCCAAGAACTCTTCCCGACCCAAACACCGTCCTCCCTGTTGGCCACACAGGCTGACTCGACCCTGGGGGAAGGAAACACGTCACTGTCCTTTTGTCTCTTGTGACAACATTGATGGTGTTCGCTCCTGGAGGTTTTACCTGCAGCAGCTGGTTGAGTCTGGAGCTGCGGACGGTGATGGCGTCCGCGGAGGTCGCCGGCGTCTTCAGGCCTCCCTGGTTCACGTACTTGAACTTCAACATGTCCTAACAGTGTACGACATGACCCAGTTAAACTTTGTCCGTGTTTTAAATGTAACCTTTTGTTAGATTAAACCCACGATGACGTCATGTAAACAACACATCCATGCTAGCTAGTTGGTTAGCTAACGCCAGAAAGTACTCGACATACACTCAGATATTGTTACTCCTAAATGTAAAAAGTCAAAGCGTAGGTCAACTCACAACACGTCCATGCAAGTATTCCGCCGCTTCTAATCATTCACTGGCACGCTTTAACATATAAAAGAACACTCTCTGTTGCGGTCGTTATTCATTTCCGGTTAACGTTCAAATTTTGCGCCTTCCCCGCCCATTTCTTGCCGCGTGTGCCAGCAAGGGGGCATGTGATTGGTTAGTTTAGTGTTTTGGGGCGGTGCTTCTGATTTAGGCCAATCACTGCCCTCACGGGTCCGCCTCATAGTGTAGGCAGGAAGTAAACCACACTCAAGTTTTTTTTTTTAAATTATTTTTATAAACCTTTATTTATAATGTGTAACATTTATATACAAGCAAAGAAATAATAATAATCCAAATAAGTACAAAAACAGTACAAAACAGCGCCAAGGGGTTGTAAACTCAATAAAGCAACTAAAATAGAATGA